>NC_064634.1:48374600-48700510 GCF_023864275.1 Schistocerca cancellata | reverse complement strand
CGTGCAGATGGTTGTTGTCTTGCAAATGTCCCCATCTGTTGACTCAGGGATCGAGACGTGGCTGCACATACCGTTATAGCCATGCGGATAAGATGCCTGTCATCTCGACTGCTAGTGATACGAGGCCGTTGGGATCCAGCACGGCGTTCCGTATTACCCTCCTGGACCCACCGATTCCATATTCTGCTAACAGTCAATGGATCTTGACCAATGCGAGCAGCAATGTCGCGATACGATAAACCGCAATGGCGATAGACTACAATCCGTCCTTTATCAAAGTCGGAAACGTGATGGGACGCATTTCTCCTCCTTACACAAGGCATCATAACAACGTTTCACCAGGCAACGCCGGTCAACTGCTGTTTGTGTATGAGAAGTCGGTTGGAAACTTTCCTCATGTCAGCACGTTGTAGGTGTCGCAACCGGCGCCAACCTTGTGTGAATGCTCTGAAGAGCTAATCACTTGCATATCACAGCATCTTTTTGCTGTCGGTGAAATTTCGCGTCTGTTGCACGTGATCTTCGTGGTGTAGCAACTTTGATGGCCAGTAGTGTAATTACCCTTGTTAAGGTGGAGTGCTGTCGCTTTAGGATCGGCCTCTTCGGTAAATAAAAACATACGTAGTGCGTCATTATTGTTATTATTCAGTCAGTATCTAATACAACAACTTTGTATCATTAGTTAAAGTTTCTTTTGGTGCTGTATACAAAAAGGCGAGTTACGAACGAGTTACGCAAGTTAGTCACAAGGTGATAGTCAAACAGGTATTCGCGGAAAAAATAAAATTGTAAACTTTGGCGGCAGTTTCATCGTGCAACTGTCCAGGATGGTAAACAGGGGTGACAGCCATGCCGGAGCACAAAATCTTTGCGAATTTCATTCCGTGTACTGAGCTGGACAGTAACTATGCTTCGCACACAGGCGCGTGAACAATATGTCAAGATGTCAGGATTTGATAGAGGGTGTGTTGCGCTCGAAGAAGCCAGTTGGAGTAATCGATGAGTCGATCGACATATGAACAGGGGCGATACCACTATTCGACGGTGGTGGCAGGAATGGATAAATCATGGCCGAGCACAGCGTTAAGAAGGAAGCGGTCGACCTGTAGACATGACAACGAGAACACCGAGCAATCGTCTGAGAGGCACTCACAGCCCCGGGTTCATCATTAAGGTTCTTCAGTGACGACAAGGACCGTTAATAATCAAAAATGGTTCAAATGGCTCTGAGCACTATGGGACTTAACTTCTATGGTCATCAGTCCCCTAGAACTTAGAACTACGTAAACCTAACTAACCTAAGGACAGCACACAACACCCAGCCATCACGAAGCAGAGAAAATCCCTGACCCCGCCGGGAATCGAACACGGGAACCCGGGCGTGGGAAGTGAGAACGCTACCGCACGACCACGAGATGCGGGCGTTAATAATCGGCTCACAGAAACGGATCCTGGAATCTCCTTCACTGGAATAGAACTTCCTTCAGTGATGAATCCCGCTGCGAAATGAGTCGGAGTGACCAGAGAAGGCGTGTCTGAAAATACCCTGGACAGCGGTGGGACACCAACCTGACTGCTGCCTGGCGTACGGCCCGACAACCAGTGGTGATGGTCTGGTGCGCCATTTTATTTCATAGCAGGACCCCTTTGGTTGGCATCTGCGGCGCCCTTGCAGCGCAGCGATACGTCGTCGATACTCTATGCCCTTTTTTGTTGCCCATCATGGTAAGCCATCCACGGTCTGTATTTCAGCAAGATAATGAACGCCCCCACACGGTGAGGGTTTCTACTGATTGTATTCGTCCTTACCAAAGCCTACCTTGGCCATCAAAGTCGCCGAATCTCTTACCAACTCGCATAGTTTGGAGGATTATGAGCAGGGCTCTGCAACGAGATCCGGATTTTGACGATCTAACGTCGTTCGGTACGAGGTGCATTCAAGTTCTAAGGCCTCCGATTTTTTTTCTCCGGACTAAAAAGAGATAGAAACATGCGCATTGTTTTAAAATGAGGCCGCGTTCATTGTCAATACGTCCCAGAGATGGCAGCACCGTACGGCAGATGGAATTTTACCGCCAGCGACGAGAATGAGAACTGTTTTAAATACTTAAAATGGCGACGTTTTCCTTACTTGAACAACGTGCAATCATTCGTTTTCTGAATTTGCGTGGTGTGAAACCAATTGAAATTCATCGACAGTTGAAGGAGACATGTGATGATGGAGTTATGGATGTGTCGAAAGTGCGTTCGTGGGTGCGACAGTTTAATGAAGGCAGAACATCGTGTGACAACAAACTGAAACAACCCCGGGCTCGCACAAGCCGGTCTGACGACATGATCGAGAAAGTGGAGAGAATTGTTTTGGGGGATCGCCGAATGACTGTTGAACAGATCGCCTCCAGAGTTGGCATTTCTTAGGGTTCTGTGCACACAATCCTGCATGACGACCTGAAAATGCGAAAAGTGTCATCCAGGTGGGTGCCACGAATGCTGACGGACGACCACACGGCTGCCCGTGTGGCATGTTGCCAAGCAATGTTGACGCGCAACGACAGCATGAATGGGACTTTCTTTTCGTCGGTTGTGACAATGGATGAGACGTGGATGCCATTTTTCAATCCAGAAACAAAGCGCCAGTCAGCTCAATGGAAGCACACAGATTCACCGCCACCAAAAAAATTTCGGGTAACAGCCAGTGCTGAAAAAATGATGGTGTCCATGTTCTGCGACAGCGAGGGCGTAATCCTTATCCATTGCGTTCCAAAGAGCACTACGGTAACAGGTGCATCCTACGAAAATGTTTTGAAGAACAAATTCCTCCCTGCACTGCAACAGAAACGTCCGGGAAGGGCTGCGCGTGTGCTGTTTCACCAAGACAACCCACCCGCACATCTTGCTAACGTTACGCAACAGTTTCTTCGTGATAACTTTGAAGTGATTCCTCATGCTCCCTACTCACCTGACCTGGCTCCTAGTGACTTTTGGCTTTTTCCAACAATGAAAGACACTCTCCGTGGCCGCACATTCACCAGCCGTGCTGCTATTGCCTCAGCGATTTTGCAGTGGTCTAAACAGACTCGTAAAGAAGCCTTCGCCGCTGCCATGGAATCATGGCGTCAGCGTTGTGAAAAATGTGTACGTCTGCAGGGCGATTACGTCGAGAAGTAACGCCAGTTTCATCGATTTCGGGTGAGTAGTTAATTAGAAAAAAAATCGGAGGCCTTACAACTTGAATGCACCTCGTATTGGGCAGAATTTGGGACGATATCTCTCAGGAGGACATCCACAAATCTGTCGGTCAACTTGCATGAGAGCCAGAGGTGGACCAACCACACGTTATTATTGTCTTTCTCAGTTCGTGAAGCTCTTTCTATTGAATAAATCATCCATTTTTCTCTGAAATTATAATCATTTGTTTGTCTGCACATATACATCTATCGACTTCCGTCCTTGATGGTACGACGTGTCCACAATATTTTATCGTGTAGACACCATTAACCACTACTAGGCTTTTGGTGTGTCCCGACAATCAGACAGACTGCTGCCTGAATGCAACGTGACAGTCGACCGACCGCCGTGCCATCCTCAGGATACATCAGCCCATGGGGCATGGAGAGGAACAGGGTCAGTACACGGCACTCCCAGCCGTTATGGACGTTACGACCTTGGAGCCGCCACCTCTCAATCACGTGGCTCCTCGGTTGACATTACGGGGCTGAGTGCGCGTTGGCCCGGTCCTTCCACCAAGAAAAAATACCTGGCAGTACCGGGAATCGAACCCACTAGATGTCTCGATGATAGCTCAAGCGTACTTCACTGCTTGCGAAATAAATAAAATGATCTAAATTGGAATAAAACCTTCCCACATTCTAGACTAGCTTCTTCGACGATCATAACCAATTCGAGTATGGCATTTACAAAGAAAACCCACTCCTTTCTCGTTCTCACAGCTTGCCGCTAGTTTGAAAGTTGAATAATGATTAACTATGAGATAGATAACATTCCATCAGAATTTCTAAAATCATTGGGAGAAGTGGCAACAAAACGACTATTCACGTTGGTGTGCAGAATATATGAGTCTGGCGATATACCATCTGACTTTCGGAAAAGCAGCATCCACACAATTCCGAAGACGGCAAGAGCTGACAAGTGCGAGAATTATCGCACAATCAGCTTAACAGCTCATGCATCGAAGCTGCTTACAAGAATAATATACAGAAGAATGGAAAAGAAAATTGAGAATGCGCTAGGTGACGATCAGTTTGGCTTTAGGAAAAATAAAGGGACGAGAGAGGCAATTCTGACGTTACGGATAATAATGGAAGCAAGGCTAAAGAAAAATCAAGACACTTTCATAGGATTTGTCGACCTGGTAAAAGCGTTCGACAATATAAAATGGTGCAAGCTGTTAGAGATTCTGAAAAAAGTAGGGGTAAGCTATAGGGAGAGACGGGTCATATACAATATGTACAACAACCAAGAGGGAATAATAAGAGTGGACGATCAAGAACGAAGTGCTCGTATTAAGAAGGGTGTAAGACAAGGCTGTAGCCTTTCGCCCCTACTCTTCAATCTGTACATCGAGGAAGCAATGATGGAAATAAAAGAAAGGTTCAGGAGTGGAATTAAAATACAAGGTGAAAGGATTGCTATCCGGAGTGAAAGTGAAGAAGAATTAAATGATCAACAGTCTAATGAGTACACAGTATGGTTTGAGAGTAAATCGGAGAAAGACGAAGGTAATGAGAAGTAGTAGAAATGAGAACAGCGAGAAACTTAACATCAGGATTGATGGTCACGAAGTCAATGAAGTTAAGGAATTCCGCTACCTAGGCAGTAAAATAACCAATGACGGACGGAGCAAGGAGGACATCAAAAGCAGACTCGCTATGGCAAAAAAGGCATTTCTGGCCAAAAGAAGGCTACTAGTATCAAATACCGGCCTTAATTTGAGGAAGAAATTTCTGAGAATGTACGTCTGGAGTGCAGCATTGTATGGTAGTGAAACATGGACTGTGGGAAAACCGGAACAGAAGAAAATCGAAGCATTTGAGATGTGGTGCTATAGACGAATGTTGAAAATTAGGTGGACTGATAAGGTAAGGAAAGAGGAGGTTCTACGCAGAATCGGAGAGGAAAGGAATATGTGGAAAACACTGATAAGGAGAACGGACAGGATGATAGGACATCTGCTAAGACATGAGGGAATGACTTCCATGGTATTAGAGGGAGCTGTAGAGGGCAAAAACTGTAGAGGAAGACAGAGATTGGAAATAATTGAGGACGTAGGTTGCAAGTGCTACTCTGAGATGAAGAGGTTAGCACAGGAAAGGAATTCGTGGCGGGCCGCATCAAACCAGTCAGTAGACTGATGACCCAAAAAAAAAAAAAAAAAAGGGTAACGACACAACCGAGTTTACAGGATTTCGAATTAATTATGTTTCAACTCCCACTCTATTAATTTTGCCGGTCGTTGTGACCGAGCGGTTCTAGGTGCTTCAGTCCGGAACCGCGCTGCTGCTACGGTCGCAGGTTCGAATCCTGCCTCGGTCATGGATGTGGGTGATGTCCTTAGGTTAGTTAGGTTTAAGTTGTTCTAAGACTACGGGACTGATGACAGATGTGAAGTCCCATAGTGCTTAGAGCCATTTGAACCATTTTATTAACTGAATTAGTTATCGGTGCATGATACGACCACTTGTAATATTAATTGACAGCAAGGTACTGGAGAACAAGCTGCACAGTTTGTTGCGGATCAGCTTTCGACTTGAGAGGTCGTCTTCACGACAACATCGTTTATATTAGAAATCAGATAAACAGACCATGCCGGCAGTCTGAGGATGAAATCTTTATAAAAGCTAGTTGCTGAGCTACTCAAACGAAAATATAAGCTTTACAGCAATCGCGGCCTTTCGTTATCAAAGCGGCCATTGTCCGTACGTCACCGGCATGTGCAGCCAACGTGGAAGTCTCTGCGCGGTTAAGATCGATTTTTTTTTTTTTTTTTTTTTTTTTTTTTTTTTTTTTTTGCCAAGTTCATCGTTTAGTATTAACAGTGCTGACTCCTGGCAGTTCTTCCCTTCCCGTTGCTAGCAACGTAAAGTCTGCATACCTCTCTTGTTTGTTTACGAAGTGTTATGCCCTTCGGAGAGACAGGCGTATGCATTCAACCCCTGGCCGACCCCTAACCAACGCTGACTGTTCGCAGGGTCGAAAGAATGAAAGCTTTGTTCGACCCTCGCTGCGACATACGGGTTAAGCGACGAGGGCGAGAGTGTACAATGAAACCGTCTCCTCCACTGTGTCTTATAGACTGTACTAGCTTACTTTGGGCTTTTCCTAAGCGTTCTGGAGAACAGGAGATGGTGAATGAAATGAAGTCTACTGAGGATATGAATCGACAAGCCAAGAAGGAACTATTGAGGAGCAACAGAGATGAGATTAGTGATAAAGTCATCAAAATTGGGGAGCAAAATTACGCATAACGGACGAAAGAAGGATGATTTAAGAAACAGCTTAGCACACGAAAGGAGCATTCTTCGCTAAAAGGAGCCTATTGGAATAAAACATCGTCCTCGATGTGGGGATAATTTCTAGGAATATTTGTAACAGTAATCTATGGTGATGTGCGGTCGACTGTGGGAGCACCGGAAAAGAAGCAATGAAGTGTTACCGATCTTCAAGTAGTACGTATTTTAGAGAAGAGCTGGAAAATAAACTGAGAGGGAAAAAGGAAATCCTGAATTAAATGCAAGATTTTAAAAATTCGTAGCTCTTCACTTTTTAACCACTTCCTGTTAAATTAGAAAATCGGTAATGATCAGTAGTGTTGCGAATCTGTATGTTCAGGAGCTACACCTGTGTAATTTTCCATTAATTATATGCAGTTAGTAGCATATTCTCTCTTGTTGTTGTTGTCGTCATCATCCGGAAGACTAATTTGATGCAGGTCTCCACACTACTCTAACCTATGCAAGGCACATCATGGCCGAATAACTACTGGAACCTACATCCGTCTGAAACTGTTTTTGCATTCATCGCTTGGTCTCTCTCTACAATTTTTATCCCCACGTTTCCCTGTGTTGCTAAACTGACAATTCCTTGTTGCCTCAGGATGTGTCCTACCAAGCGTCTTCTTTTAGTCAAGTTGCGCTATAAATTTCCTTTTCCCCGCGTTCTGTTCACTACCTCATCAGTTACTCGCTCTTACCATCTAATCATCAGCATAATTCTGTAGCACCACACTTCGAAAGCTTGTATTCACTTATTGTCTGAACTGCTTACCGCCCACGTGCCACTTGCGTGCAAGGCTACACTCCAGAAAAATACCTTCAGAAAAGACTTCCTAACATTCTAAATTAAATTACATGTTAACGAATTCCTCTTTCTCAGAAACTCTTTTCGTGCTAGAGCCAGCCAGTATTTTATAACTACTGTACTTAGGCGATAATCAGTCACTTTGCTGCCCATAAAGCAAAAGGCATTAACTATTTTAGTGCCTCGCTTCCTGATCTAACTCCTTCACCATCGCCTGATTTGATTCGACTAGACGCATTACCTTGGTTTTACTTTTGTCGTCGTTTATCTTATACAATCTTTTCATGTATTATCCTTTACATTCAAATATTGTTCCAGGACTTTTGCAGTCTCTAACAGATATAAAATATCGACAAACCTCAAATCCGTCGTTTCTTCTCCCTAAACTTTAATTCCCTCTCTATATTTCGCCATGGTTTACCTTACTCCTCGTGCAATATACGATTGCATAACATTGAGGATTCGCTACAACCCTCTCTAACTCCCTTTTCAATTACTTCTTCCCTTTCAAGTCCTTCGACGTCTGATTTCTGTACAAATTGTAAATAATCTTTCTCTCCCCGTATTTTATCCTTGCTACCACACCAAAGAGTTTATTTCTGCTATTATTCTCGGTCATTGTAACTTTTTTCGTCTGCCCACATCGAAGATGCTCCGCTCAAGTGTGCAGAAGATATTATAAACTGAGAGATAACACCAGGATTGACACATAGTGAAGTCGATCCAAACTTTGTTTTGACAGTTACCTTGTTTTGTTTCTAATGCACAATGATGTTGATTATAATGAACATCATCCTGTAAGCGTTCTGCATACTACACTGGACAGCAAAAATTGAGATAGGCATAGCAATGTAAGAAAGAGAATGCGCCACAATAGGACACCCGTTTCGTATGAATAGAGTGAGTGATTTATTTAGGTTTTGTGTTTCAGCAGCAGATCAAAAAAACGAAACAGACGTTTTCTTATATAGATAGTGCTTGCCTTTCTCCGTACGCAGGCCCCCAGCAGATGCCAAGACAGAAAAGGACTAATCTAACATCAGTGTGTTTTCATGTTAAATGCTTATGTATTTCAATTTTTTGCCTAATGATGTGTTTGCATCTTACATTTGCAATATGAAATAATTTAAGCAAGTTAGTGAAGAGTTGTGTCTGATAGCAGGTTTTCTCTCAAAAAAATTGTTTGCGCATTACATTAAATATACAGGGTGTCCAGAAAAGGACTCCCTGATTTCGAAATTAAATATCTCGAAAACAAAGATCGATAGAGGAATGCAGTAAACGGTATGTTTATTGTGAGAGCTGTAAGAAGTTTATACAGCAGTTTGAAATAATAGTTACAAAAGCTGCTAACAGATGGCGCTGTAATCGCCATACGTAATGCCTAGTATACATAGTGATCCGAAGCCCAGAGCGATCAGTTCCACTATTGAAACGTGAAAGGAGGTTAGCGTACCGAAGGAAGAGATTAAAACCATGTACTCCATTGAACAACGCGTTTTTCTGGTGCTGGAGTACCACAGGTTAGAAGAGAGTCCTACGGCAACAAGGCGAAGTTTTCAAGCACGATTTAATATTCCAAAAGGACCCGATGCGAAAACCATTCGTACGCTCTTCGCAAAATTTCAACGAATAGGCAGCGTAACTGATGATCTAGTGGGGCATGTTGGCCGCAAGCAAACTGCAGTTACGCCTGAAAATATCGCCACAGTTTCTGGAATTACTCAGCGAAATCCACTGTCATCCGTCCGTAGAATTGCACCTGAGACTGGTTTTAAGCGTTCCAGCACGCAGAAAACACTGAGAAAGAGCCTACACATGTTTACATTCAAAATTCAAACGCATCAGGCCATACCCGTACGAGCTGTGCAACAAAGGGTTGCCTTTGCTAATCAGATGCTCACAATGATTGATAGTGAAGGATTTGATGTTGGCTGCATCTGGTTTACAGATGAAGCACACGTCCACCTGAATGGATACGTGAATAAGCAGAACTGGCGATTTTGGGGTTCCGAAAACCCATATTGGTGTGAAGCGAAACCCCTGTATTCTCCTAAAGTTACTGTGTGGGCTGCAGTATGCAGCAGAGGCATTATTGGCCCTTTTTTCATTCGGGAAACGGTCACTGGTGCACGTTACGTTGCAATTTTGGAACAATTTGTCGCCACACAGCAAGCGTTAGAGGATCGACCAGGTACTGAATGGTTTATGCAAGATAGAGCCCGACTACATCGGACTGAACAAGTGTTTCGCTTTCTTGAGGAATACTTCGGGAATCGAGTCATTGCTTTGGAATATCCCATCTGTGACTTTTTTTTTGTGGGGCACAGTGAAAGAAATGGTCTACCCGAAGCATCCCGCCACGCTGGACGAGCTTGAATCGGCGATCTCTCTGGCATGTGAATGCATTTCGGTTGAGACACTACGAAATGTGATGGCGAATTTCACTCTTCGTTCGCGCCACCTCTGTAGTGCCAATGGTGAACATTGTGAAAGCACTGTGATGTGATTGTTTCCAAGGATTGTTTTCATACGATTATTTCACTTATGTATGCTGATATGAGCTGTACAGCGCCATCTGTTAGCAGCTTTCGTAACTATTATTTCAAACTGCTGTATAAACTTCTTTCAGCTTTCACAATAAACATGCCGTTTACTGCATTCCTCTATCGATATTTGTTTTCGAGATATTTAATTTTGAAATCAGGGAGCCCTTTTCTGGACACCCTGTAGTTACGTTGTGCGTGCTATCTGCACGAGACAGTAGTTAGCTGCAAGATTCTGCATTTCGTAAAGAACTTCTAACACTAATTCGTGTGCGAACAGCCTCATAAAGTTACAAACTTTTGCACTACGGATAATTTTTTTTATACCGCGAACGGCAGTGGTCGTGTGTTTCTGTGCAACAGAACTGCGGCCTGCGGCGCTTCATGGTAGCCCGCACGGCGGCGCCGGAGCGCTGCACTGAAACTGCAAATTTAGCGAAGGGAGTGTGTGTGTGTGTGTGTGTGTGTGTGTGTGTGTGTGTGTGAGCCGGCAAGCAGAGGCAGCGCTTCCGGTGGAGCCGCCTCCGCTTCCGGCGTGGCCGCACTCACGTAACCGCAGCCTCCGGAAACACCGAGAATCGAGAGGAACTGTTTTATTACAGTGAAGTACAGGTACTGGCAGTAGCTGGCGCCCCACGGGTCGCAGGTACTTGTCGAAATTTATGTTGGTACCACCGCCTGAACCAGCAGCTGACGGGCGCTGGGCCAGGGTTCGGTTCTTGGGGTAGGCGGGTCACAGATTATGACTGTTCCTCCACCCCTGACAAAATTACCTTCCATCAACCGCAATTTTAACGCGCCACAGCTGGGCTACGATTCTAATATTGTTGTTGTGTTTGTGGTCTTCAGTCCTGAGACTGGTTTGATGCAGCTCTCCAAGCTACTCTATCCTGTGCAAGGTTCTTCATCTCCCAGTACCTACTGCAGCCTACATCCTTCTGAATCTGCTTAGTGCATTCATCTCTTGGTCTCCCTTTACGATTTTTACCCTCCACGCTGCCCTCCAATACTAAATTGGTGATCCCTCGATGTCTCAGAACATGTCCTACCAACCGATCCTTTCTTCTTGTCAAGTTGTACCACAAATTTCTCTTCTCCCCAATTCTATTCAATACCCCCTCATTAGTTATGTGATCTACCCATCTAATCTTCACCATTCTTCTGTAGCACCACATTTCGAAAGCTTCTATCCGATTCTTGTCTAAACTATTTATCGTCCACGTTTCACTTCCATACATAGCTACACTCCATACAAATACTTTCAGAAACGACTTCCTGACACTTAAATCTATACTCGATGTTAACAAATTTCTGTTTTTCAGGAACGCTTTCCTTGCCATTGCCCGTCTACATTTTATATCCTCCCTACTTCGACCATCATCAGTTATTTTGTTCCCCAAATAGCAAAACTCCTTTACTACTTTAAGTGTCTCATTTCCTAATTCCCTCAGCATCACTCAACTTAATTCGACTACATTCCATTATCCTCGTTTTGCTTTTGTTGATGTTCATCTTATATCCTCCTTTGAAGACAATGCCCATTACGTTCAACTGCTCTTCCAAGTCCTTTGCTGTCTCTGACAGAATTACAATGTCATCGGCGAACCTCAACGTTTTTATTTCTTCTCCATGGATTTTAATACCTACTCCAAACTTTTCTTTTGTTTCCTTTACTGCTTGCTCAATATACAGATTGAATAACATTGGGGAGAGGCTACAACCCTGTCTTACTCCCTTCCCAACCACTGATTCCCTTTCATGTCCCTCGACTCTTTATAACTGCCATCTGGTTTCTGTACAATGTGTAAATAGCCTTTCGCTCCCTGTATTTTACCCCTGCCACCTTCAGAATATTTTAATAGTAGTATAGTATATTAAATATTTTAATACAATAATAATAATAATTTGTTTACGCCGGTACTTAGGACATCTCTTTAGCACAAAATTCAAAATAAAGCCACTCAGAAAAATGCAACATTTGAGAAGCGTTCTGCTGAAAATTTGGGGAGAACCTGTGTTACAACTTCGATTCCCTCAATTCTGACAACAGCATAGCTTACGCAGTATACGCAGCCATACAGCATGTCAACAAGATACTGTGCAGTGTGTTACAGTATAGTTTATCTGCTAGAAACCTGTACTATGTGCTTCTGATACATACAGAACAACACAGGGATACAACAAAAGGACATAAAAATGAATGCCACTGAAGAAGCCTAGAATGAATAGTTGCAAAAGACGGATTCTTTTTTATTATCTATATGATGAGATGTCTGCCTCTAGCCGAATGGTCAGAGCGACAGAACCTCGTGTCGGGGACGCAGGGTTCGATTCCCAGAATTTATCTTACGAGTGGACGAAATCACCATATAGAGATGTCTTACTGGTGCCCTTTTTTTTTCTTTGGATTTTTTAAATGTTTACTTCTGTTTTACTCCAAAAGAAATGCACACTATTTTTTTTAAATACATCTTTTATTCCACATGTTTGAAAGTTTCACAGTGTGTAGATACACCCTTTAGCAACAATATTTTCATTTCTGCACATAATTTCCATCCCTCCCAACTGCCTTACGCCATCTTGGAACCAGCGCCTGTATACCCGCACGGTAAAATTCTGGACCAGCCTGTTGGAGCCCCTGTTTGGCAGCGTGCACAAGGGAGTCATCATCTTCAAACCTTGTTCCACGAAGAGAGTGTTCCAGTTACCCAAAGAGAGCCAGGTCAGGACTGTAAGGCGGGTGTTTCAGTGTTGTCCATCCGAGTTTCGTGATCGCTTCCATGGTTTTTTGACTGACATGTGGCCGTGCATTGTCGTGCAACAGCAAAACATCCTGCTTTTGCCGATGTGGTCGAACACGACTCAGTCGAGCTTGAAGTTTCTTCAGTGTCGTCACATATTCATCAGAATTTATGGAGGTTCCGCCGGCCGGAGTGGCCGAGCGGTTCTAGGCGCTTCAGTCTGGAACCGCGCGACCGCTACGGTCGCAGTTTGGAATCCTGCCTCGGGCATGGATGTGTGTGATGTCCTTAGGTTAGTTAGGTTTAAGTAGTTCTAAGTTCTAGGGGACTGATGACCTCCGATGTTAAGTCCCATAGTGCTCAGAGCCATTTGAACCATTTTTGTAGAGGTTCCACTTGGCAAGCTGTCCACAAGCAAGAGTCCTTCGGAATCGAAAAACACCGTATCCATAATTTTTCCAGCAGAAGGTGTGGTTTTGATTTTTTTTCTTCTTGGGTGAATTTGCAGGATGCCACTCCATTGATTGCCTCCCTCTTCGTATCTGGTGGAAAATGGAGGAGCCATGTTTCATCACTTGTCACAATTCTTCCAAGAAATTCATCTCCACCATTCTCGTACTGTTCCAAAAGTTCGCTGCATACCGTTTTTCTTGTTTCTTTGTGAGCCACTGTCAACATTGTGGGAACCGACCTGGCACAAACCTTTTTTAATGCCAACAGTTTCAGTATTCTGCAAACACTTCCTTCCCCTATCCCAACGTAGCGTAACAATTCACTCACTGTGATTCGCCTGTCAGCAGTCACCAATTCATTAACTATCTGCACACAATGTCTGGAGTGTGTGCAGTACGAGGCCTGCCGCTGCGAGGACAGTCCTCAACATTGCCGTGCCCGCTTTCATCACGTAACCTGCTTGCCCACCGACTAACTGTACTGCAATTGACAGCAGCATCTCCATACACCTTTTTCAAACTCTTGTGGATGTTTTCTACTGTTTCGTTTTCACAGGACAGGAATTCTATGACAGCACGTTGTTTCTGACGAACGGCAAGTGTAGCAGCCATCTTGAAGACATGCTGTGACGGCGTCACTCACGGGAACAGGTTGAACTAAGTTTGAAAACAAGCGGGAAAGATGTACCTACACGCTGTAAAAGTTTCACACATGGAGAATGAAAACTGTATTTTTACAAAAATCGTGTGCATTTCTTTTGGATTGACCCTCGTAGTTACTTAGATATTGATTTAGTAAGGCCCTTGGATTCTCCTTTTTCCGTGAATCAGTACTTTATTTTTCTTCAGGGAGTCTTTTTAGACAGCTGCTTTGAAAAGTCTTGTGGTCGGAAATATTTGTGTAGTGGGAGGTGTGTTTGGTGTGTTGATTTAAGCGCTTCGTCACCGAGGCATCTGCATCGGTCGTTCCGTAGACACTGCCTCGCGGAGTTGGTTGTGATGATGATGTTTGGTTTGTGGGGCGCTCAACTGCGTGGTTATCAGCGCCCGTACAATTTCCCAACCTTTGCTCAGTCCAATTTCGCCACTTTCCTGGATGATGATGAAATGATGAGGACAACACAAACACCCAGTCATCTCGAGGCAGGTGAAAATCCCTGACCCCGCCGGGAATCGAACCCGGGACCCCGTGCTCGGGAAGCGAGAACGCTACCGCGAGACCACGAGCGGCGGACGCGGAGTTGGTTGTGTGGTCTAGCCGACAACAAAGTGTCTTCTGTAATAACACCCTGGGGCACACCACACCTCGAGAGACGTTAAATAACAGAACGAATAAATAACTTTTTCATAATGCGGGTCACAGTCATAATATATTTATTTAACGCCAGTACCGCCATTAGACTTGTTTATTTACAGTGTTACATTTACACTTACACAATCATGATTTTGGCTTCAAAGTGCCATTATCAAGCAATTTACAACACTTAAAACACTTGATAATGGCACTTTGAAACCGAAATCATGATTGTGTACGTGTAAATGTAACACTGTAAATAAACAAGTATAATGGCGGTACTGACTTTAAAGAAAGAACGAATAAAGGTGTTATAAATGTAAATAATGGAGCAAGCCCACAGAAAACGAAAGCGCGATTTCAGTAATTTCATCACGTTTATCCTCTGTCTTCGCTTTTAATAACCTCGTCATCTCGTGGTATACGTGACTCGATATTTGCAAGTATTAGGAAACTTGAAGAATGTTCTTTCTTCTTCCCACAAGTTTAGTCTTAGTCTTCAGTCCTCATTCGTTGCGTAGATACAAATGAGAGCTCTGGCGGCATGCGGAATACACTACTGGCCATTAAATTGCAACACCAAGAAGAAATGCAGATGATAAACGGGTATTTATTGGATAAATATATTATATTAGAACTGACATGTGATTACATTTTCACACAATTTGGGTGGATAGATCCTGAGAAATCAGTACCCAGAACAACCACCTCTGCCCGTAATAACGGCCTTCATACGCCTGGGCATTGAGTCAAACAGAGCTTGGATGGCATGTACAGGTACAGCTGCCCATGCAGCTTCAACACGATACCACAGTTCATCAAGAGTAGTGACTGACGTATTGTGACGAGCCAGTTGCTCGGCCACCACTGACCACACGTTTTCAATTGGTGAGAGATCTGGAGAATGTGCTGGCCAGGGCAGCAGTCGAACATTTTCTGTATCCAGAAAGGCCCGTACAGGACCTGCAACATGCGGTCGTGCATTATCCTACTGAAATGTAGGGTTTCGCAGGGATCGAATGAAGGGTAGAGCCACGGGTCGTAACACATCTGAAATGTAACGTCCACTGTTCCAAGTGCCGTCAATGCGAACAAGAGGTGACTGAGACGTGTAACCAAAGGTACCCCTTACCATCACGTCGGGTGATACGGCAGTATGGCGATGACGAATGCACGCTTCCAATTTGCGGTCACCGCGATGTCGCCAAACACGTATGCGACCTTCATGATGTAGTAAACAGAACCTGGATTCATCCGTAAAAAAGACGTTTTGCCATTCGTGCACCCAGGTTCGTCGTTGAGTACACCATCGCAGGCGCTCCTGTCTGTGATGCAGCGTCAAGGGTAATCGCAGCCGTGGTCTCCGAGCTGATAGTCTATGCTGCTGCAAACGTCGTCGAACTGTTCGTGCAGATGGTTGTTGTCTTGCAAACGTCCCCATCCGTTGACTCAGGGATCGAGACGTGGCTGTATGATCCGTTACAGCCATGCGGATAAATTGCCTGTCGTCACGACTGCTAGTGATACGAGGCCGTTGGGATCCAGCACGGCGTTCCGTATCACCCTCCTGAACCCACCGATTCCATATTCTGCTAACAGTCATTGGATCTCGACCAACGCGAGCAGCAATGTCGCGATACGATAAACCGCAATCGCGATGGGCTACAATTAGACCTTCAGCAAAGTCGGAAACGTGATGGTACGCATTTCTCCTTCTTACACGAGGCATCACAACAACGTTTCACCAGGCAACGCCGGCCAACTGCTGTTTGTGTATGACAAATCGGTTGGAAACTTTCCTCATGTCAGCACGTTGTAGGTATCGCCACCGGCGCCAACCTTGTGTGAATGCTCTAAAAAGCTAATCATTTGCATATCACAGCAGCTTCTTCCTGTCGGTTAAAGTCGCGTCTGTAGCAACGTCATCTTCGTGGTTCAGCAATTTTAATGGCCAGTAGTAAGATAGGTGGTACAGAAGTTCTCATGCCACTGAATACTTGGCTTCCACACAGTAACAGTGTATGCAGTAAAAGGAGTATCAAAATTACACGACACTTCCTAATTATTGAATTATTAATATTTTTTTCTGCTTCGGTTTGGGTTTTTCTCTGTTGGAACATAGGAAGCAAAAAAAAGAGGTATCAGAATATAGATTTACCGGGACGCCGAGGAAGGAGGGCGGAATAGATCGTTAATGAAATGTTACACACTCCCTGGCAGATTCCTTATCGGCGTATCACACAGGAAATAACAGGTTCGCCAAACAGCGCATTACTGGCCCCAGATTACTGCGATCAGACGAGCTGATTTCGAGGCTCGATATTGGACTCTCTCTCTCTCTCTCTCTCTCTCTCTCTCTCTCTCTCTCTGGTGAAGCATTCCGAGCGTAATAAACTTCTTACGAATACCATTGGTTTCTGCAGCCGCCGATATACAGACCTCTGCAGTGCTTCAAATTGTTTGGCCCAAGTATCGAGGAATTCGATACCCGTCGTTCGCTCGAATACTCTGGAATGACGACTTTCGATACGATCGACGGCACGAGAAACGCGTAGCGAGCGGAAGGGAAGCGTTCGGATGGATTTCCGCACATTTCCGAATTAGTCGTTACCGCCCGTATCAGATTAAATACACATCTGCCCCCCCCCCCCCCGACCCATCCTTCTAACACCATCCCCGCCCCCCTTCCTCTCCGGCGCCGTATACGTGCTAGCCTCGGTGATCCGTCAGTATTTACTGGCAGCGAAGTTAATTCTACCACTTTAACTTTCTAAAATATTTTGCACTTTGTGATTTTATATTTCCTCTTCTCGCGTATGTAAAATGTTCCAGGACTGCAATTTCATTATTCCCTTCTACCTGACTCTGTACTTACAAATGGTAGTAAACAAAACGTTCAGACAACTCATCCTAACAGCATAGATTGTTTGTAACAAAAGAAGTATTGCAATGCTTCAAATGGACAGGTGTACCTTGTAGGATGCACAAGAGAATCAAAATTCTTTGGTATCACTCTGTTCATATCGTGTCTTTTCTTCTGGTGACCTGTTCGCAACACTTTCCATTTTTTTCAAAATTAGTATCAGACAGACGTGGCAAAGAGATGGTCATTCCTTTTTCGCAGTTAAAGGTCCAGACGAAATTCGGGAACGCTTTCTTTGCAATGAAATCATCAACAACAGTGATTTGTCGGAATGTTTTTGTTGTGGATGAAGCGTAATAAATTAGAAAAAAAATGGTTCAAATGGCTCTGAGCACTATGGGACTTAACATCTGAGGTCATCAGCCCCCTAGAACTTAGAACTACTTAAACCTAACTAACCTAAGGACATTACACACATCCATGCCAGAGGCAGGATTCGAACCTGCGACCATAGAGGCCACGCGGTTCCAGACTGAAGCGCCTAGAATCGCTCGGCCACAGCGGCCGGCAATAAATTAGAACCAAGGACCAAAATTATGCATCTTGCTTATAATCTATTTTAGCTTTTACGTATCCAAGTTGTATATTCACTACTCTAATTACTAAAGTAACTGTTTTTGTTACAGGTGAGAGTATAAGACAGCAGCCAAACTGGTTACTGGTTGCAGCTGACTGCTAGGAGGACTTGAGTAAGTAGTGATCTTATTTTTTGGAGAGAGAAAAAGAAACTTCGTTCTCTCATAGTTAATCACCTGCGTACAAATGACAGCTACGCCAGTGCACTGTCCTTTTATACCTCGTGAGCGCGATACAACCGCCATCTGTATATGTGCGGCTGTTTCTGACAGTCAGAATTTCATCGGCACACCTCAAACTTTCAAGTTGAACGGATTGGACAGTGTCTTGAAAGGAGGATAAAAGATGAACATCAACAAAAGCAAAACGAGGATAATGGAATGTAGTCGAATTAAGTCGGGTGATGCTGTGGGAATTAGATTAGGAAATGAGACACTTAAAGCAGTAAAGGAGTTTTGCTATTTGGGGAGCAAAATAACTGATGATGGTCGAAGTAGAGAGGATATAAAATGCAGACTGGCAATGGCAAGGAAAGCGTTTCTGAAGAAGAGAAATTTGTTAACATCGAGTATAGATTTAAGTGTCAGGAAGTCGTTTCTGAAAGTATTTGTATGGAGTGTAGCCATGTATGGAAGTGAAACATGGACGATAAACAGTTTGGACAAGAAGAGGATAGAAGCTTTCGAAATGTGGTGCTACAGAAGAATGCTGAAGATTAGATGCGTAGACCACGTAACTAATGAGGAGGCATTGAATAGAATTGGGGAGGAGTTTGTGGAACAACTTAATTAGAAGAAGGGATCGGTTGGCAGGGCACATTCTGAGGAATCAAGGGATCACAAATTTAGCATTGGAGGGCAGCGTGGTGGGTAAAAATCGTAGAGGGAGACCAAGAGATGAATACACTAAGCAGATTCAGAAGGATGTAGGTTGCAGTAAGTACTGGGAGATGAAGAAGCTTGCACAGGATAGGGTAGCATGGAGGGCTGCATCAAACCAGTCTCAGGACTGAAGACCACAACAACAACAACAACAACAACATCCCTAAACTGTAATTTCTTTTCCAAATTTTTCCTTTGGATTTGTCTTTCCTAAACCGTAATTGCTTTTCCAAATTTTTCCATAGGTTTTTTTCTGCTTGTTCAGAGTTCAGATTTCGTATCGTGGAGGATAGGCTACAGCCCGAGCCACCTGTTTCTCAGTTACTTGCCTTTCTTTCTTGTCTTTCGACTCTTATGACTCCAGTAATGTTTCGGTGCCAACTGTAGATACACTTTTCGCCATTTTATCCATGATAATTCCTAAACTCCGGAGAATGTACTGATACTTTCTATAGTTACGAAATTACTACAGCTGTAGGAGCATGATAGGAGTTTGGTTTGCTTAAAGGGAGGGAAGGAGAGCAATTGATCTCCACTGCCCTCTGCAGTGCACACCGTTGGAAAGGATTCTTTTTTTGTGGCAGTCGACTGGAATGCGTCAGCCGCCTGTGCTTTGAAGATTTCAGGCGCTGTTGGTACGGACAAGTAAAATAGACAGGAGATGTACTAAGATAGGAGTGTCTGCCCTATAAACTGTAGGCTCTGGCTGCCGCCTGAGGGAGAAGTGCATTCGAGCGGAGTCTGTAAGTTGGGCCCAGAGGAAACGGGAGGCAGTTTTACGCTCGGGAGGCAGTCGTTGCAGACAAATAAGGGGGCTGCTGGACGCTGCTCGACATTGATGCCATAAGAGTTCTTCGCAGCCAGCCATTAGCGAGAGACAGGTGTCCAATGAGAGTCCCGTCATTCGGGTAAAAGCATCCCCCCCCCCCCTCTCTCTCTCTCTCTCTCTCTCTCTGTCTCTCTCTCTCTGTGTGTGTGTGTGTGTGTGTGTGTTTTACAAACAAATACACACACACACACACACACACACACACACACACACACACACGAATAGGAGAGGAAAGCAAACACTAAGCCCTCCACTAAGCCCTCATAGTTACGATGCACACTCGCCGTCCCCTTAGTCCCCCCCCCTCCCCCAGGGGCAATTAGCTACCACCACCACGCCCCCCAGCCCCGCTCTATGTTTTTCGACCTTCAAGATTGGTTGGTTTGTGGGGGTTGAAGGGACCAGACGACAAAGGCCATCGGTCCCCTTGTTCCACGGCCATAAAATCCTACAATGAATAAAAAAAAAAGCAATTGAGTCGACGGGAGACGACATGGAACCAGAAAGACACAAAGACCAGACAAAAGGAATTAAAAGCACACAGAGTGCGACAGTGGTTGGCCGACCAGGAAAACAAAAAAGGCAACCACCAAGGAACACACTAAAAATCCCAATCTAAAACGGTAGGCCAAAGGCCACATTCAACACAAAAGAGACACAAACCCTTAGATCGAGCGATAAAAGCCCCCTGCACAAATAAAACTCGAAACTAAGTCAGCCAGGGAGCGTATCGGGCAGCGCAAACGTCTGCCTGACCGCAGGAGGAGCACCACACACCAGTAATCTCCTTGACGACTCGAAGTTTGTTGGGTGAAGGCAGGCTGCGCCATTCATCACCCTAGGCACCGAGTGCCTTCTGCTGCAAAGCTGACCTGAGATCACACTTCGGATGGCCAATCTCCAAGGCTGGGGCACTGACTGCCTGTTTGGCCAGCGTGTCTACCCGTTCATTCTCCGGGATGCCGACATGACCCGGAGTCCACACAAAGACCACGGAGCGGCCGCAACGGGCAAGAGTATGGAGAGACTCCTGGGTAGCCACCACCAGACGAGAGCGAGGAAAACAGTGGTCGATAGCTCGTAAACCGCTCAGGGAGCCACTACAGATAACGAAGGACTCACCTGAGCAGGAGCGGATATACTGTAGGGCGCGAGAGATGGCTACCAGCTCGGCAGTGGAAACACTGCAGCCAGCCGACAATGAGCGTTGTTCAGAATGGTTCAAATGGCTCGGAGCACTATGGGACTCTACTGCTGTGGTCATAAGTCCCCTAGAACTTAGAACTACTTAAACCTAACTAACCTAAGGACAGCACACAACACCCAGCCATCACGAGGCAGAGAAAATCCCTGACCCCGCCGGGAATCGAATCCGGGAACCCGGGCGTGGGAAGCGAGAACGCTACCGCACGACCACGAGAGTTCAGAATGGTCCCTAGATAAAGAGCATACCCAACACGACCAGTAGCCATCGAACCGTCGATGTAGACCACGTCAGCATTCGTACATGAACCGTGTACACAACGGAAGTTACGTAACGATCCTTAATAAAACAGAATCACGTCACTAAACAGTTGATTTCAGGTATACATGGCTTTTTTACTTTTAAAAAAATTATGCGTACCACCCATTAAACATATGCATCTGTACTTACGAATACTACTCGAGTTGCACCATGGATGGTAGTAGTTATCTTCAGTTTCAGCTGCTAATTGTTTCCAGTAGAAGCTGAAAGCCGGAAATTACGGGAAACTAAGCCTTTCAGAAAAGGATGCTGAAAATTACTGGACATTTGAAAAGGTGAGGTTCTCCACTGACTCTGGGAAGAGATAAATAGTTGGGAAACATTAACCACAAGAAACGACACTGTGTTAGAATAAAAAGGAGATAATTCGTGGAACTAGAGTGGACCATCGTGAGACGAAATTGTCGTATGTACGGGTACATAGCTACTGCATAAGGAGGCAGGACTGTCATTGCTATTGTTTCAAGGTCACAAAGGCAACCAGGAAATAAATTTTGAATTACGAAATTTGCCGCCTCGAGTATGAAAAAAAGTACAAACAAAACTGCGTTGTTATTTTTATTCAGCACGACACAACATGATCCATTTCAGAGTGTGTGTTCCTTATTTGCTTAAAATTTTGAAGGTAGTAGCGATAATATAGAGGGAGTGAAAGGTGGGATTTACACGTTGCACAGCAATCAGCAGCAATCAGGCTGCAGTTGTGACAGTAGAGGGACATGATACGGAGACAGAAATTGTGACGGGGGGGGGGAGAGAGAGAGAGAGAGAGAGAGAGAGAGAGAGAGAGAGAGAGAGAGAGAGAGAGAGAGAGAGAGAGAGGGAGGGGAAACTGTAGCCTATCACCAGTCTTGTTCAGTCACTGCACTGAGCGTATATTAAAGAAAATAGAAGAGTGCAAACAAAAATGAATTTCAGGGTGAAGAAATAAAAACATTGAGTTCTGCGGTTTGCTAATGACACTGTAATTCTGGCAGATTTTCCAAAGATCTTGGGATATCTGTGGATAGTCTCGTGAAAAGAAATTTTAAGATGAACGTCAACAGTCGTAAAACAAGTGGTAATGGAATGTCGAATTAAATCTAGCGATGCTGGGAGAATTAGATTAGGAAATGAGACACTAAAAGAAGTACCTGCGTCTTCTACTTTGGTAGCAAAATAATTTAGAATGATTCATGTAGAGACGATATAAATACAGACTACAAGTAGTAAGAAAAGCATTTTCAAAAAAGATCGAACAAAAAGTTAAGAGTAAGTCTTTTAGGAAAGTATTTGTTCTGTATGATTACATACACAACGATGGAGAGAGATAGGCCACAGAGTGGTGTGGTAACTGTCATTGTAGCAAAGCTGCGCAGCAGCAGAAATTTCTAGCGAACAAGTTCACACAGAAAACGGAAGATTTGCTTAGCGCCTATTTCTACAGGCGAAACGAAGACTAATTACAAATAATGCAGCAAGAAAGCTAGTCCAGCTCTCATAAAGTCTACTAGGAAGAGGCTCTCTGTAGTAAGGAACGATCTGTGGTGTTGGAGCTGCAAGGTAGTGGTGGGCAGGAAATCGCGTATCTGTTAGAAATCACAGTGACTGAGAAGTCACAGATATCACAGTAGCAACTTTACAGAATCTAACTGCGATTTCAGTCACAGTTAGCAGTCGCAAGTAGTATTTCATATTAAAAGACGTGAGCCATCTAATGGTCGAATTTAGCACTGCTTTCTGCGATTTCAGTGACAAGTCGCAACTAAGAGTCGCAAGTAGCAACTAAAAAGCGCAGTTAACAGTGGCATCTGTTGGCCACAGTTCGTACTACGTCCATCTCTGCGGTACGCTATGGAGTCCAACTGCGATTTCCGTGACAAGTCGCAACTAAGAGTCGCAAGTAGCAACTAGAAAGCGCGGTTAACAGTGCCATCTGTGGGTCAAAGTTCGTACTACGTCCATCTCTGCGATACACTATTGAGTCCAACTGCGATTTCCGTGACAAGTCGCAACTAAGAGTCGCAAGTAGCAACTAAAAAGCGCAGTTAGCACTGCCATCTGTTGAGCAAAGTTCATACTACGCTATTCGCTACCGAGTCAAACTGCGATTTCTGTGACAAATCGCAACTAAGAGTCGCAAGTAGCAACTAAAAAGCGCAGTTAACAGTGGCATCTGTTGGCCACAGTTCGTACTACGTCCATCTCTGCGGTACGCTATGGAGTCCAACTGCGATTTCCGTGACAAGTCGCAACTAAGAGTCGCAAGTAGCAACTAGAAAGCGCGGTTAACAGTGCCATCTGTGGGTCAAAGTTCGTACTACGTCCATCTCTGCGATACACTATTGAGTCCAACTGCGATTTCCGTGACAAGTCGCAACTAAGAGTCGCAAGTAGCAACTAAAAAGCGCAGTTAGCACTGCCATCTGTTGAGCAAAGTTCATACTACGCTATTCGCTACCGAGTCAAACTGCGATTTCTGTGACAAATCGCAACTAAGAGTCGCAAGTAGCAACTAAAAAGCGCAGTTAACATACTTTTCCTAGTGTCATCTGTTGACCGACGTACGTACTTCGTTATGAGAGCCTTGTGCCTCTCGAGATCGATGTGCTGTGTGTGCATTTGAAGGGCTTATTTCAATAGTGGTACAAGTCCATTTTTGTTCATTTTGAGATACAGAGTCGTAAAGTTAAATGAGCGCTGACAAATCTGCATTTGAGATACCAGAAATACTCAAGCATATGGCTTCTTGCTAGAGATGAACCTTTATTTATGTTTGTTTGGATCACTAATTTCAGAAGCATTATAGACAGAAAAGTGGAGGTAATGGACTTGTACCACTATTGAAATAAGCCCTTCATATTATATGACGACATGCACATTCAGCATCAGTTATGGTTGGTCAAATACTGCTGTGACTCTGAATGTATTATATTAATAAGAAGCAACATAGCCTTTTTCTCCTGAAAATATCAAGTAACGTAACAAATGTGTTTGATTCTGCTTCGAATATGACAGTTTTGGTTAATATTCCACATGCCTACAGGACTTTGCAATGTTAACACAGCAGAACTCAGACATCTGTATAAGTGTAGAGAAATGAAAACAGTCATATGAATGCCTCACTTTTGTTCCGACACAGTTCAAGACTCGGGAGAAAAGTTTTACACCTGGTGTTCTACATGGCAACTTCACACACAAGAACTTTTTGCCGACACTACTACCACCTATATAAGTAAGCTTTTCCTGTGTTTCTTTCAAGTAATGCACTTAAGCTATTCCTGATTTAACTGGAAGATCTGTACTTCCCACTTTCATATCAACAGCCTCAAAATGCATATTGTAGACTTCGGGATATGTTACAGGTCAGTGTCACACCAAGATTGTGGAGAAAGGGAGGGGGGGGGGGGGGCGGCATGTCACTCTCCAACAAGTGTTTACCAATAAGTAAGTGGCGGAAAATTATGGGTATAGGACGGCTTAAACATGTGGAAAATGAGATTTTTATTATTCACTCACTGTATTTGACATTTATTATTCCTTTAAAATCGCACAACAACTTCAATAAAACACAGTTTAATCATTCACACACTTATTTCACTTTTAAACTGCAAATCCTCTAGGAGCTGTCTTGAACCTTCACGAGTCTCTCTCAAAAACAGCCTTGATGTGGATAGATACGTACAGCAACCAGTAATCAGAGTCCGAACTGTGTCTGCAAAAACACAAGCATTATTAAACAATTTTGCTGCCATTAATTACTAGCAATATAATTGACAGAGTAGGTTGCTAAGATTTGCTATAATGAATATCAAATTTGCAAGAACGATCTCACTGAAGTAATTAAGTCCATCGAAACGCTTAGAAACTAACCTCCCGTCTGACGAAAACGGTCTAAAGACGCAGTGGCAATTTCTTCAGATCTGTTGACAATGATATTTTGAGTTATCACTTTACGGAGTGACTGAAATGTAGTTCAGGTACCTGTGAACATAACAATATGTTACAATTCATTTTCTAAATACGAACTATTACGGTACTGTACGGCTACTTACATATTAATTACACTATTAATATTTTCACAGTTGTTTCTTTAATACAAAATTAAAGCCAACGGAAGAAAAAACGTAAAACATACTTGCCAATGACAGGTTTGTTGAGATGCAATTTTCTGTGTTGACAGATGTAACGTTTTCATACGGTGGTAAGTCGCAGGAATCACAGAAATCGCAGAAGTAGCAGAAGTCACAGAAATCGCAGAAATAGCAGTGGCGGAGGGATACACGACCTATGTTCCTTAACTACGACTCTTAACTGCGACAAATCACAGTTTAGAATAACAGATACTGAAAAGTAGCATTCACAGAAATCACTGATATCGGAAAATCGCAGTTTAGCCCATCACTACTGCAAGGCATTGGAGTCGTAGCTAGACGGCATCTGCGCAGCGTCACGTGGTGAAGTGATGTGGCTTCGAGCGCCAGTGGGCTGACTCACTGCCGCTGGCCATCCAGTACTGTGGCTACTGGAGGCGCGGATCTGCAGGCGTGCTCCATTGGGTCTGCTGGGACGCGCATGACCGCTATCGGCGTTGGACGGAAAATTCCCTTCCCAACTGTGATTCGCCGGTAGGGCGGTACCGATACATGATACCATACTTCGTATAGAGCGTAGCTTTATAGGGAAGTAAGCCTCAGACAGTAAGCACTACAGTCAATTATAGAGTAGATGCTTGAAGTACGATGCTACAAAACAATGCTAAAGATTAGGTGGGTCGACCGAAAAAACCAGTCAAGAGGTAGTGAATGGAATCTACACTATGTGATCAAAAGTATCCTTACACCTTGTCCGTTTAGTGGCTGACGCTACAGATCTTTATTTATGGAAATATACAGTACAATCAGATACACTATTGATTAATTTTTCTTTTGCTACGAGTATACAAGACAAGAGGAGAGGTTGAGTCATAGGCTGATTTACCAAAATCTTTACTACCAATTTCAAACATATGATACGTACGATAGGCAATTACACCTCTATCATTAAAACTTTCAAGATCAGGTACACTAGAAACTCCGCTACCACCTCTTACTATGGCAACGGTGAACCATCCATTTCCATGTGAAAAAGTGTCGTTTATATCTAAACTAAAATTAAGAGAACAGCCAAGAAAAACACAAGATCCATCGACGAGGGCGTTGGCTGCAACACTCTTCACTGGTATGCGATTTTTCTTGTCTCCTAATGTTGTTGCTAGTTCAATGTTTTCGATGGTTCTGTTGACTGTTGTTCATCACCAGCTAGAGTTACATTTTCAGCAAGTACACCAAGTCCTTTCATCCATACATGTATTTTTTCATCATTACTCACTTTACGACAAGAGCGAGTATACAAAGTAAAAGGCATATTACTATATACATAACTAGGTCTAGACTGGGACTTGGCATCTATTCCACGATGCCAGGTCTTGTAAGCGATGACGTCTCGGTCGGCGAAAGATTCGAGTCCAGGTAGAGAGGCATTCTCACATCGAACAATAGCAAGGGTGAACCATCCACTTCCAGTATTCCCTGTGCCAGCATCGAGACTAAAATTAACTCGACATCCACGGAAAAATATGGGTCCATTCAATATAACACTTCCCGCTGCCGCGCGGCCAACGCCAAGCGATAAGAGTGTTTACATAATAAAACTGTTGCATCCTTGAGCCTCCGGTTCTAGATGCACCCTTGTCCGGTTATTGGCTGACGCTACAGATCTTTATTTATGGAAATATACAGTACAATCAGCTACAAATTTTACATATTCACATACACCTTTACCTTTAACCCAAATAAATACAGACTCATTTTGATTAATTTTTCTTTTGCTACGAGTATACAATACAAGAGGATATGTTGAGTCATAAGCAGGTTTACCAAAGTCTTTATTACCAATTTCAAACATATGATAGGTACGCCGTACCCGCGGTTTACAAGTTCGTGGCGCCCTCCATTGGGTGGTACTGGAATTCAGTATGGTGTTGGCCCACCCTTAGCCTTGATGACAGCTTCGCCGCGCGGGGTTTGCCGACCGGTCTAGGGCGTTGCAGTCATCTACTGTGCGGCAGGTCCCGGCGGAGGTTCTCGTCATCCATCGGGCATGTGTGTGTGTGTCTTTGTCCTTAGGGTAATTTAGGTTAAGTAGTGTGTAAGCTTAGGGACTGATGACCTTAGCAGTTAAGCCCCATAAGATTTCACGCACATTTGATTTTTGAATCTTTATCACATTAAAACATAGAATTACGATTTCCTGATAACAGGTTTCGGTTGACTGACAACCGTCTTCAGAACAAGAGTACAATGCTGGCCACAACACCATCGTTAACACTACCGCTGCTCGTCGTAACCCCGCCGCGTGATTTACGAGAGTTAAGCCCGGTGACACAACTGACGGAGTCGGGAAACATTAGGAAGGCGGCCTGGCTACGTCACAGACCTTCGGACTCCAGGGCGACGGGAGCCGGCGGCCCGTAAAGAACTTGCGCGCGAATCTCCGTCACGGCGGCGGACCTTTTGGTCAACCGAGCAGAAACCAGATTCGCGATAAAGGCGGCTCGGCCCGGCCTAATGGGTTTCCGCATTAACTCTTTAACAAGTTCTCCTTGTCCTCTGCCGGTGCTTCCAGAGGACTCGGCGCAGGTCGATAGACGCGGCATTCTGGAGCCCGCGACACGCGGGGTGGCTAACACACCGTACTCGACTTCGGGAAGAATAGTCCGCCTCCTACTGCTCAGATTTAAGTTTTCCACTGTTTCCTCAAAGTGATTCAATGTCAATGTCGGTATGGCTCCTTTGGAAAAGAACACTCTTTTAAGGGGCTCCGGAAAGGTTCAAAATCATGAAAAGTTCAATTTTTACTTTTTTGCGTTTTTTGAATCTGCAGACTATTACCTTTTAATAGATATATAATTTATTCAATTCCGAAGACAACTATTTTTAAATTTTTTTTGAAATGTGTTCTACATGGGCGTGACCCACTGTGGCGCTGTTAAACTGCTGTCAAATGGTGTTATTATTAACGTCCGTGTTCATCAGGTACATTTTAGTGATGTGACATAAAGTATGTGTTGTGGCTAACCAGTGATGGTTCAATATATATCGCTGGTGTGATTGTCGATTGTTTCATGTTTATTTACTCTGTCGTTATCTCGAAAATATTCGTAATTAATTCTGTTTCTTGAGTCTCTGTTTTGTTGAAGTATAATAATGAGTAAAAGTAAAGTTGCTGTTGCGACTTTCAATGATGGCAACATTGTAAGGTGCAAGGTATTTAGAAATATGGGAATGAAGATAGGTTCTAACATGGTACGAGCGATGCTTGCTTTAGACAAGGAACGCCTTCGGGCTGCAGACAGGGCTGTAAAGAGTCTAGAAATACAAGCAAGAGTAAACAGGAGGAGGAACAAGAGGAAGCTGGAGGAGGAGTTTGCAGAGGATGAAGATAATCCATCCTATGGACCTGGAATGCACTAAAAAGTTAATCCAATCTTTGTCGCTCGATTCCCAAAACTTTTATTTTCTCATACTAATTACATGTTTTCTAAGGATCTTCCAAACATATTTGTTTCAAACTTTCAGTAAATGTTAGCCGGCCGCGGTGGTCTAGCGGTTCTGGCGCTGCAGTCCGGAACCGCGAGACTGCTACGGTCGCAGGTTCGAATCCTGCCTCGGGCATGGGTGTGTGTGATGTCCTTAGGTTAGTTAGGATTAAGTAGTTCTAAGTTCTAGGGGACTTATGACCTAAGATGTTGAGTCCCATAGTGCTCAGAGCCATTTGAACCATTTTTCAGTAAATGTTACACAGTACCTTCTGCATAATTTAACACAGCCTTTTTCCAAAAAACTGTATATTTTTGAATATATAAATAAAAAATTGCAAAAAATGTTGTGAATTTTCATTACAATTGAAAAAAATCATCTTTAATAACTGAATTAAAATTTTGTAAGATCCCTGTGTTAAGTTGTAGCCCATATTCCAATAAATAATCTGTAAAAAGTTAAACTTCCTACCTCAAATACTTTGTGAGGAAAGATGTAATTTATAAGCGTTATTTTAACATTGCAAGTATAGGGCGTTCCGGAGCCCCTTAACTTCATTTCACCGATGTCGAGCTTGTGTTACGGGTCTACGGATTTCATCACGGATGGGACGTTAATGAAATTGGCTGTTAATGAATGAAAAGCCGCTCCAATTGTTTAATTAGAACTTTATTATTTGACTTCTTAAGTAATAGAACCCTGTACGTTGTCCTCGATGGTGAGTGTTCATCGGAAGTGAGGGTATCATCTGGAGTGGCCCACGGAAGTGTGGTAGGTCCGCTGTTGATTTCTATCTACATAAATGATCTTTTGGATAGGGTGGATAGCAATGTGCGGCTGTTTGCTGGTGATGCTGTGCTGTACGGGAAGGTGTCGTCGTTGAGTGACTGTAGGAGGATACAAGATCACTCGGACAGGATTTGTGATGGTGTAAAGAATGGCAGCTAACTCCAAAAATAGATAAATGTAAATTAATGCAGATGAATAGGAAAAAGAATCCTGTAATGTTTGAATACTCCATTAGTAGTGTAGCGCTTGACACAGTGACGTCGATTAAATATTTGGGCGTAACATTGCAGAGCGATATGAAGTGGGACAGGCATGTAATGGCAGTTGTGGGGAAGGCGGATAGTCGTCTTCGGTTCATTGGTAGAATTTTGGGAAGATGTGGTTCATCTGTAAAGGAGACCGCTTATAAAACACTAATACGACCTATCCTTGAGTACTGCTCGAGCGTTTGGGATCCCTATCAGGTCGGATTGAGGGAGGACTTAGAAGCAATTCAGACGCGGGCTGCTAGATTTGTTACTGGTAGGTTTGATCATCATGCGAGTGTTACGGAAATGCTTCAGGAACGCGGGTGGGAGTCTCTAGAGGAAAGGAGGCGTTCATTTCGTGAATCGCTACTGAGGAAATTTAGAGAACCAGCATTTGAGACTGACTGCAGTACAATTTTACTGTCTCCAGCTTACATTTCGCAGAAAGACCACAAAGATAAGAGAGATTAGGGCTCGTACAGAGGCATATAGGCAGTCATTTTTCCCTCGTTCTGTTTGGGAGTGGAACAGGGAGAGAAGACGCTAGTTGTGGTGCGAGGTACCCTCAGCCACGCACCGTATGGTGGATTGCGGAGTATGTATGATGCACATGTAGATGTATTAAGTCCACACGATCCATTTCGGCATTTGTATTTCGTAATTATCAGTTTTGTCTGAAATTAACAATTGTTAACACATAACAATAAGGCTATATAGATATTTTTTAATGCAGGATGTTGTAGCTGCCCCTATCAGCTGGTTTTACGCAACCTGCACTACGTCTGTATTAGAACGACAGCCACAGTTCCCTCTGAGATCTTTGAGCGACAGTTAGCAATCGGACTCATACTGTAAAAAATACAAATGAGTATTGGTAATCAGTTAAAAGATATTATTGGACCAAGACGTACCTTTCTTTGTGTAATAAGCGGTGTATTCATACAGCTTTTGGATGTCCCTGTAAGTTTATTTCGTTCGCAGTACTTAATCTGTCGTAAATGGTTCAGAAACGTTGCCTTCAAAAGTGTGTTTCACCGTCGAAAACAATGAAATTAACAGCAGATATCAAAATGGTATTGTGGAAGTAACACCTTTCCTGTATATAACTTCTGAACCCTTTACGAAACATTAAGTACTATAAACGGAATCAAGTTAGTGAGAATCAAAAAATTGTATGACTACACCGTTAATTACATAAAGAAAGACTGGAGACACCTAAATAATAAGGGCAGAAGTGATGTGCATCTTGTTGCAAAAATATTGTGTAACTCACGACCAATCCTCACTTGCGTTTTTTACGGCATGATTCCCTTTCCTAACAGTATCTCAAAGCTCTGAGAGAGAAGTTACATCGATTATGTGGCTGTAGCGTGTCTGGGTACTGTTCCTGATACAAACGTAGTGCGGGGTGCATAAAACGAATCGGTAGGGACAACTGAATCACGCTGTATAATGAGAGTTGCGACAATGCTTATGTATGTACAGTACAAGTGCAGAAGGAATATGCAATTTAAGGTATGCTGTAGCGAAGCAACGTCAAACGATAAAAACGGAAGTAGTCAAGTGGATTTAAAAATAGTTTCGCGTCCAGTGACGTCATGAGAAAAATGGGCACATTGTAGTTACAGAAACTGTACAATCCGATGTTTAGCGTAAAGGAGTTATATTATAACGTGTTTAGGAATTGCAATTTTTCAAACTAAATTCTGAAATTAATTATTTGTACTTAATAAAAGTGTAAAATAGTTGCAATGAATTAGGTGTCCATGTCGAGCGAAAAAGGAACGACATCTAACGACTAAAAGTTGAGCCTTAGCATAGCTCTGACCCGTCGTCGATTGTTTCCGAAAGTATGTGTGCAAACAGCTGCGGAGTTGAATATCTTTAAAGGAAGTTTTCAATAACTGGGCAGCAGATATCCAAGAAATTGGTGCTCCTTAATGTACATTGCTTGTTAAGCGTCCTTTAGTTGGCTCCTTTCAAACGAGTGTAAATTTACGACTATTTATGAGGAGAAAGAAATTTACGCTTTACCCAAGGAAAAGACTGATAATGAACAATTCACATTAAGGAGCTTCTGGGATCTCGGCCTTACAGTTAGTGACAACTTCCTCTCAGTATATTCCGCAACTTCGCAATCTAGCTAGTTACAAACATACTTTTGTAAGCAATCGATGATGCATCACAGCTATACAAAGACCTTCAACAGTTCGAGGAGGACCAATTATTACTTGTCTGAAGTTGTATCTTTACGCTCGACTTAGACGCTTCGTTCATTGCAACTACTTTCCACTTTTGTCAAATTCAAATAATTACTTTCAGCATTTTATTTGAAAAAGATGCAGTTGTAATTCTGAAACATGTCAGATTTTAATTCTTCTAAGCTAAAGTGTGTTAACATTTTTAATATATCGGATTGCACAGTTTTTAAAAAATTTTATCATGACGTCATATGGCGTGAAACTTTTTTTGTAAATTTACTTGACTTTTACTGTTTTATCGTTTACTATTAGTAATTTACTTGAGAAACATGCAATGTAATTTAGAAAAGTTACACAACTGTTTTTAAGCTAAGCCGTGTTAAGTTTTAAAGTATCCAATTGTAAAGTTTTATTATTACGTCACTCCTATTTCTCTCATGACGTTTCTTGTACAATTGGGCCAGCAGCATGAAACACGCCGTAAGATGTCATTTTAAATTTTATCTACTAATAATTCAGTTACATTTCGTAGACTAGGTCTATTACAACAGTATTGCCATCGTCAAGTACATCTGCGATTATTACAGTTGATAAATATCATTTACTCTTGCGTTATTTGTACATAGAGTTACCTATACATGTATACTTACGTCTTGCTGGCGAGACGTACTTATTACACCATTGGCGAATCCTTATGTCAATTGTCGCAGTTTTATGATGATAAAATGAAGTCATCTAATTTGATATCTAGATGTCAGTTCTCAATGCTGCTGCATATTTACAAGGTGGTTATAGCTTGTCAACGGTATTGTTTGAGCTACAGATAATTTAGTTATTTGTGTAATCTTTGGTTGTTTATTTTTTCCCGTTGCCATGTTCCAGAATGTCAATAAAAATTTCTGGGTAATATTTGTGTTAGCAGTCATTCTATTCGTTTAATATGTCAGGGGTATAATTTTGCATGTGTGCGTAAAGTTCCAATACTTAAAGTGCGTACACGCCCCCAAGTCTTTTTGGTGTTATATGTAAGATTTGAAGTGCAATTTCGTATTTGTCGACTTTATAGTTTTGATTTTTTAAATTCATGGTGAGGCTCGATTGATTGGTATCACTATCCCTAGCATGTTCTCTAAATCTGATGTTAAGATTTCGCCCTTTTTGTCCTGTATAAAATTTGTCACATGTAATTTTGTATACGGTTGAATTATCGTATGGTACTTCGGTTCTTCCAGATTGGAGTTTCGTGTTTAGGTTGTTGGTAGCTCTGGTTGTTAGTTTCTAGTATACTGATCATCATCTTGGCAGTTTTCCCATGTAGGCGGCTGGGTTTTTGTTTCGTTCTTTGTTTGTTTTCTGTTTGATAGGTCGCTTTATGGAGTCTGTTTTTTCTGTATATAACTTTTGTTCTGTGTGTTGGTTGAAATTATTTTTGTGGGCTATGTATTGGACAGGAGTATAGTTATTTCTTTCTGTGTTTGTGGTTGCTCTAGTGGTAGATTTCCATTGCTGTTAATCTCTGGTGTTTTTGGGAGGGCGCTTGCCCATGAAAGGCGAATTCGCCAGGTTCAAGTCCTGTTTGGATAGAGTTTTAATCTTCTAGGAAGTTTCATTTCAAGATATTTCTTTACCTCTTGATTAAATGATTCTACAGCCAAACAAGTTGCGTATATGGCACGGTGAAGGCAGCTGTTGATAGGACTGCCAACATGAACGCACTGCCCTATTCTCCCACTAAGACTGCTGCTTCGTGGCGTGCGCTACTTCACTCCTGTAGAGTGCGTATCCCCATGTATTGTATTGTATGTTAACCGGGGACCTAGAAACGACGGAGAGGCTCCGTCCCCGCCGCAGCCGCAGTGGTCCACAACCCCACGACGACTACCGCAGTCCACTTCACCCCTCCGCCGCCCCCACACCGAAGCCAGGGTTATTGTGCGGTTCGACCCCCGGTGGACCCCCTCCCCAGGGAACGTCTCACACCACACGAGTGTAACCCCTATGTTTGCGTGGTAGAATAAAGGTGGTGTACGCGTACACGGAGAACTTGTATGCGCAGCAATCGCCTACATAGTTAAACTGAGGCAGAATAAGGCATTCGCCGAGGCAGATGGAAAACCGCCTAAAAACCATCCACAGACTGGCCGGTTCACCGGACATCGACACAAGTCCGCCGGGCGCGTATCCCCTTTATTTCACAAATCATGAACTGCTGTAGCGCTGCGAATTGACGCTAAAAGCTCACGATGATAAATCGCTGTTGGTTAGCAAACCTAATATATTTAATATTGGTTTGTAAAAGGCAGGTACGCACCTGTTCTGTGAAGAAACGCCACAAAATTATGGGGAAAGGCAACTCCTCTTACACGTTGATGGAACAGCGGCTTCAGCACTACTGAGTCAGCTCGCCAGAAGCGGCTCTGCCGGAGTTCAGTCGCCCTTGTGTTGGCAGTCTTGTTGATGAACAGTGGGCGAGATGCGGCCAAGCCGTCAGGGGGAAGTCCCGCGTTGAACTGTGGCGACGTCGGCGGCGGAAACGAAACGAGCGCCCGTGACGATGTTAACTGCCACAAGCCGAGGGCGGCAGTCAAGTTTGTTTGGCCCTCTGCGTCTGTTTGTCTGTTCGGAAGGGCCCGGCCCGCCGTGGGAAGTTTGCAAGCCGCGTTAGGCCTCTCGCTGCCTTCTGCCCCCGAGTCAGTGCGGGGGCAGGCGGCCAACGTTACGGCCTGGCGTCCGTTGTTGGTGTACAGGATCTGCCAGCGAAGCTGCGAGTCCTCCACGCTGGCTGAGCGAGTTTGACAAACTGGACTAAAGCGAGGGTATAATGAAACCAGAGCTACAATAGAATTGTTAAAACTTCCGAGCCGAGAGACGGTTGCCGTTATACTGCAGCGAATTGACGCATGGTGCAGGGAATGGCAATTGAATCTCAATGTAGACAAGTGTAATGTGCTGTGAATACATAGAAAGATCGATCCCTTATCATTTAGCTACAAAATAGCACGTCAGCAACTGGAAGCAGTTAATTCCATAAATTATCTGGGAGTACGCATTAGGAGTGATTTAAAATGGAATGATCATATAATGTTGATCGTCGGTAAAGCAGATGCCAGACTGAGATTCATTGGAAGAATCCTAAGGAAATGCAATCCGAAAACAAAAGCTGCTAAGCAGTGTGGGATCCCTACCAGATAGGGTTGATAGACGAGATAGAGAAGATCCAACGGAGAGCAGCGCGCTTCGTTACAGGATCATTTACTAATCGCGAAAGCGTTACGGAGATGATAAACTCCAGTGGAAGACTCTGCAGGAGAGACGCTCAGTAGCTCGGTACGGGCTTTTGTTAAAGTTTCGAGAACATACCTTCACCGAAGAGTCAAGCAGTATATTGCTCCCTCCTACGTATACCTCGCGAAGAGACCATGAGGATAAAATCAGAGAGATTAGAGCCCACACAGAAGCATACCGGCAATCCTTCTTTCCACGAACAATACGAGACTGGAATAGAAGGGAGAACCGATAGAGGTACTCAAGGTACCCTCCGCCACACACCGTCAGGTGGCTTGCGGAGTATGGATGTAAATGTAGATGTACCTCCATGTCTCCCGCTGTCGGAGACGAAACCTTATGGAGTAGTTTTATATATTGGTCAAGGCCTCTCAGCCCGGAAGTTATAACTAAACCTAACACTGCCCGCTAACGCCTACGTCAGGAGTTGTTTAGTGAGGGTCAAAGGGCGTAGAGAGAGAGAGAGAGAGAGAGAGAGAGAGAGAGAGAGAGAGAGGAGGAATGGGGCACTAACGCCACGAGATCGGTCTACAGTTCCTAACGTAGCAATCCGTCATATGACAAGGGTAAGGTACCCGGGATGTGTGGCCTGGGAGTCGTTTGTCTGCAGACGGAAAAACAAAATAAAAGGGAGAGAGAACGGACGGAGTAGTAGAGGGAAGAAAGTGAGCGGGAGGGAAAGCATTGGAGGGCACTAGAATGAATAGAGTGTGGACATGTATGAGAAAGAATCACCAAGAGAACCGTGTTTGTTTTTGGTCAACAGTTTCATAGGACGTGACTTTCGTTGATATAGGGACATTTGTCTCTTGTCTTTGGTCACTAGATGTAACCCTCGTTATTTTGCGAAGTGAGCCAAGAGTATATTCTGGGTTTGTTTTTATTTTCTTCATAACTCGATCAACAGCTAACAAATACTGAAGACCAACCAGTGACTGATCAGGTGGCCGGCCGGAGTGGCCGTGCGGTTCTAGGCGCTACAGTCTGGAGCGCTACAGTCTGGAGCGCTACAGTCTGCTACAGACTGCTACAGTCGCAGGTTCGAATCCTGCCTCGGGCATGGATGTGTGTGATGTCCTACACACAGAATTAAAGTTCACCTATACACGGAGGTCCAATGTGAGCTGTAATTGTTGTATGGCAATGAAACTTCGTACATATTCTAATGCGTTAATGCGGAACAGATTTACGCTGGAAAAAATTAGTTCCAGTTTTGGCTCTGTGAATGAATGGAGGACGTATAGAAATGTTTCCATATGTAATGGCTTAGGTACGGGACATCGGTAGAAGAGGTCAAACAAGCGAGAAAGGCATAATGTTGATTTCATTATTGTTAACCAAGATTAGATGGGTAAAAAAATGGTTCATATGGCTCTGAGCACTATGGGACTTAACATCTGAGGTCATCAGTCCCCTAAACTTAGAACTACTTAAACCTAACTAACCTAAGGACATTACACACATCCATGCCCGAGGCAGGATTCGAACCTGCGACTGTAGCAGTCGCGTGGTTCCGGACTGAAGCTCCTAGAACCGCTCGGTCGCTGCGGCCGGCGTTAAATGGGTAGATCACATAACTAATGAGGAAGTATTGAATAGAATTGGGGAGGAGTTTGTGGCACAACTTGAGAAGAAGAAGGGACCGGTTGGTAGGACATATTCTGAGGCATCAAGGGATGACAAATTTAGGATTGAAGGGCAGCGTGGAGGGTAAAAAGTATAGAGGGAGACCAAGAGATGAATATACTAAGCAGATTCAGAAGGATGTAGGTTGCAGTAAGTACTGGGAGATGAAGAAGCTTGCACAGGACAGAGTAGCATGGAGAGCTGCATCAAACCAGTCTCAGGACTGAAGATGATGACAACAACAATAACAACAACAACAACAACCACCATCGCACACACGGGTCGTTCAATATGAACACCGGAGATGCTGAAGAAACGCTGCCTCCGTAAAACGACGTGACTATAGCTGTTCGCAGCAGTTCCGGTGAAGACTGAGCTAAATTGAGCAAGTGTTCCTGTGTTTCTGCCTTCAGGTCAGGTAGAAGTTGAAAGTATCCCTAGCAAGCATTTTTTTTTTTTTTTCAGATGTCCCCTGAGCCAAAAGTCAAATTGTTCAGATCGGATGATCTTGCAGACCATGCACCTGGAAAACCTTCGTGGAAGGCTGTATTAGGTAGATCTTTCACTGGGCGAGCGACATGAGATGTTGCCACATCTCGCACGAAAACGATGATGGTTGGTTAGTTGTTTTGGGGAAGGAGACCAGACAGCGTGGTCATCGGTCTCATCGGATTAGGGAAGGATGAGGAAGGAAGTCGGCCGTGCCCTTTCAGAGGAACCATCCCAGCATTTGCCTGGAGTGATTTAGGGAAATCACGGAAAACCTAAATCAGGATGGCCGGACGCGGGATTGAACCGTCGTCCTCCCGAATGCGAGTCCAGTGTCTAACCACTGCGCCAACTCGCTCGGTGAAAACGATGATTTCCAACAAGCTGTGCTGTAACGAAGTATGAATCGCGCGCTGTACAGGGAGGCCTCGATGACGTAGAGACATAACGGAACAGCTGACAGGTGCTCTGGGTGCATTCTCTCCACAGAAGGACGGATCGAGAGTAAAGATGCTTGTGAATCCACACCACACGGTCACATACGGCGAGTGCACAACATGCAATCCAACAGTACCCCTAATACGGTAGTTCTGTGTATTCACTGTGCCCTATATTGTGAAACGTGCCTCGTCACTGCATAGAATAGTACCGGGGCACATGTAATCAACATCGGCCCATGCCCATTATTACTCATCACTGCTCGCATGCGACTCCAGTCGTCGACGGAAGTTATCGGTTTGTTTCCCATTTCAAACAAAATGATATTTAAAGCAGAATTCTACGTGCCCATCCAATAGAGCGGTCCCAGATGAGTCTAGTGCGATATTTGTTTTAACAATGTACATTAACAGGAGCAGTGAGACACGAAGAACAACCATACTGTAGCAGCTACAGTACTGCTCTGGCCCGCACTGACTGCTACCACCCTGCAGTAGCAGCGCTGCTCGGTGGCTGCTGTAGTACTCCCTGTTCTTCATATTTTACTGTCCTTGTTAATACATATCATACTGACAGCACGAATATTCCACTAGACTAATTTGTGACCGCTCTATCGAATAGACACGCAGAATTCCGCTGCAAACCAAATCGTGTTTGTGACAGGAAACAAACCGACGCTTTCCATCCACACTGGACGTTGCTTGAAAGACATGATGAGCTGCATTTGTTTGCGCTGACTCCAACCAGAAAAAGTGCTCCTGACGACCATTACGAGACACACTGTCTGTCTGTCTCTCTCTCTCTCTCTCTCTCTCTCTCTCTCTCTCTCTCTGTGTGTGTGTGTGTGTGTGTGTGTGTGTGTGTGTGTGTGTTACTGTACGTAACTCTGTTGTCACCATGTTGTTGTATATAGAGCGAAGTTCGGAATACGATCTTAAAAGGTGTCACTATAGAGCGGATCCTTTCGTAAAACGGGGGAATATGGCCACTTTTTACTTGTAGCCTTACACTACTGGCCATTAAAATTGCTACACCAAGAAAGATGACGTGCTACAGACGCTAAATTTAACGGGCAGGAATAAGATGCTGTGATATGCAAATGATTAGCTTTTGAGAGCATCCACACAAGGTTGGCGCCCATGGCGACACCTACAACGTGCTGACATGAGGAAAGTTTCCAACCGATTTCTCATACACAAACAGCAGTTGACAGGCGTTCCCTGGCGAAACGTTGTTGTGATGCCTCGTGTAAGGAGGGGTACCATCACGTTTCTGAATTTGATAAAGGTCGGATTGTAGCCTATCGCGATTGCGGTTTATCGTATCGCGACATTGCTGCTCTCGTTGGTCGAGATCCAATGACTGTTAGCAGAATATGGAATCGGTGGGTTCAGGAGGGTAATACGGAACGCCGTGTTGGATCCCAGCGGCCTCGTATCACTAGCAGTCGAGATCACAGGCATCTTATCGGCATGGCTGTAACGGGTCGTGCAGCCACGTCTCGATCCCTGAGTCAAGAGATGGGGACGTCTGCAAGACAACAACCATCTACACGAACAGTTCGACGACGTTTGCAGCAGCGTGGGCTATCAGCTCGGAGACCATGGCTGCGGTTACCTTTGACGCTGCATCACAGACAGGAGCGCCGGCGATGGTGTACTCGACGACGAACCTGGGTGCACGAATGGCAAAACGTCATTTTTTCGGATGAATCCAGGTTCTGTTTACAGCATCATGATTGTCGCATCCGTGTTTGGCGACATCGCGGTGAACGCGCATTGGAAGCCTGTATTCGTCATCGCCATACATCGCTACGGTCGCAGGTTCGAATCCTGTCACGGGCATGGATGTGTGTGATGTCCTTAGGTTAGTTAGGTTTAATTAGTTCTGAGTTCTAGGCGACTGATGACCTCAGAAGTTAAGTCGCATAATGCTCGGAGCCATTTGAACCATTTTGAACCAGAAAGGAAACTGAAGTCAGGTACACGATTAAACTGAACGTACTCATTGGAACCATACATAACATATACATACGGGTGTCACCATATCGTAAGGTAAATGAGAATTTTGGTGTTTGGACTAGTATTGCAGACACCATGATGATTTTTTTCGTTTAGCGCATTTAACGTGATGGTTCATGGTACCGATAAGTGTGTTAATTAACTGAATAAAAATTATGGTACGAGTTGGAGTCATTCTTTTTAACACTATGACTCATTTTTGTTTCCAACCGCGTTGAAAGCTGATTCGCTACTGTCCAGCTGGCCCTCTATTCTTTTAAAACGTGAAGAAGTCACGTTCGTAGAAGGACTTTACTGAATATATGAAAGTAGTTCAGTTTGCAGTAAAACGTACTAAATGTGCTTTCCGAGTAAAAAGTCACTCAGGACCAAGGCATCTTAAAGCAATAACAGTGAAAGATTTATTAAAGGTTGTCAGGAGAAACGGGATCTGACAAACATCCGCTCACTATTGTGAAGAGACCTGCCATAATCACACGTCCACTTGGCCAAACAGAATACCATCGCTCAGGGCTATTGTTACGGTTTTCATGAAGTACGTGACTTCAGCACTGTCCTCTCACTCTGTGCAGACGAAGACGCAAGAAGTGAATGATAGATGTCGTGAAGGAGCCAGAAGCAGCGAAAGAAAACTGCACAGGGCGGCAAACAGGTGCGGAAATAAATAAACGTGGACTCCCTTGATGTGAGTACCCTTCTCTTTGGGCCCGGCGCAGGGAGCGGTTGCTTGCCGACTTGTGGTTGCGCCGCTTTAACGCCACATTTCTCTCGCTTTGCTCTCTGCCTGTCAAAGCAGGCGACTAATAGTTCGCCAGCGAGCGACTTTTCAAACACGTCACTATGAAACAGGGTATGTGCCAAGGTTAAAAAATTGCACTGAAAAAGGCAAACGAGGCGCCCTCCACTCCCTATTCATCTTTGTACATTTTCCACCGTCTCTCTCTCTCTCTCTCTCTCTCTCTCTCTCTCACACACACACACACACACACACACACACACACACACACACACACACACACGGGCGTTTTGCTGTTCTAACACACAGTGCATTTTGAAAATAACTACAGTGAACTCTTCTCTATGGCTGAACTGAGCAACTGCACCCATCTTAGATCTGAAGATGGCCGGTGACACCGAAACCCGTGATTATTAAGCTGTTTGTGACTGTACCGGAGTCTGCAAATAGAGGTATGAATTCAGCATGCCTTTTACAATATGTTATATTTCCGTCTTCATTTTTTTACATGAAATGACCTAGCTTTTCCGGCTTATTATTTTCTTATCAAACGATACTCACATATGTTGGCTAGCAGTGTTAGAGAAGTGTTTGTGCCTAGATCTGGAAGATAATCACCATAGACCGAAATCAGGTAATGACCAGCTGTAGTGCGTAATTGGATGACTGTGAATTTTGCTGCAATAATGTCACAAGTCGGGAAAGCAGACTACACTCCCTGACCAAAAAAAAAAGTGAAGCACGTGGAAGATGTGGTCGGATATCAAAGTAACTTCGTACACGTACACACCATCAGCATGTATTTATGCAGATTTTAGTGATTCTGTAATGACTCCTGTTGTCTTCTATTTTTATCCATAGTTTGACAATGGCCAGCGTGCCATCCTCTTAGGACAGGTCATTCTGCACGCGGGAAAGGAATAGTCTTTTCAGCAAGCTGTGTAGTTGCATCTCGTAACGTAAGTAGACACGTTATTAACTATTTATTTACTAATTTAATTTTAACAATTTTAATATTTCAAGATTTGAAAAACATGGGTAGGCACATGTTGATGTAGATGTATTAAAAAAGTCTGATGATTTTTTTCAGATTTTCGAATACTTAATATTGATGACAATAGCGTAGGTACATAAACAAAGATATGGATATTCCGTCCTTGCCGTGTCCTTCTGACAATTCGGTAGCAATTGAATTGTGCATTGTCTTGCTGGAGATACTGGTCGCTGACACAGTGCTGTAGGAATCAGAGGGCTGCAGAAGGGTCGAATGAAATGGTGTTGAAAAGTAGATAATTAGAGCTATACTGGACCAGAATGAACTTTCCTTATCGTGGTATTGGGGTAAAGCGCGTGCTTGGGAGCCGAAGGGTCACGGTGTCGATTCCCAGTCAGATCACGGAAATTTCAGTCTGCCTTTAATCTAGCAGGACCTCTCTGCAACATGAGGGGACTCTAGGAACGACACGTGGTTTGGATTCCACGTTAACCTGTAGATCCCCTTTGCCCAATTAGATAGCTGGGGTGGGTTACATATGCGAGTGACGTGGCGTTCGGTTCAAAGACTTGAAACCGGCCGTCGAGCCATACGAAATTAAAATATTCTGTAATGTTGATGCATTAATTTGTTCTGAAAGCGGTGCTGATATTCAAGACAATAAAAGCGGGTTAAAAGCTGTGAGTTATCTGGGGAAGTTAACTTTGCATTACTGAGCAACTGTTTCACCAGGTATCCAGTCTAACTTACCAAATTCCTAACCAGACTAATATTAATTGTAATCTTTTAGTAGTCATCTTAGGATAACCGGTGATTATATATAAATACAATTTAAATAAAAAGAAATAATTGGACATTTATTTTAACATTGGTCATTGTTCCGTTAAAATTTCAGCATATTAAACTTGATTCATAACTAAACTGGTGCCTTATTTAGGATTGTGAAAATGTGAGTTTGTAATCTTACGGAACACATCAAATATGGAGCCAAGATTGGGAGACTGCATACAACACTGCAGTCATAAAATAACACACGAAGAACGTTGAAACATATCCAAGAGGAAATTAACCACAACCAACCGTTTCAATTTTCACCCAAAGAAGTTACATTCGTAGCGCAATCCTATCCGTCATGAAATTACCACACACTGGTATACTAAATTCATACTAACTCTCTGTGAAATCATCCCGAAAAGAATAGCTGAGGTCTACTTTGATGATTACACTACATGCTTCACGTGGTCAACTTGGTTTACACAAAGAGTGTAACTCCACAATAATTTTGATAATTAAAATAAACTACATCGAAACGCAATTTACAAAAGAAAAACCTCGAACTGGTTACTATCGTCTTACTATTAACCTGATGGGTCAAACAATTGTATAAGCACGTGGCACTGGTCTCACAAAGTACACCCCACGTGGGTTGACCATAAAGAAAAGTTGCTATATTGAAAAATATTGTCAAGACGAGATTTTATAATCTCACGCACATTCGCATTGAAGATTGATGATCTTAGAGTTACGGATCATCCACACGTGGTTCCACTTTACTCACAAAGTAGTGACAAAGCAACTACTGGAAGATATTCTGAACTTCACACTCGAATTACACTGCGTTGGAATTTAAGATAACACTAGATATTTTAGATCGAAACCTGAAATACAGGTGATTAAATTTTCAGTTAGGCTGAACTTAAGAAATCCATTGTCCTACGGACTTAGCAGACACGCGCTTAGCCGGAGATCTTACCACTTCAGACGCTCGCCGCGGACAGACTGCCGTGGGCCCCTAACGAGGGTGCTTCACCAATACAAACGGAAGTGACCAGAGAGGCAGCTTCCTATACCAACATGACAAGAGACAGACAGGACCATACTAAGGATAGAAACCTCTCTGCTATTAGAAAGCGTAGCTACCTGTTCTGACGTTGGTCCTACTGTTCTCTAGCAGACAGGCTTGTCTGCTACCCTCAAGCATGCAACTAGAAATACATTTGCTCATTCATCCTCTCACACAGAAGGGAAGGGGGATGACAGTATCTTATCATATATAGTATATAAAAGAAAGCGGATATAGGTTCCGTACGAGACTGTGTGACGTAAATTACATTAAAACACAGTTTATAAGTGTAGAAGTGTGACAAATCGTTCTTAATTATGTGTAAAAGTAACACGTTCCACAGCTCAGTCTCCTCCCAGATAGTCAGAAACACCACAATAAATTTAGAAGTGGAATGTATGCAGTAAATGACAACAGTTTTAAAAAATTAACATGAAAGGAATCCAACAAAGATTTTTCTATTCATAAAATTTATTAGGACCTCAGATCCATATCCTTTGTTAATCTAGCATAATTGTTCTTCATTCTACATTCTGTCTTTTCTCAAATTCTTTTCGAGTACTGCAGGACGAGAGCGGACCAGCTAAATGCACAGGAGAGCAATTTGCCCAGTGCCTTTTCTGACAACTTCTCCTTCGCAAGTGCTGCCGAAACGCCGCTTTCGCTTCATTGAACGACCTTTTGCCCTCACAGCTTGCCCCCCCCCCTCTCACCACCCCCCCCCCACCACCAACACCCCTTCTTGTAGTGCCCTGCTCCTACTCCTACTCCTACCACCAAAGACACGCCGCAGCAGGGCGCAAAGCACGACGACATTCCGGCAGGTCACCTCAAAAGAGGCTCGCACAGAGCACCAGGGGACAAATAAATATGCGCAGGAGAGGGAGGAAAAAAAAATAATGACAACAGCGGAACGACTTGGTCGTTGGTGGAAGGTGAACTTTTTCTTCTTCCACCCCTCGTGCACCTCGCCCTTTTTTTGTTTTTTTGCTCGTTCTCTTGCGTGGCATTTCGTTTCGTTTCGCGGGCGCACCGCGGCAATGCCAAGTATTTCTGCCGACGCAAAGAGGCGGCGGTGTGGGGACCCTGACGGCGACGCGCCTCCAGTCTTTTGTCAGCGGGGACGCCCGGCGTCGCGACGCTGGAATCCCGGACGCCGGGACGTGCGACTGCTTCCGGGGCGATGCCGCCGCTGTTGTCCGACCATCCTCTCACAAGCTCCTGCCTTCCTAGCTATTCGGCGACACACTACGATGTCGATTTGTCTCTACTCCAGCGTACGTTGCTTCGAATTTGTATACGTCTATCATCTTTGGAGCGTTATGTACTGTTCATCTTTTTCCAGTTAATCTTTTCGTGTCGTAGTGAGCAGGCCGGTGTGGCCGTGCGGTTCTAGACGCTACAGTCTGTAACCGCGTGACCGCTACGGTCGCAGGTTCGAATCCTGCCTCGGGCATGGATGTGTGTGATGTCCTTAGGCTAGTTAGGTTTAAGTAGTTCTAAGTTCTAGGGGACTGATGACCACAGATGTTAAGTCCCATAGTGCTCTGAGCCATTTGAACCATGTTGTAGTGATGAAACCTTCAACTGTATCTATGTTAGGTTGGTGGCTACGTTCTTAGCGTTTTTGTTTTGCATGTTTCTATTCCGGTTGCTATGAGCTTATTTACCGACTGTCATTTTTTTATATATATAGTCCGCTGTTGTATTTGAGTATTCACATTGCCTTTTGTGATTTGGGGATAGTGAGTGGAGCTTTGGACGCCAGAAAATGCAGTGCCAAGGGGAGAAATCGGAATATTTCCGACGTATTCTTCTGTTTCAGTTCAGTAGAGGAGTACAGGATCGGTGGTGGTAGACAGGAACATTTGCGCCGTCTATGTCACTGCACAGAACACGTAACGAAAATGGTGTTCTCGTTTTAAGAAGGATCATTTTGACATTAATGACTGTCCACGTTCAGGAGGAACTTCGAGCTTTGGTGAACATCGTTTAAACGCATCGTCCAAAATGAACCAATTCAGTTTGCCCGAGAAGTGGCAATTATGATGAACTGTGATCATTCCACCATCGCGCGACGTTTGGATGCAATGGGGAGGCCGGCCGGTGCGGCCGAGCGGTTCTAAGCGCTTCAGCCTGGAACCGCGCGACCCCTACGGTCGCAGGTTCGATTCCTGCCTCGGGCATGGATGTATGTGATGTCCTTGGCAGGATTCAAAGTTCTAGGGGACTAATGACCTCAGATGTTACGTCCAATAGTGCTCAGAGCCATTTGAACCATTGTGCAGTTGGGAAGGTTCAAAAATCGGGTATATGAGTATCGCATTCTCTAAGCCAAAATCACCCAAATCAGCGAGTGGCCGTATGTCCATCTCTGCGTGCCCGTTACCAAATGACTCGCGAACAACACCGACCATTCCTATCCTCTATCGTTACTGATGACGAGAGATGGACTTCTCATGCTAACATAAGGAAGAGAAAGGAATGGTTGAGCCGAAACAAAGCAGCAACTCTCCATACAAAAACCTGCGCTCATCCACAAATGATTATGTTATGCATGTGGTGCTACAGCGACGGCATAATATACTACGAACTGCTTCCCCGAGTGTAACCATCATTGCTGACATTTATCATCAACAACTGAGACGTCTTGCAGATGTAATCCTGTAACAACAATCAGTTACTGTAACAGCGGCAGTGACTGAGGGCATACACAGCGGGTCAGGTCCCATCGCCGTCATCAAGATGGTGCGAACTCTGATGATGGTCCGTAATTATAAGGCCGAAACCGGTCAGAAGTTAACATCGGCTGCGATGAAGACTGTTCTTAAATAATTTTATAACAATAAAGATCGCTGTTCTCCAACAATGTTATATAAGATTATGAATACTGTCGACATTGACGCGGATCTCCTGGCAAGAATTATCGCTGCCTGCGACACTGTTTAAGGGGACCACACCGTGGTTCAGGTCGAAAAAAATCGATTTTCGGTTTTCATCATATTTCGATAGATTAAGGTTTTATTTAAGTACTCTGATAAGGATTTTTCTGAAAAATATATTTTTTTGAGCATTTAAAGAGCATTTTCTTGCCACGTGTGTTTATGTGCCACGCCCACTTTCCTGTCACCCACTTTTCTGCATTTATTTTAGATCTTCATATTCCCTGCATTGCGCGTTAGGGATTTTTTTTTTTTACTCCCGAGTGTGTTGGCTACCCTTGGAATGCAACGGTCGGTATTCTTTTGTTTCTGCTTTTTGTAAGCCAACACGCTTTCAAACACGCGGTTAGTTTAGTTCAAGTGTGATTGTGATTAGTTGTTATAGAAAACTTACAGGTATACTATTGGCAGGCAATTAGGAGAAATAAAGAAAATCTGGAAGCAGTGAAGAGAGATGTTTGGGCCATATTCTTCCATAAGTCCTCTACTGACGATGAGCCATGTCATGGATTGTGTCCATCAGGAGAAAATTCGTGGTGCAAATACAATAGGACTCAGGCAACTGGAGAATCTTATTCTCACCAGTATTCTCTTCCTGCTGCTGTTATTACAGCAATTAAACCTATTTTCAGAGACTTGGCTCATCCTGACCTAAAGAAATGTCTGCATGGGCAAACACAGAACCCAAATGAACGTTTCAACAGCATAATTTTGAACCGTCTTCCTAAAACTGTATTTATAGGCATGCATTTGAGGATAGCCGATGCAGACAGGTCTGCATCTAATATGTCTAAGAAAACGAGACAAACATCCAGGAAGGTGAAAAAGGAGCTGGAAGACCTACTAAGAGGCCAAAGAAGGGCCATCATATGCAGCAGGACAGTTTTAATTAACTGTAAGTAACAAATTTCAAAAGTTTTTCTTTAAAGTCAATTCCCGCAAACTAAAATTTTCAGTACGTATGCCCCATTATATCAGAAACTATTATAGATAAATTATAGATAGATTACAGATAAATAGATAGATAGATTATATAGATATAGATATATAGATAGATAGATAGATTATATAGATAGATTATAGATAAATGAATGAAAGTTTCAGAGACTCTGAATAACGTAAAAAGCCACCTCTGGTACTACATTCATTAATATTCCCCCATTAGGAAGTTCACAAAAAATATTTTCTGCAGAAAAACTTAATATTTTTTGTTAATAAATTTAAAAAAGTATGTCTTAAAAACTATAAAATGGATAAAGTAGATTTTAGGACAGTTGACTCTATTAGCATTATGTAACATACAGTAAAAATATTAAGGTCCTGCATCAAATAGTTTTTTCATAAATGGGTCAAATACGTGCCTAAATTAACATGGGTTAAATAGGCAGGGTGTAGTCCCCTTAAACGACACGGGTGATATTAGAATGGATACAACAGGACTTTGTGCGACGATGCCATGGCTTCATTGACGCTGGGGGACCCATTTTGAACAACTGTTGCAAATGTAGCAGCTGATGGAACGTGTGCGGGTAAATAGAATTCATTGTTACTATACCAATGACTCAGGATTTTCGGTCTTAAGTAAGGCGTTACTTGTCCATCAACAGCGGGCATTACCTGAGAGTATTCGGAAGTATTCAGGAGGAATTCTGTACGCCATAATCAGGATTCGTAAGTTGGGGGTCTTACGTTTGAGCGCTGAGTGAGGCTAGATTTTCTCCTACAACTTCTTACTCTGTCGTTTCCGTAGTAAGGTTTCTCACCTCAAATTGATATACTTACCCCTTCCTTCATTTATGAGAGTTTGTAACAGCATCACGAAATCACCCTGTATATGTGACTTAATAAAGGATATTAATAATTCTGTACACATGGCAATCCATGAATAAACGACACCTTTCTAATTTAAATACACGAGTGATTGTCGCGCACACGCCAGCCAACCGACAATAACAATTTTTGTTTTTTATTTATTCTTTAGCTAATGTAATATTTTCGATGCCACGCCCACCCCCCTCCCCAAATCTCTGCAATTCTTTTCACAGAACGAATCGATCACTTGTTTTGCATAATGTAATCTTTGTTCATCTCTAGATTTCAGCGTGTGCCACACATTTCATACCTTTTTTTACTACAGTGCGTTTACGGTTATCTTTATAGGTGGTTTCCTTGTAAGTACGGTGAAAAGTCTAAAAGTATAGGAACTTTTTGAAGGGACTTTTTATTGGGTAAAATAATATTGCAAAGGACATCATTTCTGAACACACACTCTCTCTTATGGTCTGCGCAGTTAGACCATCTCTAGAAAACGTTTCTAATTTAGCCTTTTTTTGTGGCATCGTGCACATCCACTGTTGCACCGCTTCCACAAATTTGGATTTACGCAGCTTCTCTTTCATCGGGCCAAAAATGTGAAGCTCACTTGGGATCAAGTGAGGACTGTACGGTGGGTGCTCCAGTGGCGCAAAAAGGAAGACTTTTTAATGCAGTGGATTTTTTTTTCATTCGTACGAAGGGGCGTATTATCATGAAACAAAATCACACGTTTTGATAGATTCCCTGTCGTCTTTCACGTCTCGCAGTAGCTCATAGTAGCTGCCACTATTCACCGTTTAACTGTTAGCAGTGCTATAAACCAACAGTGGAGCTTCAGTTTTCCAGGTCATTGGCATCACCAACATTCTTGAGGAAGCGTGGCTTTTGCACGTTATTGCTGTTTATGGAAACGGATGTTTCTACACCAGGCTCTGTCTCTTGCACTGTGGTCAGTAGTGATAAATCCAAGTCTCATCAACGATTAGTATTAGAAAGTTTTCTTTTTCCCCTTCAGACCATTACCAAATGTTCCTGTTTGTGTTTGTTAGTCGGTGAGATACCCTACGAGCACAAAAACTGCAATAGCTGAGAGATATGTGGAGAATTTCAAATGATGAACCGTTCCAGATGTTCAACTCGTGCGTAATTTGGCCAGACGTCGCACAACGATCATCTCCAATCATTCGCTGGCTCGATATTCCTGCCTATTTGCTAAGTTGATGGTCTGTTTGAATGTTCCTCGCCGCAGATAGACACGCCCACTTTTAAAGCGATATATATCCAGTCGTACGTTTTTCGTTCACTAAGAGAGCGATACCGTACCTGCATTCTGCGAATAATGTCAGCGGTTTTACGCTCCTGAGAGTACAGAAAATGCGTATCTCCCCTCTTTTCTTCCTTGGTAGACACGGACAACGGGTCATTCGTGATGTTATTTCTTTTATAGATGCAAAAATCAAACACGTAATGTACGTATTTCACATTTTTTATTATAATTGTGCGTATATTCAAGGTTTCTTGCACACTGGGCTACTCTAAGAAACGCTTTGGCGATAAATCTTTAATCTTCTAGATATTCTATTTCACAATATATATAAATGACCTAGTAGATAGTGTCGGAAGTTCCATGCGGCTTTTCGCGGATGATGCTGTAGTATACAGAGAAGTTGCAGCAATAGAAAATTGCAACGAAATGCAGGAAGATCAGCAGCGGATAGGCACTTTGTGCAGGGAGTGACAGCTGACCCTTAACATAGACGAATGTAATGTATTGCGAGTACATAGAAAGAAGGATCCTTTACTGTATGATTATACGATAGCGGAACAAACACTGGTAGCAGTTACTTGTGTAAAATATCTGGGAGTATGCGTACGGAACGATTTGACGTGGAATGATCATATAAAATTAATTGTTGGTAAGGCGGGTGCCAGGTTGAGATTCATTGGGAGAGTCCTTAGAAAATGTAGTCCATCAACAAAGGAGGTGGCTTACAAAACACTCGTTCGACCTATACTTGAGTATTGCTCATCAGTGTGAGATCCGTACCGGGTCGGGTTGACAGTGGAGGTAGAGAAGATCCAAAGAAGAGCGGCGCGTTTCGTCACAGGGTTATTTGGTAAGCGTGATGGCGTTACGGAGATGTTTAGCAAACTCAAGTGGCAGACTCTGCAAGAGAGGCGCTCTGCATCGCGGTGTAGCTTGCTGTCCAGGTTTCGAGAGGGTGAGTTTCTGGATGAGGTATCGAATATATTGCTTCCCCCTACTTATACCTCCCGAGGAGATCACGAATGTAAAATTAGAGAGATTTTAGCGCGCATGGAGGCTTTCCGGCAGTCGTTCTTCCCGCGAACCATACGCGACTGGAACAGGAAAGGGAGGTAATGACAGTGGCACGTAAAGTGCCTTCCGCCACAAACCGTTGGGTGGCTTGAGTAGTATAAATGTAGACGTAGATGTAGAAGATTAGAAGACATTAAAAGTCTCATGACACACTGAAACGTCCCCTTAAAAAAATTAATGAATGACTGTGCTGATAAACCCCTACGTTATTTTATATTCAAACAGCTGAGCAAAACTGAACGTACTCAGACATTCACTAAACTGACACACAATATTTTTAGCGCAACGCAATCTGACTTTCGGTAATCCCTACAAAAGAATGGCCCTGACTAACAATAACCTGTACCTTTCATGAATCACTTACCTCACAAAAATCTTCGTTACTCGAACTACTGCAATACAGCGAGCGCCAATACTGCCAGCTAAATAAAAGATTCTAACTACTGAAGGCACTAACTACTGATAGGCATAGTTAGCAAATGAAAGATTTTGACAGAGAACAAGCAATGTATTTACCTTAATAGTGTTCAAAAGTCATTATATATATATATATATATATATCAGTTCATGACATCCAGTCTTACAAATTTACTGTCTCTGACGGACACACGTCCATATCATCCGCTCTCCCCACATCCACCACTGCTGGTGGCTCACCTCCAACTGCGCAACGCTACGCGCTGTTAACAGCCAACTGCCCAACACTACAATGGCGACTATTCCAACAATGCCACACAGCCACAGACTGCACACAGCACAGCCAGTGATTTTCATGCAGAGCGCTACATGGCGCTGCCAATATAAAAACCTAAACAGTCTACTTACAACACCTGGCACGTATTCGCAACACGGCCGTTGAAAAACTCTTATCTAGGGCATCACGCGTGTAATATCTCTCAAACTCTGGCAGACTCCTCTGAACGTCCGTAGAAATACGTTAGGCGTCACATATTGTAGTTTGGAGTGTAAGTGAGGAAATAACACTATTTTCGTGGTCCCTACTCGAGGCTGACCAGCAGACACAGCAAGTGGTCTGGAGCGGAGAGGCAGCGAGGGCCGCCCGTGAGGAAGCAGACACTTGGGGACGCGCGGAGCTGACCGCTTTGTGCGCCAAGTGGCTTGATGGACTGCAGCCGCAGCCGCGGCTACTCCGCCACTCGCTACTCGCCACTCACTACTCGGTCGGCTGCGGGCAACACTTTGCCAGAAGGGCAGGGCCGCTACTCCCCGCCCTCTGCGGTCGCTTTGATATTCCGCACCGGCGTGCCGACCGCAGCCCCAGTAGCAGTAACGTATGCCCACAGTGAGCACAAGCAACCAGAAGCAAGCCCAGGCCGCGGAAGTCGCTCTTGTCAAATAATCATTTCGCATGTGTTCACGCAGCGTGTTTCACAATTGATGTCAGATGCTTCTAGAGGTTGTAGAGGGTACTTAGTACATCAAGTTTTACTTAGGAACCCATTTCCGCAAACGTCAACCAAAGACGCCGCCGAGCTCGAAGTTATAGACTCCAGCGCCTGTTTATACGGGGTGATGCCGTGATGATCTTATAAAGTTTCAAGGACAATGGAGACGGATAAATGTATCAGTTTGAGGTAAAGGTCCCTAGTTCGGAAACGAACGAGTCGAAAGTCTTAAGCCAAAACCGTTCCGATACCTCTGACAATGTGTATCAGTACTGACAATGTGTATCAGTACTGGTGTTGCGACATTTGCACGCAATGGGGAGGGTTCAAACGGATAGATGGATACCGCATGCTTTAGCAAAAACCGAGCCCGTATGTTCATCTCTGCTTGCTCATCATCAATTGGCTCGTGAACAACATCGACGATTCCTATCCTGTATCGTTACTTTTGACGAGAAATGGTGTCTTTCTACTAATATACGGAAAAGAAAAGGAATGGTTGAGGCCAAACAAAGCAGCAACTCCTCTTACAAAGATTTGCGCCATCCACAAAAGATAATGTTATGCATCTGGTGGAACAGAGACGTCGCAGTGTGCTACGAAATGCTTCACCGAGGCGTAACAATCACTGCGGACATTTATTGTCACCAACTGACACATTTTGCGGACGCAATCCAAGAACAACGACAAAGATGACTCAGTGAGGTGATGTAGCTCCACGAATAACACCCGCCGCATTCTGCTACGCTGACAAATAGCACTATACAGGAGTTGTGTTGGAAAATAATTCCGCACTCAACTTATTCACCTACTCTTGCGCCCACAGATTTTCACCTTTTGCGTTCTCTGTCGGGCAGCCGACAAGGAACTTCCGGATGAAAATGATCTCCGAACACAGCTTGACGAGTTCAAAAAATGGTTCAAGTGGCTGTGAGCACTATGGGACTTAACATCTGAGCTCATCAGTCCCCTAGAACTTAGAACTGCTTAAACCTAACTAACCTAAGGACATCACACACACCCATGCCCGAGGCAGGATTCGAACCTGCGACCATAGAGGTGGCGCAGTTCCAGACTGAACCGCCTAGAACCGCTCGGCCACACCGGCCGGCGCTTGACGAGTTCTTAGCCTCAAAACAACGTGATTTGTACAGTTCGAAAAGTTACTTCACCGCTGGAGAATATATTACTGATGACTGAAGTCTTTGTTATGTGTATCTGTTCAAATGATTCAAATGCCTCTGAGCACTGTGGGACCTAACATCTGAGGTCACCAGTCCCCTAGAACTTAGAACTACTTAAACCTAACTCACCTAAGGATGATGTCACACACATACATGCCCGAGGCAGGATTCGAAGTCTGCGACCGTAGCTGTCGCGCGGTTCCAGACTGAAGCGCCTATAACTGCTCGGCCACAACGGTGTTGTGTTTGTTAAAGTTACGCAAAAACGCTACGAACTTATACAGCAGCCCAGTACTTGACGTGAAGAGGCCACGTTAGCACAACTTAGGTAGTTCCACCGTCATTTCCGATGTGTGAAGATCCGTTTTCATTTCCGAGGCGGTGAAGACCCATCTGGGACCCCGCCCCCTCCCCCCCCCTCCCACGCACTGTAGTGTCTGTACAAATGAGGCTAGTACCGTAGACGCAGTGATAACATTTGTAGGAAGGAAGGGTCACATTTTTTTAACATTAAATCGTCGTACTACCCTGTTTAAAATCGACAAGTGCTTCATATACGTAGATATCTTCACGCAAATGAAAGTTCTGTTTCACAGGGTTTTGGAGTATATATTTCTGATGTGCTTCGAAAAAGCCTCAGGAAAATAGCTCAAGTGGATTTGGCATCCCTCTTCTTTCTTCTGACATGTTCGGAAAGGATTATGCTCCATCCGTAGCCCACTTAAATGGGAAGGCGTTAAACCAAGCGACTCGCTAGGGTACTTGTCACTTTCCAGCATATCTGAAATTCCCGAATGCAGGGAGACTTTCCTAGTTATAGGTTGAATCGCACGTAATGTTGACCTTAGTGGCAAACTGAAAGCCCCCAGTACTGCTTCCATTCCTTGTCGGCTAGTTCCCGTAACCAAATCTGTGAGTTAAGTTCATTGTAGGGCCAAAGAGAACGACGTCGTAATTAAATAACTCGAACGCCTCACAAGCGAAGTGATAATACTGAAATGATCATAAGATTTTGAGCGAAGATGATGAACCACATGAAGATCTCATGAGTTGATGTTGTCGTCAGTGTTCATAGCTGGTTATGTTGAAACAGTCATTGTTATAGAGTGGCGTTAGGAGAAGAACGACAGAGTACGTGAGGTGTATGAATAGTGCGAAACATAGGCGAAAAGCGGCGGGACTGATGACGATAGATGTTAAGTCGCATAGTGCTCAGAGCCATTTGAACCATTTTTTGCGTAAGCGGCAGAATCATTTGCCTATTTTAAACATTTTGTTTGACCATGACGATATACAGCTACACATGAATAGCGCGCAGTACTCGGAAGGACAGTTCGTACCATGTTATTAGACATGCCACTTTTTATAAATTATGTCCATTAGGCGTTCACCCTTGTTGGTGACTCAATTTTCGGCACGAACACGCGTACTTACTATAACCTTGGAAGTATGTCGTCTGCTATGGCCTCGATTTCTACGTTATTGTTTTTCAAATTCTCTTTAGTTGTTGATATGTTAGCATAAAATTTTGTATTTCAGTAACCCCCACTAAAGTCACAAGGCTATGTACTGGGCGAAGAGGATTACCTGTTGACGTTTCAGAAACGGGAAACCAGAGGCTGTGGAACTGTATTATGAACTGCTGCAACATTACAACGTATGGATCTGATATTACTGCGGCAGTGCCATGCAGCTTTCTCAAAAAGGTACGGACCAGAAACAACCTGCGCTTGCCTAAGCACACACTAACTTTTTCTCTGTGAAACGGCCTTTCGTGCATATAATGATGATTGGTAAGCGCCCAGTACCTATAAAGTTCTGTCTGTTCACATAGCCCGATACATGAAAGTGGACCTCGTCAGACATCACGACATCGTCGAAAAAATCTGGCTGAGTATTGATCATTTCAAGAAGCTCTGTGCAGAACTTCTGACGTGCTTGCTGATCTCTGGGCAATAATCGTTGCGCGACTTGGAACTTGTAGGGATTTAACGCAGTAACATCCATCGCAAACTTCTATCGGAGATCTTGAAGACTCGCGAATGTAGACGACCTGCACATGATGTACTTACAAGGGAACATCCCCATCGCACCCCCCTCAGATTTAGTTATAAGTTGGCACAGTGGATAGGCCTTGAAAAACTGAACACAGATCGATCGAGAAAACACGAAGAAGTTGTGTGGAACTATGAAAAAATAAGCAAAATATACAAACTGAGTAGTCCATGCGCAAGATAGGCAAAATCAAGGAGCGTATGAGCTCAGGAGCGCCGTGGTCCCGTGGTTAGCGTGAGCAACTGCGGAACGAGAGGTCCTTGGTTCAAGTCTTCCCTCGAGTGAAAAATTTACTTTCTTTATTTTCGCAAAGTTATGATCTGTCCGTTCGTTCATTGACGTCTCTGTTTACTGTAATAAGTTTAGTGTCTGTGTTTTGCGACCTCACCGCAAAACCGCGCGATTACTAGACGAAAGGACTTGCCTCTCCAATGGGAACCGAAAACATTTGATCGCAAGGTCATAGGTCAACCGATTCCTCCACAGGAAAACACGTCTGACACATTCTATACTACACTGGTGACGGCGTGGGCATCACATGACAGGAATATGTTGTCGACCCACCTAACTTGTACACTTGGCGAATGGGTAAAAAGATTCTTCTACCTCGCCCGATTTTGGTTTTCTTGTGAATGTTTCGATGTTTCTTTAGGTGTAGCGTCCCCATACTACGGCGCAGTTACCTCGCATCGGACGGACGAACGGACGGACAGATAAGAATTGTCTGCAAACAAAAAATTAAACTTTTCACTCGAGGGAAGACTTGAACCAAGGACCTCTCGTTCCGCGGCTGCTCACGCTAACCACGGGACCACGGCGCTCCTGAGCTCATACGCTCCTTGATGTTGCCTATCTTGCGCATGGACTACTCAGTTTGTATATTTTGCTTATTTTTTTCATAGTTCCACACAACTTCTTCCAGTTTTCTCGATTGATCTGTGTGCAGTTATTCAAGGCCTATCCACTGTGCCAACTTATAACTAAATCTGAGGCGGGCGCGATGGAGAGGTTCCCTTGTTAGCAGAAAAGCAGCTATCACTGTAGCATTGATGTCCGGAGTCCGAACGTTCCTGGTTTACCGGGTGGCGATTTACTCGCTGCAGATACTGTTGCCCCAAACTGCTGGTCATATCTCGTAATCGACTTCTGGGACGGAATTCAATAATTATAACCAGTGTCAAAATGTTGCCACAACAAACTCTGCGTTCGTACGATACTATCACCACATTTCAAAAAAATGTTTCAATTACGAAAGTACGATGCTCGTTTGACCGACGACTGACACTGACTGGTGATGCTTTGAACCGCACTACATAGTGGCACCACATCAGCTCTCTAGGAGGCTGTGTTCAGCAATGGCGTGCAGTCTGAAAAACATGTCATTATTTCTGCCACACCTTGTGTCACGAAAAATGCATTACTTATATAAGTGAACTGTTACTGATGAGCTGATTTTCAGAATTGCCCTACCAGCCTCCATTCATAGTGGCCGATTTCTCTATGACTGGCCAATATCTCAGACTACCACCCTGCTTCTTCTTTTTTTTTTTTAATACACCCCCTTTTTTCAACCAGGCTGCTCTCTCGTATAGTGGCGTCCCGTCAGAACAAAACGGGCCATGTCTTTGATCACGGGCGAGCGCCGTGCTGCAGGGACTTTTTTTTGTACAAAAAACACAAAGCGCTGCCCGTCCTTTGTTGGCCGTATCGCGCCAGACGTGCGCTCCGCGCGCTGATTCGCCAGAACACGGGGGCTGGTCGACGAAATTCTGGTATCGGAGGAGGCCCCAGGTGTCGGCCATGGTTGCGGTTAAACGCTCACCGTACTGTCTCTCGAAGGTGAGTTGAGTGGCTGCAAGGCCCTGCAGACCGTACGTCGAATATGCTGCCGTGGTGCACTCGAGATGTAATGTACCTTGTGGCGCCAAGTTCAGAGTATGGATGGGAAAACCGCCCGGGTAACACTGGTACCAGTATTTTAGTTCGGAATAACCGGTATTTTTCGGTATTTGTTTGGTCTCGGATATAACAGATGCTTTTTTTTTTTACTTACCGAGTGAAAAAGCGAAATACACTCCTTGAAATTGAAAATTCATTGTCCCAGGAAGGGGAAACTTTATTGACACATTTCTGGGGTCAGATACATCACATGATCACACTGACAGAACCGCAGGCACATAGACACAGGCAACAGAGCATGCACAATGTCGGCACTAGTACAGTGTATATCCACCTTTCGCAGCAATGCAGGCTGCTATTCTCCCATGGAGACGATCGTAGAGATGCTGGATGTAGTCCTGTGGAACGGCTTGCCATGCCATTTCCACCTGGCGCCTCAGTTGGACCAGCGTTCGTGCTGGACGTGCAGACCGCGTGAGACGACGCTTCATCCAGTCCCAAACATGCTCAATGGGGGACAGATCCGGAGATCTTGCTGGCCAGGGTAGTTGACTTACACCTTCTAGAGCACGTTGGGTGGCACGGGATACATGCGGACGTGCATTGTCCTGTTGGAACAGCAAGTTTCCTTGCCGGTCTAGGAATGGTAGAACGATGGGTTCGATGACGGTTTGGATGTACCGTGCACTATTCAGTGTCCCCTCGACGATCACCAGTTCAAAAATGGTTCAAATGGCTCTGAGCACTATGGGACTCAACATCTTAGGTCATAAGTCCCCTAGAACTTAGAACCACTTAAACCTAACTAACCTAAGGACATCACACACACCCATGCCTGAGGCAGGATTCGAACCTGCGACCGTAGCCGATCACCAGTGGTGTACGGCCAGTGTAGGAGATCGCTCCCCACACCATGATGCCGGGTGTTGGCCCTGTGTGCCTCGGTCGTATGCAGTCCTGATTGTGGCGCTCACCTGCACGGCGCCAAACACGCATACGACCATCATTGGCACCAAGGCAGAAGCGACTCTCATCGCTGAAGACGACACGTCTCCATTCGTCCCTCCATTTACGCCTGTCGCGACACCACTAGAGGCGGGCTGCACGATGTTGGGGCGTGAGCGGAAGACGGCCTAACGGTGTGCGGGACCGTAGCCCAGCTTCATGGAGACGGTTGCGAATGATCCTCGCCGATACCCCAGGAGCAACAGTGTCCCTAATTTGCTGGGAAGTGGCGGTGCGGTCCCCTACGGCACTGCGTAGGATCCTACGGTCTTGGCGTGCATCCGTGCGTCGCTGCGGTCCGGTCCCAGGTCGACGGGCACGTGCACCTTACGCCGACCACTGGCGACAACATCGATGTACTGTGGAGACCTCACGCCCCACGTGTTGAGCAATTCGGCGGTACGTCCACCCGGCCTCCCGCATGCCCACTATACGCCCTCGCTCAAAGTCCGTCAACTGCACATACGGTTCACGTCCACGCTGTCGCGGCATGCTACCAGTGTTAAAGACTGCGATGGAGCTCCGTATGCCACGGCAAACTGGCTGACACTGACGGCGGCGGTGCACAAATGCTGCGCAGCTAGCGCCATTCGACGGCCAACACCGCGGTTCCTGGTGTGTCCGCTGTGCCGTGCGTGTGATCATTGCTTGTACAGCCCTCTCGCAGTGTCCGGAGCAAGTATGGTGGGTCTGACACACCGGTGTCAATGTCTTCTTTTTTCCATTTCCAGGAGTGTATGAATAAGCCACAGTAGCGATGCTAAAAATTTTTATTTATAAATAAATCACATTTTAAAAAGGAGCAATTTTTATTCGTAGGATTCGCATTGGTTTGAAATATTGCGTTATTACAGAAAAGGTGATCAGAACTATTTTTGTAACAATGCCGACAGAGACGAGTCACAAAGACATGCCATTTCTGTGAAATAATAGGAGGAAGGAGATTATGCTAACAGTAATAAATTAAAAACTTAACAATAATTCATACATAGTGAACAATTAAAATACACCGTAGCAGATCACCTGCTTGGGTCTACATGACATGCCTTCATGTGCTCGTAGCCCTTAAAACAGACAAATTAACGCGAAAAATAGGATTCTTCAACCTCAGTTTTCACCCTGTAGCACTGAATATTCGTAATGCCGAAATAGTGGTATGATCCCCGTTTACAACATGATTTAAAGCAGAGTTTCAAAAAATTAGAATCATTAGGAGAACACATTTTCTTGTATACGACAGCTCACTTTTCGAGAAAACCAGCTAATGGTGGGCGGACTAAGTTTTAGTTTATTGGTCTATTTGATTTTATATTGTGATTATATGTATCTTGAAACTAAGTGGGGTAAAATTTTTCAATCTGTGTTCGATTTCTACGTTTAGTACAGGAAATCATACGAATAACAAACCGGAAGTCGATTATTTCAGAAACGCTTTACAAGGATAGAATCTTTACCATAACAAACTTTAACTAATATGTGAGGATAAAACAATTTATTTTTTTGTCCCAGGTAAAAACAGACGTTAAACCGCAAAGCTGCCTTTCACAAAGCACCAAAACTTTACTTGCCGTCCTGGGGAAACACACAGAATAAACACATTCTTGGGCATATAGGGTGGGAGTGGGGTTGTAATGGGAAGGGAGGGCGGGGGGAGATGCTTGTAGAGGGTTGGAAGTGATGAACATTTTTTTGTTCTATTATTTTGTTTTCTCGTAATTCTTGTGTCGTCGTTGTGCTAGGTTCGCAGGAGAGCTTCTGTGAAGTTTCGAAAGTAGGAGACGAGATACTGTCGCAAGTAGAGCTGTGAGGACGGGGCGTGAGTCGTGCTTGGGTAGCTCAGTTGGTAGAGCACTTGCCCGCGAAAGGCAAAGGTCCCGAGTTCGAGTCTCGGTCCGGCACACAGTTTTAATCTTCCAGGAAGTTTTATATCAGCGCACACTCCGCTGCAGAGTGAAAATCTCATTCTCGAAGTTAGAGATACTGGTATGTAATTTCACGGGTCCGTTCTTTTACCCTTCTTATATACAGGAGTCGCCTGCGCTATTTTTCAGTCCTTTGGGCGAGAGATTCGCGATAAATGCAAGCTATGCCGTAGATTACTCTTTGTAAAACCGAACTGGGATCCCACCCGGACCTCGTGACTTATTTGTTTTCAAATCTTTCAGTTGTTTCTCTATACCAGGGATGCTTATTACTATGCCATCCATACAGAAGTCTGTCCGATGGTCAAACGTCGGTATATTTGTACGAGTCTGACACGTGAACGATTTCTTGAACGGAAAATTTAAAACTTCGGCTTTCGTGTTGCTATCTTCAACTGGCACACCAGACTGGTCAACAACGGACTGAATGGAAGCCTTAGAGCGAGTCGTTGTAGTAACATCAATCACCCTCTCCAGTAATGAAGTCTCATTTCGTTCACTCCTCTCTTCCCGCATGCTTCGCTTTCCTTGTCAGCCAGTATTTATCAGCAGCTCTTAGCGGTCACACGACGACGTTTTTGCAACTCTGTGATTTTGTCAATATTGTTCGAGTTCACGGTGTCTATTAACCGTGATTTTATTGTGCCTGTTGTTCGCTGTTAACCAGAAAGCAACGCGGATAATGAAGAGGAGCGCCGAGAGCTCACAGTTCTCTTAGCCGTACTGGAAGGAGCGCCTTTTGAAGCCACCGTGCGAAGCAACAGCGCGGGCTGAAAGGAGCCGAGGGGGATGTTTGCTTTTCATTACCACTGAGGCGTGCGCTAGCGGGTATTTCGCCCGTCCATATTAGCGACAGCACTAATTACCGTACTTTATACCGGATAAAGTATTTAAAAGCTTCGCATAATTTCGTGTCGCACGTTGCATAATGTATAGCTTGCGCGCTGGCTTCGAACGGGAGACTGTAAATATTAATGACGAGGTTTAATGAGGTGACTCGCGTGTGTGGTATTTTGTCGGAAATATTACGTCGCTTCGTCTGTGTGCTTGTTTATTTCTCTCGTTGCGTGCGTGCGTGCGTGCGTGCGTGCGTGCGTGTGTGTGTGTGTGTGTGTGTGTGTATGTGTGTGTGTGTGCGTGTGTGTGAGGGGAGTGTGGAGGACGAGGGAGACACGGTGGGAGTAAGGAAATGGTGTGTTACTTTGTGAAGGATATTTTAGCTGGAACTCCAACATTAATGTTGTTTCTGCGCTTGCCTTACGTGATCGGAGTATCAGTTAACAGAGGAGGCACCACCACGTCCTGATGGCTTCAGAAGCTCATCGTACGTTTGGGTAAAGGTAATGCGTTGCTTTTCAAGCTCATTTGCGAACCTGGTGTTACTTTGTCATCCAGTGCATTAAACATCGTTTCATTATGCAGATAAACGTACGATGATATTGCACTTGTAATTATTGACACACTGGTAATATTACTTTTCTGCTTCTGGTTTTCCAGATAGAGGTCAAGATAAGCCGTTTCTGATTTCACCATCTCATTCTCCATGTGCTTACTAAAAGTCTCCCCTAAGGTTTATCACGTAAAGGCTAGATTTATGATCCTGGCTTCCAGCATACGCAAAACACTCCTCCCCCTCCCGAGGAGGCTTCTCCTTTATACACTATGTGATCAAAAGTATGCGGACATCTGGCTGAAAATGGCTTACAAGTTCGGTGCCGGCCGTTGTTGCCGAGCGGTTCTAGGCGCTTCAGTCTGGAACCGCGCGACCGCTACGGTCGCAGGTTCGATTCCTGCCTCGGGCATGGATATGTGTGTGATGCCCTTAGGTTAGTTAGGTTTAATTAGTTCTAAGTTCTAGGGGACTGATGACCTCAGATGTTAAGTGCCATAGTACTCTCAGCCATTTGAATCATTTGAACCCTCATCGGTAATAGTGGCTTTCATTATGGTGTTGGCCCACCCTTAGCCCTGATGACAGCTTCCATTCTCGCACGCATACGTTCAATCAGGTGCTGGAACGTTTCTCGGGGAATTGCATCCCATTCTTCACGGAGTGCTGCACTGAGGAGACGTATCGATGTCGGTCGGTGACGCCCGGCACCAAGTCGGCGTTCCAAAACATCCCAGAGGTGTTCTATAGGATTCAAGTCAGGACTCTGTGTAGACAAGTCCATTACAGGGATGTTATTGTCGTGTAACCAATCCGCCACAGGCCGTGCATAATGAACCGGTACTCGATCGTGCTGAAAGATGCAATCGCCATCCCCGAATTGCTCTTCAACAGTGGGAAGCAAGAAGGTGCTTAAAACATCAATGTAGGCCTGTGCTGTGATAGTGCCACGCCATAACACCGCCACCTCCGAATTTTGCTGTTGGCACTACACACGCTGGCAGATCACGTTCACCGGGCATTCGCCATACCCTCACCATGCCATCGGATCGCCACGTTGTGTATCGTGATTCGTCACTCCACACAACGTTTTCGCACTGTTCAATCGTCCTAAGTTTACTCTCCTTACACCAAGCGAAGGGTCGTTTGGCTTTTACCGGCGTGATGCGTGGCTTATGAGCAGCCGCTTGCCCATGAAATCCACGTTTTCTCACCTCCCGCCTAACTGTCATAGTACATGCAGTGGATCCTGATGCAGTTTGTAATTCTTATGTGATGGTCTGGATAGATTTCTGCCTATTACACATTACGACCCTCTTCAATTGCTCCGGTCTCTGTCAGTTAACAGAGGAGGTCGGCCTGTACGCTTTTGTGCTGTACGTGTCCTTTCACGTTTCCCCTTAACTGTTACATCGGAAACAGTGGACCTAGGGATGTTTAGGAGTGTGGAAATCTCGCGTACAGAACTAAGACACAAGTGACAATTAATCACCCGACCACGTTCGACGCCCGTGACTTGCGCTAAGCGCCCCATTCTGCTCTCCCACGATGTCTAATGACTAGAGGGGTCGCTGATATGGAGTACCTGGCAGTAGGTGGCAGCATGTTTTTGGGGGTGTCCGGATACTTTTGATCACGTAGTGTGGATTTCACATTTAATTTATTTTCTTATGTAGTTCCCGAGTTAGCCCTGTCTGCTACAACCTTTCACTGGTTTGAGGAACTGCTTCACAAATGTTTCCAGTTTCTTTACAAAATTTTTATTTGCTTCTCTTTCCCTTTGAATATTTTTGGAATTTTCCGGAATACTCTCTCATATAAGATTATTTTTTTGTAACATTATTCTATTCATGGGTTATGTCGCCGCCAATGCAGTGGGAATAGGACACGCGTCACAGTGTATTCACATCCACGCAGATTTTCTTCCTGTAAGTGGTTCCCTTGGGAACACATTACTTCAGTTGCAGTTGTTGAAATACACTCCTGGAAATTGAAATAAGAACACCGTGAATTCATTGTCCCAGGAAGGGGAAAATTTATTGACACATTCCTGGGGTCAGATACATCACATGATCACACTGACAGAACCACAGGCACACAGACACAGGCAACAGAGCATGCACAATGTCGGCACTAGTACAGTGTATATCCACCTTTCGCAGCAATGCAGGCTGCTATTCTCCCATGGAGACGATCGTAGAGATGCTGGATGTAGTCCTGTGGAACGGCTTGCCATGCCATTTCCACCTGGCGCCTCAGTTGGACCAGCGTTCGTGCTGGACGTGCAGACCGCGTGAGACGACGCTTCATCCAGTCCCAAACATGCTCAATGGGGGACAGATCCGGAGATCTTGCTGGCCAGGGTAGTTGACTTACACCTTCTAGAGCACGTTGGGTGGCACGGGATACATGCGGAACAGCAAGTTCCCTTGCCGGTCTAGGAATGGTAGAACGATGGGTTCGATGACGGTTTGGATGTACCGTGCACTATTCAGTGTCCCCTCGACGATCACCAGTGGTGTACGGCCAGTGTAGGAGATCGCTCATCACACCATGATGCCGGGTGTTGGCCCTGTGTGCCTCGGTCGTATGCAGTCCTGATTGTGGCGCTCACCTGCACGGCGCCAAACACGCATACGGCCATCATTGGCACCAAGGCAGAAGCGACTCTCATCGCTGAAGACGACACGTCTCCATTCGTCCCTCCATTCACGCCTGTCGCGACACCACTGGAGGCGGGCTGCACGATGTTGGGGCGTGAGCGGAAGACGGCCTAACGGTGTGCGGGACCGTAGCCCAGCTTCATGGAGACGGTTGCGAATGGTCCTCGCCGATACCCCAGGAGCAACAGTGTCCCTAATTTGCTGGGAAGTGGCGGTGCGGTCCCCTACGGCACTGCGTAGGATCCTACGGTCTTGGCGTGCATCCGTGCGTCGCTGCGGTCCCGTCCCAGGTCGACGGGCACGTGCACCTTCCGCCGACCACTGGCAACAACATCGATGTACTGTGATGTGTTGAGCAATTCGGCGGTACGTCCACCCGGCCTCCCGCATGCCCACTATACGCCCTCACTCAAAGTCCGTCAACTGCACATACGGTTCACGTCCACGCTGTCGCGGCATGCTACCAGTGTTAAAGACTGCGATGGAGCTCCGTATGCCACGGCAAACTGGCTGACACTGACGGCGGCGGTGCACAAATGCTGCGCAGCTAGCGCCATTCGACGGCCAACACCACGGTTCCTGGTGTGTCCGCTGTGCCGTGCGTGTGATCATTGCTTGTACAGCCCTCTCGCAGTGTCCGGAGCAAGTATGGTGGGTCTGACACACCGGTGTCAATGTGTTCTTTTTTCCATTTCCAGGAGTGTATTACAGATCACCACTGCACTCTGCAGTTTTCCTTCAGTTTCTTGCGAAATGATCATCGTCGACATATGTTGAGCTGTCCACGTATTGTTTTTATCTGTGATGTCCGTTCTTTAGGACATCTGTGAAAGAACAGACACCTTTTTTATGATTCAACTGCCACATGTAGGACGTATGAGAAACTCAGACCTCAGCCGCCGTCGGCCATTGAAATTAATTCCAATAACGACAAGTGACAATTTGTGTCGAACTGGGTTTCCCGCTTTACCTGCTTCGGCTGTCAGCTTTCTGTCGAACCTAAATTCCCAACTTGTCGCGCACTACACATCTAGCGTCCACTGTCCATTACCCTGTGCAGTGTGTGACAAGTCGAGAATTTGGGTTGGTCGGAACTAGTGTTCGGATAGCCGAAATGGCCGGCACGGTAGCTCAGCGTGTTCGATCAGAGGGTTAGCTACCCTCTGTAATAAAAAAAAAACTGAGTGAACGAATCAACAAAGAACCTGAATGGGTGTCATCGGATGTCCGCCCCGAACAAATTCAACGAACAATATAGAACAAAATGAGATAAAAAAAGTTAAGTCGGCCGCCCGCGTAAAGCGGGAAACCCTGGTTCCTGTCCGGGTTGGGCATAAATTTTCAGTTGTCGCCATTAGGTGTATCTCAACGCCCGACTGTGCTTTAGGTCTGAGTTTCTCTTAAGTCTTGTACATCTATTATTTTGCTCCTAAGAGAATTCCCAAAGGAACATTGTTCTCAGAATGAGATTTTCACTCTGCAGCGGAGTGTGCGCTGATATGAAACTTCCTGACAGATTAAAACTGTGTGCCGGACCGAGACTCGAACTCGGGACCTTTGCCTTTCGCGGGCAAGTGCTCTACCAACTGAGCTACCGAAGCACGACTCACGCCCCGTCCTCACAGCCTTACTTCTGCCAGTACCCCGTCTCCTACCTTCCAAACTTTACAGAAGCTCTCCTGCGAACCTTGCAGAACTAGCACTCCTGAAAGAAAGGATATTGCGGATACATGCCTTAGCCACAGCCTGGGGGATGTTTCCAGAATGAGATTTTTCACTCTGCAGTGGAGTGTGCGCTGTTATGAAACTTCTGTTTCATATCAGCGCACACTCCACTGCAGTGTGAAAAATCTCATTCTGGAAACATCCCCCAGGCTGTGGCTAAGCCATGTCTCCACAATATCCTTTCTTTCAGGAGTGCTAGTTCTGCAAGGTTCGCAGGAGAGCTTCTGTAAAGTTTGGAAGGTGGGAGACGAGGTACTGGCAGAAGTAAGGCTGTGAGGACGGGGCGTGAGTCGTGCTTGGGTAGCTCAGATAGTAGATCACTTTCCCGCAAAAGGCAAAGGTACTGAGTTCGAGTCTCGGTCCGGCACACAGTTTTAATCTGCTAGGAAGTTTCGAACATTGTTCTCTTTACAGGTTCTTATCATCTGTGTACATGCTAGATCACGATGAAGCCAAATTGCTCCCTTGGTTTTTCTTTATCACTGAGGCAACTGCTGTCCGTGATGTTCCTGCTTTCAACGTTCATCCCCTGTAAGGAGAAAATGAGGGAGATTATGGTCGTACAGACAGAGAGAGAGAGAGAGAGAGAGAGAGAGAGAGAGAGAGAGAAGTCACTCTTCAGAATATGTGGATAAAAAGTCCTACGTCAAGATCGCTAAAACTTACGCTGTGTTAGGTGGTTGAACGTGGTGCACCATTCATTGTAGGTACACTGACGGGAAAACATCGCAACGCCGAGGAGGAGTTGTGCCACATAAACGAAAGTAGGCAGGCGCTTTCCTACATCACAAAGATGTCTATTCAGGTTTCGAGCCAGTGGCATAAGAGTGGCGTTAGTAGCGCCACTATGAGGATGTAAGCCCGGTTTGTTTTAAGTACGCGCTGTAAGTGTCGTGAGTGTTAGCTACCTTTGAGACAGAACATGGTGAGTTGATGTTAGTGAAGAAGCCTTTAAGGCGACAAAGGCGCTATTATCAACACTTCACTGAGGAGGAGGTCGCGTAATAGGGATACGACAAACTGGGTGTTCCTTGTGCGATACTGCAGAAAAAGACTAGGCAGGAATGTAGCTACTGTATGTGATTGCTGGCAGCTGTGGCCACGACAATGTGCGGCTACGTGGCACTACCGAGAGGGAAAACCATCGTGTTCGGCGTACGCCACTGTAGCATCGTACTGCATCCGCAGCGGCAATCTCTGCAGCAGTTGGCGCCGTACTGACACAACGAACTGCTACAAATCGGGTACTTCAAGGTCAGCGCCCTGTAGCTCGCATCATTGCACGTGCCCCAAACTACCGACGTTTGCGACTTAAGTAATGTCAAACGAGAGTTCATTGGAGGGCAGAGTGGACGTCTGTTGTGTTTTCTGATGAAAGTTGGTTCTGTTTCGACACCATTGAAGGCCGCGTGTTGGTTAGGAGGACAGTTGAGGGCCTGAAGCCAACCTGTCTGCATGCTGGACTCATTGGACCTACAGCTGAAGTTACGGTCAGGGTTGAGATTTCGTATGACACCAGGAGCACTCTTGTGGTTATTCCACGCACCCTGACTGCAAGTTTGTTGTCAGTCTAGCGAATCGACCTGCTGTGCTGTCGTTCATGAACAGCATTGCACGGGATGTCTTCCAACAGGATAACGAATGCCCACATACCTCTGTTGTAACGCAACATGCTCTACTTAGTGTTGACATGTTGCCCTGGCCTGCTCGAGCACCAGATTTGTCTCCAGTCGAGCCAGTGTGGGACATGATCAGACGACAACTGCAGCGTCATCTCACAACCAACAACAGGCATGGAACTCCATCCCACAAACTGACAAACGGTACCTGTCATTCGGTACCTGTGCAACACAATGCATGTTGCATGGGGGCTTAATTTAAATACTACTGCAGATATTTTTTAGTAGCAGTAGCGATTACGCAAGTCTCGTAAACGGCTGGCCCTGACTAGTTTTTGTACGCAATCTGACTGCATGGAACAACAAAAAAGAATGAAATGAAAATTTTCGTTAACACAGTTAATTAATTAAGTCCCCAGCAACTATAAAATCTACGAAGCCAACAAAGCACAAGTGTAGCTGTTCTGTGTGTGGTAGTATGACTCAACGCACATCTGCCACGGTTCTTCTTCAACAAGACAAGAATTTTTAAATACCAATTATACTGACGTGATAAAAGAAAATTAGAAATACTATAATTGCGTAAGGAAAGCAGAATTACACTCTAATACAAGAACACAACCAGATGCTTTGTTGACTGAACCTATAATGACACATTATTCAGGACCCTGAAAGAATAAAAGAACATAGTGTTGTATTACCTTCATATATATTGACGAAAAGCACTCAGATCATAACAATATCTCCATTGGAATAACATCTGCTATCTCTCCCATCAAATAACTGCATAAACATGGAACAACACTCTCCACTACCACATATCCACTCCGACTTCACGACAAGCAGTGTCCACCACAACTTCTCGGCAAGAACTGCTTGCCGCTACGTCTCAATAATCACTGCCAGTGGAGGCGGCGGAACAATACTCTCTGGCGCGATCTCTGGCGCTGTGGCTCAGTGTAGCCACCTTTCAATGAACGTTTGCACGCTTTAATTCAACATTCTGGCGGTTACACCGCTTATTAATGTACCAGCATTTCACGTTCGCAGTGGCGTACATTAACATGTGATCTTCCAGTGTTAAATATGTCACCTAGACAAATGTAGTCCCGAAATTTCGTTGCTATACACCAATAACTTTTTGGTGTTGTGAATTTTTTCCTCAGTGTATTTTCGACAATCGGCGTTTGTACGCCGACAAATCGGATAATTTCATTACTGCGTACACCTTATCGACAGCTAGAGGGCGCTCACCTCTTCACTGCCATGACTCACATCAGCATGGGGTGTTCAAATGACCACTTGGTACAGGTCATACACTATCTGCAGCGTTCCAAAGTGCCCGAGGGGGGTTATTACTGCTTTGTCCGGCAAGTTTATGTAGATGTAGATGCAAATATAAGCGTTGTCAACAGACCGAAGCAGCTCTCATTATCAGATTTTACTCTCGGCACACCGTGCGTGCAGTAGATAAAATCGCTAATTAAGGCCCATAGTTTGCAGCATAGCGTGGCTGGACTTGTGTCGTAGCCAGAGTGAGTAAGGCACCTAACACCACCTTTCCACTTGCGCCCAGACACCATGGTAATTGAGTCCTCACCCCCCTTACACGCACTTTCCTTGATACTGCGTGTCACCCCGCTGATATAAGGGCTGAAGACCTTCAGTACCGACCTGCTTGACGTTTACAAAAAGTGCGAACATGCGATGTGCTCTCTCCACTGCACAGGTAAAGGAGGGAAAAGTAGTGCATTCGTTAGAGAAAGCTTTATGTTGATGAGGCAAACAAAACATATTCATCTTCGGAAAGGAAACAGTTTATTTTCTAAACCAATACAAAGAACGAAGCACTTCCCGAATTACGAACGTGCGTGGCACCAAAGCAGAGTGAGTCAAATTTCGATCCTTCCACACGGATCTTACATATTATTTTTCGAGTCTAAAACTCTGACCAAATAATAGATCACTTTAGAAAACAAAACTTCTTGTGGCGACACAGCGGCTCTATGCAGTTTTAGCACTGGCAGACGCAAACACGAAGTGCTACCGCGTCGGTAACTCTGGTGTGGGGCGAGGCAAGTTGTGAAGCAGTGTAGCCGAGGTCTGCCGAGTTCTCTCTTTCAGTTCTACCGAGTTCTCTCTTTCCAGTCGCCCGATAATTCATTATCTTTTTTTGGTAATCGCTTCTGTCATTCTATCTATTAACATGATCCTTCTATTTCGTTCTATTCTCTCCTACATTGTCATTAACTGAAAAGATTTTTAAATCTGATCTAATTGTTTCATTCCCTATTTTACCCATTTTATTACAGTCTCTTGCATATGAACTTCATCTATGCTACTTGTATGCGTGATTTTTCTTTGTTACTGTCCGTGATTCGAAACCGTATACAAGAGCAGCTACAGCCATAACTTTACAGAATTTCATTTGTGTTTCTGTACTTCCCAAAGTTCTTGCAATTGTTCCACAGATAGCTTGATATATATTAACTTTCTTCTCGATGTTTTAGTCACAGTTGAAACTTATATCACATTCTGGATGATTAAAGTGGCATATTTGTTCTAAAATTTTCTCATTTATTATTTTCGATCTGACTGGATTCTTTCCTTGCAAATAGAGTTAAATTGTAATGTATTGCGTTTTGGTTCAATCTATATGCTGCTCTTCGTCAATTATCTTCCGTTTCCTACACAATTATCTGGTCGTCAACATGTAACAAATTATTTAACGGTACGCTAGATTCTGTTTTATTTCCTAAGTGTATTTCATCTTTCCACGTCATAACGAGGATAATGGAATGTAGTCGAATTAAGTCGGGTGAAGCTGAGGGTATTAGATTAGGAAATGAGACACTTAAAGTAGTAAAGTAGTAAAGTAGTAAAGGAGTTTTGCTATTTGGGGAGCAAAATAACTGATGATGGTCGAAGTAGAGAGGATATAAAATGTAGACTGGCAATGGCTAGGAAAGCGTTTCTGAAGAAGAGAAATTTGTTAACATCGAGTATAGATTTAAGTGTCAGGAAGTCATTTCTGAAAGTATTTGTATGGAGTGTAGCCATGTATGGATGTGAAACGTGTACGATAAATAGTTTAGAAGCTTTCGAAATGTGGTGCTACAGAAGAATGCTGAAGATTAGATGGGTAGATCACATAACTAATGAGGAGGTATTGAATAGAATTGGGGAGAAGAGGAGTTTGTGGCACAACTTGACTAGAAGAAGGGATCGGTTGGTAGGACATGTTCTGAGGCATCAAGGGATCACAAATTTAGCATTGGAGGGCAGCGTGGAGGGTAAAAATCGTAGAGGGAGACCAAGAGATGAATACACTAAGCAGATTCAGAAGGATGTAGGCTGCAGTAGGTACTGGGAGATGAAGAAGCTTGCACAGGATAGAGTAGCATGGAGAGCTGCATCAAACCAGTCTCAGGACTGAAAACCACAACAACAACAACAACAACAACAACAACAACAACAAGTAGATCGCCAGTATATAAACAAATTGCGTGATAAACTGCACCTTTGTGGAGGACGTTGATTTATTGAAATTTCATCTGGCATTTTCGTACCTTAACTTAAATTATTTTTGTATTTACATGAAGACCGTTTAATGTATTAAACAGATGTTTAGGAAAATCTTTTATATCCAATATTTTCCCTATCAAAGTTCGCGACATTCAGAACAGGCGCTCTAGAGATGGTGGGTGTCGCTGAAACAACCGGTTTTCAGTTATGTCGTTTTTTGCCGCGTCAGCTTAACCCGACTGTTAAAAGCGCTCAGACTAACCGGTTTCTGAAACAAACGACTTTTGGTTTCTTCATTTCTGTTATTTCCTGCAGTAAACATAGAAATCGAACAAAGACTGAAAAACCTTGACTGTCTCAGTTTCAAGATAATCGAATCAAAATGTTAAGTAGACAAATACAAGAAAACTTAGTGCTTTCACCTTTCGCTGCTTTTCTCGGAAATTGATAAATGGTTGGATACTACAAAAAATCACCAGTATTCTCCTACTGATTCTAATTTTTTTAAACTCTTCTCAGATATCATGATGTAATCGAGGATCATACCATTATTTGGGCATTACAATTACTCACCTGAGATTGAAAAACTCTCTCTCTCTCTCTCTCTCTCTCTCTCTCTCTCTCTCTCTCTCTCTCTCTCTCTCTCTCGTGTTAGTTTGTCTGTTTTCAAGGGCTACAAGCAGATAAAGGCATATTATGTAGACATCGGCAGCAAGTCAGCTAGTTGAATTTAATACTGTTACTACAGTTGGTTTCCTCTTTTATAATTTCATGGAAATGGAAGAGAAATTTCTAATCTTCTAAATCATGAAGCATTTTACTTTCTTGCTACGTCACTTCGGAAAAATATTTCCAGACTTACAACGGATGTCTGGTGACCACAGCGAGAAACTGCTGTATAAACCAGCTGGAGGGGGGAGGGGGGGGGGAGTCTTGAACACAGGGACATTATTGTCTCAGCAACGCTTTAACAATTCCTGGGGCTGTGTTTCTTGTTCGTTTCTGTGGACATTGTTACCTATTAAAATAGTTCAAATGGCTCTGAGCACTATGGGACTTAACATCTATGGTCATCAGTCCCCTAGAACTTAGAACTAGTTAAACCTAACTAACCTAAGGACATCACACAACACCCAGTCATCACAAAATAGTACTGATCGCATTTCCCATTTTCTATAATAACGCAATATTTCAAATGAATGAAAATTTTGCAAATTAAATTATTCCTTTTCAGACAAGGCACATGTAACAATGAAAATATTTAGCACATGCTGTTACGACTAACTCATATTTCGGTTATTAGTAGAAAATTATAAACACTCGTTACGACCGAGACCAAACAAATACCGAAAAATACCGGTTATTCGGAACTAAAATACCGGTATCGGTTTTAACCGGTCTGTTTTCCCCATCCCTAAGGCGCTCTGATCGCAAGGTAAACGGGGCCACGTTTAAAATAACGCGATCTCTATGTCCCCAGTATCGTGAACACAAACACTGGACCGGCTGGATGCCTCGAGGAGAGAATGTTAGCGGCTGCTGCGTTCCTTGATTACGCATTCCATTTTCTCGCGCAGGACCGAAATTTACAAGGGCGCCGGTAACGTGCTCCTCAGGCAGCGGCGCGGACCAAGTTGTGGAGAGGATACGGGGAGCGAGCGCCATACACCGGCACGCGCGAGGGGTGCCCGGCTTTTAGCAAGTTCGCAGGCGGGCGCAGTTATAAATAATGGACGCTTCATTCGCACCTGCACGGCACGGAGCCGGCAACTTAGCATCTTCTTTAGCGGGAGCCGACCCCTATCTCTGTCCCCGGCTGCAACCCGCCAGCCACTTGCGCCAAGTTGGCAGCCTACCCGCTGCGGTGGTACACGGCCGCCGCGCTACACCTCTCCACTTGTGAGGAATATTTTATCGCGTTTTGTAAACAAAAACTGCCGCCTGAGGTGGGGCAGTGTTTCAAACTATATACGCTGCTTGCTTCCGCAAACATAATTACGGTCGGAATTTTACGTTGTGAAGAGCCTGCTATCTGTACAGTTCGCCTTCTTTTTAGGGTTCCGTGCCTTTCTGTAAAAATGGAACACTTGCTGGGTCGCTGTCAAGTTAAAATTTATGTTACTTATTAAGGGGAGGTTTGCTACATTTTGGTTCAAAAAATCAATTTTTTAAAAATTGCATTTTTGGATCAATAAAAATGATTATAACCCACCCTTGAAACGGTTTTTCCGAATACGGAACGGAAATGTTTGTTGTTCGCGGTTGAACAAAAAAATGCACGTGCCTGAAATCAGCCTTTTTCACGCACGTTTTTTTTTTCTTTCGTTGGACGAGTTATTATACCGGTGCTTGGGAGGAAGCTCACAAAATTCAAATGAAGGTTCGAACGCGTGTGTCTGGACGTTAGTCCCCAAAGATTTGCATTCCGGTGCGAAGACTGTTGAGGTTGCGACTTTCCTGGCTGTGAGCAGCTTCAACGAAGGGTATTCAGCTATTCCGAAGACCATGACAACGATGGACGTCACCGTGGGACTCTATTCGACGCAGTTCGCCAAGCATTCGGACGACCACCGGATTCAAGTGGCCGACAACCGCTTGTCAGCGGCCGTACCAGCGGCTCTGGAGCAGTGCAGGATGGCCCAGATGGAGTAGAACGCCCTCTTTGACGAAGAGGGAGGACTAGTTTATGAACCCTAATAGCAGATTGGCCGTAAGTTGCATAATATTGCACTTATATGTAGTCAAAACTTCAAACGCGTTTTTCTCGAAATGACTTTTTTTTATCGCGCTGTATGGTAACTTCAAATCTAGCTAACCGATTGGCATGATTCTTTGTTTCCGATGAAGCTAACTCAATTGTCTAGGATTTGTACCACTTTTATTTCGATCCATCAACTATAAATATTTTTATTTGGCCGACGAAGTCGAAAAATCGATGAAAAAAAACCTATTTTCTTCAAATGGCCGCCATTTTGTTTCCTATCGTCCAAATAACTTCAGCGAGGTACAACTCCCAAAAAATCTTATATACTTCGCTAAAATGTCGACTCAATTTTGATTTCAGTGGAGCCGGCTGACCTGTGACATACCGCGCATGGAGGTCTACATCGAAATTTTGATTCATTCCGACGGCACTCCCGCCTTTGTTCTTCGACATTTCCTGTCGAAAAAATTCCAGTTTGTAGAGGAAATATCAATAAACATTTTGACCAAATTTGACACTGATATCTATAACACATCCTGAGAAACAAATTCTCAAAGAACATGCTTTTTTTCGAGCCAAAGATAGTAAACCTCCGCTTAAGGTCTACTGTCCCTTGGCAGTGTAAAAAGTTCAACCTTCTGAGTCAGTGCCATCAAAAGATACGGCCATATATTTCACTTACTTGATACACGAAAACTGCCTCATAAAAACCTAGAGGGTACTTCCCGTTGACCTAGAATCGTGAAGTGCTCACAGTATAAGATCCGAAAATTGGTAATTGTATCACACGAGAAAATATTTTTTGTGGTTTTTTAGTCCTGTCTGTCTGTTAAGAGACCGATCGAGGTGGAGCAGTGGTCAGCACACCGGACTCACATTCGGGAGGACGACGGGTTCAATACCGCGTCCGGCCATCCTGATTTAGGTTTTCCGTGATTTCCCTAAATCACTCCAGGCAAATGCCGGGATGGTTCCTCTGAAAGGGCACGGCCGACTTCCTTCCCCATCCTTCCCTAATCCGATGAGACCGATGACATCGCAGTTTGATCTCCTCCAACCAAATCAACCCAACCCAACTCTCCTAAGACCCCTTTTTCTCTTGAATAGGTTGGCGTATCAAATTCAAATTTGTCACTTACTAAACTATATGGTCCCTTGACGGTGTAAGAAGTTGGAGCTTCTAAGTCAAGGCAGTCAAAAGATTCCAATATTTATGTCACTTATTTTGGTACGGGAAAACTCAATCATCAAAACCTAGAGGGTATGGGTGTTTCCAGTTGACGCAGAACCGTGAAATTTGTCAAGATATAAGGTTTAACAGTAAAAGTAAAATAAACATGACAATTGTTTAATTGTAATTGTATCGCATAAAAAATAACTTTTTCGTTAAAAGCATAATAGACGAACATTACTCCATGCAAGCATAAAATGTAAGTTATGGTCATGTTTTAACAAGCAAAAAATAAAAAATATATCTTCTAAATCTTCATAAACTGAAGTCCCCCTTCTCGCTAGTCTGAAGAACTACTGTACAGATTTTGATATGGTCTTGGAATTTCCGGGACCGATATCTTAGCAGTATCTGTGTCGAAAACAGGCAAATCGTTCAGATTCTCGATTCCCAGAATGTATTAACTAACATAAAAATTAAATTTGCACGAAACTCTCAGAGCGCGATTCCTGTTCGCACTTTATTTAAGCCGTCAGACCACATGGCAGAAGGCTGCCTCGAGGCAGGACAGTTCGGGTTCCGGATAAATGTACGAACACACGTGAGAAATACTGCACGTACGTTTATAGCCTTTGTGGATTTACAGAACGCTTTTGACAATGTTCACTGTGAAATGTAACTTGTGAATACATTTCACCCATCTTTTTAAGCTGCTGTTCATTCGTTGGCGGGTGTAACTGTGCATTTTACGATGTTCATAAATCTTGTTGCCTGCAGGTTCGAGTTTGTTAGACCCTCAAATTTTGAGATAGTAGACACCGAATTTTAACTAAACTGTTTCATCTATTTAAAAAAAAATTAACTTTAATACATTAAACTTGTACACAGTTGGCGACACGAACATGTGCTGAAAAACTGACCTTCATGATGTTCCCGCCACATTTCTTTTCTAATTTTACATTAGTGTGTAACGTATCTCCGTCTTTTAGCATACAGGATGGGTACAAAATAACATTTAGAGCGTTACGAATTTGATAGGCTTCAGGAACACAAAAGTAATGGCTTGTTGCAAAGTTGTGATCATGCTAAAGATTTTACTGTTATTCATGATATAACGCGGAATTACATAAAATTGACATCATTAATAATGTTACTTATTATTTTTAAATTACTATAAAATTACGGCAAGTCGAAAGATGCTAACATATTGGAAGCATTCTTGGCTCAGTAGCTTTTCATAGAACTAACAACTTTTGTAGAATAAAATTGTAATATCTTAGTTCTAAGAATAGTTGCGTTTTGACCATCACCAGATAGTTTTTCAATCGATTGATTTCAAAATTATGCTGGCTGTATGATACAAAAATACCTAAGTGTGACATATCGAGTGGATTAGAGTCTATAGAGTGTCAATTACATATGTAAGACAATGTTAGTTGGTGTCCACAGTGGTTTAGCATAATACGCGACATGAGTTTCGAGTATTCCGGTATCGTTAGGTGTGGTTCCACTCTGCTACGTTACAACTGAGCCACGCTCTTCAAATTTCTGAATGTAGCAAGGATGAAAGGTAGCCGTAGTTAAGGAGAGAGTGAAACCGGGCTGTAGGCTATACTGATGCTATTCAGTCAGTACATCGAGCAAGCAGTGAATGAAACCAAGGAGACATTTGAAAAGCGAATTAAAGTTTAGGGAGAAGACATTAAAACTTTGACGTTTGCAGATGACATTGCAATTCTTTCAGAGGCGGCAAAACACATGGAAGAGCGGTTGAGTGGAGTGGATAACGTCTTCAAAACAGGTTGCAATAGTAAAAGAAGTGTAATAATAAGTCAAATGAGACAATGCTGAGGGAATTAAATTAGGAAATTAGGAACAGTAGTTAAGTTTTGCTTTTTGGACAGCAAAATAAGTGACGACGACCGAGCAGAGTAGTGCAGTGGTTAGCACACAGTGGACCCACATCCGGGAGGGCGACGGTTCAAACACGCTTCTGGCCATCCTGATTTAGGTTTTCCGTGATTTCCCTAAATCGCTTAAGGCAAATGCCGGGATGTTCCCTTCGAAATGGCACGGTCGCTTTCCTTTTCTATCCATCCCTAATCAGAGCTTGCGCTTCGTCTCTAACGACCTCGTTGTCGACGGGACGTTAAATACTAATCTTCTCCTCATCAAATAAGTGACAATGGTCTAAGTAGAAAACATATAAAACGCAGACTGGCAAAAGGAAGAGAAGAATTCATGAAAAAGAAAAAATGTGTTAAAATCTAACATAGATTTAAATGTTTGGCACTGTTTAATTGCTTATCTTGAGTGTAGTCATGTATGGAAATGAAACTTGAGCAATGGACAGTCCACGCAAGAAGAGAACTTCACTAAATGAGGCGTTCCAGGAGAATTCTGATGTTTACATGGGTCAACTGCATAAATAATGAATTCAAGAAGGAAACGAGATTTATGGCGCACACAGTGACCCATCAAAACTCGATATTTTGGAGATGGAGGGAAGTGCGTCGCGGGGGGAAGGGGGGGGGGCTCATCATCATCGTAATCTTACTTCCAAAATGCACTTTCACTCTTCTGAGGAGTGTGCGCTAATTTTTAAACTTCCTGACACACCTGTGTGAAGATTAGGACGGGGAAACCGTCGGAAGTGAGGCTGTATTGCACTAATTACGGTGCACACCACTGTTGGAACACCATGCAGACTCTCGTGATGTAACTCAGGAGGATTTTGAGAAATCCAGCGTCGGTTTTTCTGCGGATTCACATACCCCGATAAAAGCAGCCCTACTTCATCAGAATGAAAGGGTATTTCAGGCTCAACCTTTCCGTCACGTACATGGCGTATTGGTCAGTTTCAGTGTTGATCTTGAGCTGTGATGGAGTATCTGAACTGATCAGACAGTGCGCCTCCGTTTCTTTATAAGTCTGCGTTGTGAGCACGGCTCTGTGAGAAGAGACTAGCGAAACACGTATGAAGAGTTGAACGGTCCTCCACGTTCCGGAGGCTGTGCTCGACCATCAGCTGACAGTTTCGGGCTTTTAACTCAGTTGCATTGCTCTCATGACAGCAACATGTTTACTCGTAAAAAATACTGTCTTCCACAGTTCCTGTTAAGTTACAATAATAAGTTGTAGAAAGGACGTGGCCGACAGGGTTTCAAAGAAATGGTTCAAATGGGTCTGAGCACTATGGGACTTAACTGCTGATGTCATCAGTCCCCTAGAACTTATAACTACTTAAACCTAACTAACCTAAGGACATCACACACATCCATGCCCGAGGCAGGATTCGGACCTGCGACCGTAGTGCTGGCGCGGTTCCAGACTGTAGCGCCTAGAACCGCTCGTCCACCCCGGCCGGCACAGGGTTTCACTTAAGCACATAAATCCGGAAACAGAGTGAGTGTGCAAAGCTGAAATACAGAGTTTTCAGGTAAAATACGCAAGGCTGATGCGCAGAAGTGCAGGAAATTCGACATCTTCGAGAACAATGGTTTTGAGCTAAAAATTAGGGCAATCAGTCTCGGAAACGAGCCGCAATTGAAGAATTATCGTGTAGTGATTGGTTACGTTTCAGTTGTTTATTTATAGTTTATTGCTAGATGAGTTACTTCTTATGAATAATTAACTTAAAAAAAAAAGCATTGGTCCTTTCGGTAGCGTTACGAAATTGTACGAGGTATGTCTCTATGTAACGCCGACCCTACATGACGTGGGAAAAGGTTGAGATGATGATGATCATGATCATGATGTCTCAATGGTAAGAACCTTCATTATTTGATTACATCATTAGCGTTTAATCACGGGAAACAGTCGCAAAAATAAAGTTTCTAGTCATATGCGTTCGGAGGAGCCGCGTAAAATTACTTGTAGGAAGGCAGATGCGAGACCCAATTAACACTGATCTACGAAAAAAAAATACTTTTGGATAAATAGTGACCCTAGTTATACTTTGAGCGCTGAATTTAGTTGTTTTAAGTTTCTTTTTATTGGGATTAGTTTACGGATAGTTACGTTTTGCGTAAGTTTTTCTTTTTGCATTTTTGTTGAAGTTCAACACTGGAAATTAAGATACAGATCAGCTTCTTATGATTTTGCTATCGTATGAAGGGAGATCGGAGCAAAGACATGGCTTTATAAATTTGTCTTCTAAATTAACGTCATCCGAAAGTAAAAAATATCTTGCTGTATCTTATTGTGTATACTGAGTGTCCTTTTTGTCACTAGTCGTACGAATACAAGAATCCACAAACAAACAGCTTACCCGCTTCCACTCCTACCGCCCCTGTTTGGTAGAAATGTATCTACAGACACTTTCACAGAGTTCAGCTGATACGTTACTGGAACTCCCTGTGAAGGGATCCAGATGATAATTAGAAACGTACCTTCAGAGAGATGTTACACCTCAGATCTCGTCATGTTTTTATTATGTTATTCCCCAATCCTTTGTACTTGAGATATTTTCTTTTTCCAAGGAAACTCATCCATGGTCTTCTTTGTTTTGTTGTAAAGCATGCTTCAAAATAATCTTTCTGAATCTCTTTGATTTCAGGTCCCGCAAATACACCGTGCTTTAAAATCAAGCTGAAAGACGGGGAGTTAGTCAGCTACATCAGGCCAAATTTCACTAGCTACCACTGTTTTTTTCCAACCACTTTCCATATCTACGCAGGCTATTTCTTTTCCTGTAGCCCTGAGAATGTGACTTTTCTCCAATATTTGAATTTCCGTGTAAAATTTATTTAAAATCACTCTCTTTCATGGCAGGAAAAAGACCGTTGTCAAAAAGTCTGACAAGTTTTGTTACTCTCGCATTAGACTGTGCCACGTTTCAGGGAGCTTCATCCACTTGTACCTAGTGTTAGAAGAAGATTCATTTTCTCTGTTTCAGTTTCTCTTAATGTCGTACTTTGTCAATGTAAGTTTTACTGTCTACATTTCAAATACACTCAATTTGCTCTTCTCCAGTCGCATTTTAGTACCATGCAGTATTTCAAAGTACACTTTCAGGACTTCATGCATTCAATTCCTTGTCAGTATTTAGTATAAGCAAAGGTCTGTAGTGGAAGACAGCTTTCTTTCTTTCTTTATCTGCTTCAGTCTGCCTCTGATGTCTTCCTTATTTAGACCTAGTATCATCATGCTTCCTAGCTAGTGAAGTTCTTCCTTCTACAGCGCCTCCACCAGTCCTGATATTTAGCAGATGTCTATCTACATCTACACTCCGCAAGCCATCTTGCGGTATGTGGTGGAGAGTACTTCTCTACCACTGTGACTTGCCACAGGAGTTGATTGATCATCTCTCTCTCTCTCTCTCTCTCTCTCTCTTTTTTTTTTTTTTTTTTTACTTCATTTCGTGAGGATTCTTCCAAATACATCTCAGTCTCGCGTCTGCCTTTCCTGCGATTAGTTTTATGTAGTCATTCCGCTTTAAATCGCTACTTACGTATACTCCTACTGCTTCCAGTGATGGTTCTGCAATTGTGTAATCATGCAATGATGGCTCTTTCAGTCTATGACGGAGAGTCAATTGCCACTTCCCTCACCAAGCTTCGATGCTCTACAGGTCTTCCTACATTTCACTACAATTTTCTGTATTTGCGACTTCTCTGTACGCAACAGTATCATACGCAAAAAGCCTACTAGGCCATTTATATACGAGGTGCGACAATAAAGTAATAGGACTGATTTTCTTTGCAAGGTGTGGCAACCCTGCAGGCTTCCGTAGGCATTGCCGGCCGCGGTGGTCTAGCGGTTCTGGCGCTGCAGTCCGGAACCGCGGGACTGCTACGGTCGCAGTTTCGAATCCTGCCTCGGGCATGGGTGTGTGATGTCCTTAGCTTAGTTAGGTTTAAGTAGTTCTAAGTTCTAGGGGACTTATGACCTAAGATGTTGAGTCCCATAGTGCTCAGAGCCATTCGAACCATTTTTTTGCTTCCGTAGGCAAAATATCTTTGACCTTGGTCTATAAGCTGCTTCTAATCCAAGCGGCAGATCGATGCAACTGCTCAGTCGTGAGTTGTGCTGTAATAAGTTAACATGTGTTTGTGTCTCTCGTCACGGAAATGAAACCGCATATTGCGCAAACGGTACGCCATTTATTTTTGCGTTAAATTGGGTGAAAACGCGACGACAACTTACGGTAAGCTTCAGAAGGCTTTTGGAGAAGAGATTATGTCAAGAGCTCAAGTTTTTCGTTGGCATAATATGTTTAGTGAAAGCAGAACGAATATTTAAGATCAAGACCGCAGTGGACGACCATCAACCTCACGGACGGATGTCAACTTTGCCAGGGTGCGTGAACTCGTACGATCTGATCGAATATTATCCGTGAAAATGATTGCAGAAGAACTGAACATCAATCTAGAAACGGTTCGTCTAATAATAACTGAAGATCTTGGTATGAGAAAGATTTGTGCAAAAATGGTCCCCAAAAATCTCACACCACAACAGCGAGAAACACGGAAAAATGTGCCAGCCGATCTGTTACAGCAAACGGAAATCAATCCAGAATTGTTGAGCCGTGTTATCACTGGTGATGAAAGTTGGTTTTTTCAGTACGATCCAGAGACAAAACGCCAAAGTTCGCAATGGTGCTCAAAGGGATCATCCAGACCAAAAAAATCTCGTATGTCAAAGTCAAAAGTGAAATGGGATGAGAAGTTCTGCCTTATGCAAGACACCTTTTTTCTTTTGTTTCACCCATACATCTTTCAGCACTTTTGTGCTATCGTCAGTGGGTTCTATTTTTTATTTTTAACTGTAAATTTGTTGTTAACATATTAACATTTGTTTTGTTTACAACATTATGTAAAAGTTGCATTTATAACTTAATAGGCGAAAAGTGGGTGTAAGCATAAGTAACATACCTTACATTATGTTATTGTCCATTTATTTTGGTAGGTGTTCTGCTACACAATATACAACTTGTCATCTGCACACAGATACAAAAGTGAAATGCATGCTTGTGATTCTTTGATTCCAAGGGACTTGTTCATGAAGAGTGGGTGCCTCCTGGACAAATAGTTACCCAATATTAATACAAAGAGTAAAGAGTTCTTCGTGTCCGTGCCAACATCGCTGATAATTGGATTCTCCATGACGATAATTCGCCATCCCATACTGCTCTGTCAATACAACAATTTTTAACCTCAAAACAAATTTCAGTGCTACCACGGCCATCTTATTTACCAGGTATCGCTCCGTGCGACTTTTTTCTATTTCCAAGAGTCAAAACGGCGGTCAAGGGACACCGTTTTCAAACAACACGAGATGTCCAAAAAGCTGTAACGAGGGTTTTGGAGGATATTGCAGAAGATGTGTTCCAGAAATGTTGCCACCAATGGCAGAAGCGCTGGAAAAAGTTTGTGCAATCAGAAGGGAACTACTCTGAAGCAGACAACACTAAACTTGACTAAAACGGTAAGCAAAATTTTTTTTCACATCAGTCTCATTACTTTATTGTCGTACCTCTTATAACTTGCGAAGTTATGGCCCTACAAAATTCGCTCGACTCACGCCCGAAGTCAGTTACTCTTACGCCTGAAGACTTCTCTCCATTGTGAATAACATACTGTGTTCAGTTTGGTAGAAACACTTAGATCCAGTAGACTGTTCGTCTGATATCTCTTACGCTCATATTCTGTTCACCAGACGACAGCGCAGAACTTTTTCTTTACCCTGCATCGTACAACAGTTTATCGTTTTCGTCTTTGTTTTAACTAACCTGTCCATTCAGCACTTCTTATAAGTCTTCCTTTAGCTTTAAGAAGATGCAAGTACCGTTTCCGAGACTTACCTGGAAGAGATAAACGCATTAGATTATAACCCCAGCGAATATTTTGTTCCTGAATGAAAGTTACTACAGTCTAAGTTTTTAACAACTTCCCAACCCCTGCTGCCGTGAGTAACGGGCGCTTAGTTTGCACGTGTACCGTGAACGGAGCGGAGCCCCCAACTTGCAGTGCCCACCTGAAAGGCTGTGCGGCCCCTGCTGGTCGTATCTCCGTCGACTGGGAGGTGCGCAGTCACCAGACCCACACCACGACTCGCAGGGCCAACTTGCCTACCTGAGCGCTTAGGGTTACGCGGCGCGGCGTAGCGCAGCAGTACTTGAGTAATGAGAAATATTTTATGGCCTTCTACCAGGTGCATTCAAGTTCTAGGGCCTCCGATTTTTTTTCTAATTAACTACTCACCCGAAATCGATGAAACTGGCGCTACTTCTCGACGTAATCGCCCTGCAGACGTACACAATTTTCACAACGCTGACGCCATGATTCCATGGCAGCGGCGAAGGCCTCTTTAGGAGTCTGTTTTGAGCACTGGAAAATCGCTGAGGCAATAGCAGCACGGCTGGTGAATGTGCGGCCACGGAGAGTGTCTTTCATTGTTGGAAAACGCCAAAAGTCACTAGGAGCCAGGTCAGGTGAGTAGTGAGCATGAGGAATCACTTCAAAGTTGTTATCACGAAGAAACTGTTGCGTAACGTTAGCTCGATGTGCGGGTGCGTTGTCTTGGAGAAACAGCACACCCGCAGCCCTTCCCGGACGTTTTTGTTGCAGTGCAGGAAGGAATTTGTTCGTCAAAACATTTTCGTAGGATGCAACTGTTACCTTAGTGCCCTTTGGAATGCAATGGGTAAGGATTACGCCTTCGCTGTCCCAGAACATGGACACCATCTTTTTTTCAGCACTGGCGGTTACCCGAAATCTTTTTGGTGGCGGTGAATCTGTGTGTTTCCATTGAGCTGATTGGCGCTTTGTTTCTGGATTGAAAAATGGCATCCACGTCTCATCCATTGTCACAACCGACGAAATGAAAGTCCCATTCATGCTGTCGCTGCGCGTCAACACTGCTTGACAACATGCCACACGGGCAGCCGTGTGGTCGTCCGTCAGCATTCGTGGCACCCACCTGGATGACACTTTTCGCATTTTCAGGTCGTCATGCAGGATTGTGTGCGCAGAACCCACAGAATTGCCAACTCTGGAGGCGATCTGTTCGACAGTCATTCGGCGATGCCCCAAAACAATTCTCTCCACTTTCTCGATCATGTCGTCAGACCGGCTTGTGCGAGCCCGAGATTGTTTCGGTTTGTTGTCACACGATGTTCTCCCTTCATTAAACTGTCTCACCCACGAACGCACTTTCGACACATCCATAACTCCATCACCACATTTCTCCTTCAACTGTCAATGAATTTCAATTGGTTTCACACCACGCAAATTCAGAAAACGAATGAGTGCATGCTGTTCAAGAAAGGAAAACGTCGCCATTTTAAGTATTTAAAACAGTTCTCATTCTCGCCGCTGGCGGTAAAATTCCATCTGCCGTACAGTGCTGCTATCTCTGGGACGTATTGACAATGAACGCGGCCTCATTTTAAAACAGTACGCATGTTTCTATCTCTTTCCATTCCGGAGAAAAAAAATCGGAGGCCTTAGAACTTGAATGCACCTCGTATTAAGAGCAGCGCTATCAAAGACTTCCGCCAAAGTTTGTCTTTCATCAACGCTCCTACGTCTGAGCCAGTAATAGCGTCTGAATGTTCACTGCCAATAAACTGATTACCTCTGACTTTTGTTGTACCGATTTGTCTCTTGTTTAGAATCAGGATCTCACCGAAGGAGAAATTCGGTTCCTCGGAGTCACAATCTACTTCTAAAAATAGTTAGAGGGAGATATAATGAGACATTCGCGTCGAATCTGACTCTCGGTTGATGACTGAGGTAGCGTTGCCGGAAATACCTCGGAATTGCTTTAGAAACGAGCAGGGTTCGCATCTGCACCTGACTTTCTGCTTTGTTAGCGCTGTGCCATCTGCCGCTGCATGCCGGGTCTGGAGCACCCCCGACCCTACGTCCTCAACCAGTTCACTCTTCAATTTCTCTCTTACACAGGTCACACCAATATCCAACAGAGGTAGTAGGAGTAATCCACTAAATTGCAGGCCCATATCGTTAACGTCGATATGCAGCAGGACTTTAGAACATATTGTGTTCGAACATTATGAATTACCTCGAAGGAAACGGTCTATTGACACGCGGTCAACATGGGTTTAGAAAACATCGTTCCTGTGAAACACAACTAGCTCTTTATTCACATGAAGTTCTGAGTGCTATAGACAAGGGATTTCAGATCGATTCCGTATTCCTGGATTTCCGGAAGGCTTTTGACACTGTACCACACAAGCAGCTCGTAGTGAAATTGCGTGCTTATGGAATATCGTCTCAGTTATGTGCCTGGATTTGCGATTTCCTGTCAGAGGGGTCACAGTTCGTAGCAATTGACGGAAAGTCATCGAGTAAAACAGAAGTGATTTCAGGCGTTCACCAAGGTAGTGTTATAGGGCCTTTGCTGTTCCTTATCTATATAAACGATTTGGGAGACAATCTGAGCCGGCCGGAGTGGCCGAGCGTTTCTAGGCGCTACAATCTGGAACCGCGCGACCGCTACGGTCGCAGGTTCGAATCCTGCTTCGGGCATGGATGTTTGTGATGTCCTTAGGTCAGTTAGGTTTAAGTAGTTCTAAGTTCTAGGGGACTGATGACCACAGAAGTTAAGTCCCATAGTGCTCAGAGCCATTTGAACCACTTTTTTTTTTTTTTTTTTTTTTTTTTTTTTTTTTTTTTTTTTTTTTTTTTTGGAGACAATCTGAGCAGCCGTCTTCGCTTGTTTGCAGATTACGCTGTCGTTTATCGACTAATAAAGTCATCAGAATATCAAAAGAAACTGCCAAACGATTTAGAAAAAATATCTGAACTGTGCGAAAAGTGGCAGTTGACCCTAAATAACGAAAAGTGTGTGGTCATCCACATGAGTACTAAAAGGAAGTCGTTAAACTTCCGTTACCCGATAAATCAGTCTAACCTAAAAGCCGTAAATTCAACTAAATACCTAGGTATTACAATTACGAACAACTTAAATTGGAAAGAACACACAGAAAATGTTGTGGGGAAGGCTAACCAAAGGCTGCGTTTTATTGGCAGGACACTTAGAAAATGTAACAGACCTACTAAGGAGACTGCCTACACTACGCTTGTCCGTCCTCTTTTAGAATACTGCTGCGCGGTGTGGGATCCTTACCAGATAGGACTGACGGAGTACATCGAAAAAGTTCAAAGAAAGGCAGTAAGTTTTGTATTATCGCGAAATATGGGAGGGCTGGAAATCATTAAAAGAAAGGCGTTTTTCGTTGCGACGGAATCTTCTCATGAAATTCCAATCACCAACTTTCTCCTCCGAATGTGAATATATTTAGTTGACACCAACCTACATAAGGAGAAACGATCACCACGATAAAATAAGGGAAATCAGAGCTCGTGCGGAAAGATATAAGTGTTCATTCTTTCCGCGCGCTATACGAGATTGGAATAATAGAGACTTATGAAGGTGGTTCGATGAACCCTCTGCCAGACACTTAAATGTGATTTGCAGAGTATCCATGTGCATGTAGAGGTACTCTGTTTTAATTGCTTTTATACATTTTCAACTGTGGAGGGAGCACTCTCTTAAACAGAGGATGTTCTTTATCGCCACGACTCGACTGGAGCAGGGGTGGGAAAGCTGTGGTGGTTCGATTCCCGTCGCATTCAAAGCAATAGGGACGCATTATCTACCGGGTGATCAAAAAGTCAGTATAAATTTGAAAACTTAATAAACCACGGTACAAATTGACACACATGCTTGGAATGACATGGGGTTTTATCACAACAAAAAAAAAAAAAAACAAAGTTCACAAAATGTCCGCCAGATGGTGCTGGACAGCAGCACTTTTGTATCTGTTTGCAGATGACAAGTTGTATCTTACGTAGCAGAGCAGGTACCAAAATCAATAACGTCATGTAAGGTATGTTACTTATGCTTACACCCACTTTACGCCAATTAAGTTATAAATGCAACTTTTACATAATGTTGTAAACAAAACAAATGTTAACTGCTACCGTGTCGGGTGAGAGGTACGCAGATATGTTACAGAATCGCATCATCCCCAGCCTGGCTGATAAACACCTGCTGGAACGTACGGCGTTTATGCAGGATGGCGCTCCACCCCGTATTGCTAGACGCGTGAAAGATCTCTTGCGCGCGTCGTTTTGTGGTGATCGTGTGCTTAGCCGCCACTTTCGTCATGCTTGGCCTCCAAGGTCCTCAGACCTCAGTCCGCGCGATTATTGGCTTTGGGGTTACCTGAAGTCGCAAGTGTATCGTGATCGACCGACATCTCTAGGGATGCTGAAAGACAACATCCGACGCCAATGCCTCACCATAACTCCGGACATGCTTTACAGTGCTGTTCACAATGTTATTCCTCGACTACAGCTATTGTTGAGGAATGATAGTGGACATATTGAGCATTTCCTGTAAATAACATCATCTTTGCTTTGTCTTACTTTGTTATGCTAATTATTGCTATTCTGATCAGATGAAGCGCCATCTGTCGGACATTGTTTGAACTTTTGTATTTTTTTTGTTCTAATAAAACCCCATGTCATTGCAAGCATGTGTGCAATTTGTACCTCTCTATCTACATTATTGCGTGATTTATTCAGTTTTCAAATTTATACTGACTTTTGATCACCCGGTATTTCTCTCCTCTTTGTTTCTATTACTGGCGGACCAACTGAATGCCGCATATTTAAAAGGTGCATCACCTAAAAGGCAACAGAACAACGTCCAGAACGAATACGTTTCCTAGAAAATATTCGTCAGTACAAAGGAGACGCCACAGAAAGTGCGTTGGTTTGGGCGTCGGCCAGAAATGTTACATAGACTCACGAGGCACCACGTGAGTCAGGGGTGAGCCACAAGGGCGGCATTGCGTTAGCGGTGACCGTATATAGTCATACCGGAGGCCCCGCAGGGCAGTGTCTGGGAGGGGTAGCATGGCCTGCCGCACAGTATAAAGGCAGAGTCGACGTAGCCTGTAGAGTGTTCAGTACAGAAAAGGGACGTCCATGTAAGTCAGCTCTGCGGCTGGGACTTACAGTACTCGCTCTGGCTCTCCTCGCACTCATACTTAGCCACGCACCTCCCTCCATGCGATTTTGCACTCAGTAGTAGTGTATTTTCATTCATTATCCTCAGACGAACAATTAACGACTGTAACTACTCAGGCAGATCAAGCCTTTGTCCGATTATTTCCCTTCCGAGTTCCACACCTCTCTCATATTTTCATTTAGCCATCTCCACATCAGCTGACTGGAAGGACCTTCTCCTGTCTCCAACGCCATTAAACTCCTAAACCGCTCGCTGGACGCGACATGATGGCCATTACATTTCTAACCTTCACACTTTCACAGTTATGAATCTTCCGGTTAGAAGACATTCTTTGCTTTGTAACAGTATTCGCACTTCATCGGGCCGGCAAGTGTGTGGTATGGCTTTTCTCGCCATTGGGTGAGCCCTGGGAGACACCTCATCTGCTCCGATCCATGTACCGGCCCGATCCAGACAGTTCTTCGTAAATTCTTTCTCAGATCTGGCATCAGTATTGCCTTCAATGCGTTGGTCTTACCGGTACTGCGTACTTGCATCATCAGAACATGTATTTTGCGGGATCACTAATTGTGAATGAACTACTTCTGAATCGAGGGGCAGATGACCTTGGTGTTCAGTCCCTTAACCTCCGCCTACCAGCCAACCATTTTCGCTATCTTTCCTTTGTCCACTCGTTTGCCATGGCAAAACCACCTCAAACACATCCTGTTCAGTTTTTCTCTAAAGGACCTACTGTTCTTTTTCATTTTTACCTCATACTTCCAAGTTTTTCTGGTCCGTAGTACGTAAGAGCCTCATTTCTGCGGCTTGCAGTGTGTTGTAGGGATGGGGGATCCGCTCTTGAACTGATTCATAGAGTTGAATCTTTCAAAGGAGTGAACAATCAGTGATTCAGAAAAAAAGAACGGTAGCTCCAAACGTTTCCCATGGCAGAGAGAGAGAGAGAGAGAGAGAGAGAGAGAGAGAGAGACGGAGCACATCAGCAGCGCCTCTGCTGGTCACAGCACAGTGCACGCCACACAACACAGCCAGCGCTGGCCTCTGCCCTGCTTCTACCTTGGCTCCCTGCATTGTGCAGTGCCCCATTGGATTTTGTGTTTCACATATGCTGTGCGTCGTCTGCTGCGTGCAGTGTCTGGCGCAGCTTAACTTAGCATCGCACTCTGTCGGCGATCGTTTCAGTCGCACGTCCTGCCCTCTGGGCAGTTGATGTGAGCAACAGGACAGAGAGCCACCTAGCGGATAACATAGGAACTACTTGCAACAACCTGCTCGCAAGGGAACGGACGATTTGTCTCGGAGCGGGTGAGTTCACCGCTCCCCCCACCCTCGGAACTCGCCCGCTCAACGCTCACCCCACCGTTCTCGACTCTAGCCAGAGCGTTGAGCAAAGCAACTCAGGTGTCACTCTGGTCTCTGCGCTCTTAGCTCACGCAGTAATACAGCTTGCGGCTCGACCTGCTCGACTCAGCGCCTCTGCATCCGAGTTCGTCTCTACTGGATATTGTTCTTCGTAGTAATACCGCTGTGTATATTAAATTATTATGTTATATATACATCATTTGTTTTTATTTTATTTTTATTTGTTTAAACTGATCAGATTAGGTTCCTGATGACTCTTCTTACTATAGGATTTTTATTATGGACACTCGAATTTACGCTTTAGTTAAGAGCGAACTGATAAACGTATCGCAAAATGTGATACACCAATATTTTCCTTGATTTATTCTGCGTAAGGCTATATGCAGCACTTTCGTTTTACAGTCAAATTTATATTTTTTTTCTTATTCTGGTACGGATTTTGCGATTTTAGGCGTCTTCGGAAGGAAACGTTCACTTTAAAAATATATGACTTGCGATGTATTTGTATGAGGTTAATGAAATTTTATACATTATAGCCAAATATATTGTTAATGTAAATCTCAAGTTACAACATTTTCCGATCACCCAAAAAACCACGATAGTGCAAAATAAATCAATAATCAAAAACTTTGTCATATCGTGGAAATTTCAATAAACAATACAAAATTCTTACTCATTATCTGTGTTACTTCAAAATAGGATCAAATGAGATCAAAATACAGGTATAGTACTGGAATAAACCAAGTTTAAAGGGCAATGTGGCTTCCATTTATTTTCTATTGTAAATGAGTGGTGAGTCATGAAAAAGAGCTAATTGATTTCAGGGAGTGAACAGTTCTGATCCGATCTCTGAAAAGAACAGTTTTGGCCATCTCTAGTGTGTTGTCGACGTTTTTGGTTGTTGTGCAGGTCTCTAGGCTACTTGCTATAATATTGAGCAGTATTTTGCCCAGTGAGGTATCGATCGATCGATGGTGATCTGTACGAGGCGCGGCCCAGCGTTTGGCAACCAGTGACGTCAACGACAACTCGTAGTGCTGCTGCAGCTGCCCTGGTTGATCGCCGCCACTTCCGTCGGCGCTGCAGGCGCCTCGCTGCTGATTGGTTGCCGCAGGGGCTGCAGGCCCGCGCGCCGGAAGTGCGTCGATCTGCGAACGCACCGCACCACGTCGCGTCGTGGACGCACCCTGGCCATTAGGCTCCCTAATTAAGCTGCGGGGGAGGTGTTCAGAGCCGTTGCCACACCGCGGGACAGGAACACCAGTACTGGGGGAGTACGCGTTGATTCTAAAGGCTGTGAAAGCAGAAATCAGACGCCAACTGTTGAAAGAACTCGAAGCCAGAACCTCCAAACTGAATTAGTGTGCCATCAACACCTGTGTGTAGTTCTCCACTCCTCGTACAAAAATGGTTCAAATGGCTCTGAGCACTATGGGACTTAACTTCTGAGGTCATCAGCCGCCTAGAACTTAGAACTACTTAAACCAAACTAACCTAAGGACAGCACAAACATTCAGGCCCGAGGCAGGATTCGAACCTGCGACCGTAGCGGTCGCGCGGTTCCAGACTGAAGCGCCTCGACCGCTCGGTCACTCCGGTCGGCACTCCTTGTACATCTACGTCTTGCTCATTATTACGAGAACACGGAATTCCACTCATTTCTCCTCCTCCTTGCAAAATACCGTATCAATACTGGCCATACAATGACTTGTTCATGGAACGGACGTTTGTCATAATTCTGGATGAAATTCAGTTGAGGGGTATATTCACTTTACTAAAATATAGTTTTTAGCTGGCTTCGTCGCATTTTTCTTGGTCTGCTTTGTACAAAGCACATCCACTGATACCTCGATTATGAAAGTCCATCGAATCTCTGTGTAAGAAATGAAATAAATATTTCCACTCTGAAAATTTTTATTTTAACTCTTCAAGCATCCGAATAAAAAATTCATTCGCTTTTATGAACTTTCAATTACAGCTACAATGTCTCCTTTCTACCACATCACTCTCATGACTTGTCTCCGTCACTCCACAACTTCCCGTGAAGCGATCACAAAGAAGCCGTATAAAGATACCATTTAAGGCAAATGTGTTTACATCGTTGTCAAAGACATTAACTGATAGTTATTCAGCAGAACTTAGTGATTTAAATTCGTAGATTTTTACGTTAAATCTGCAAAATTCATTCTAAACATAGAAGACATAAATAGTTCGCTACGAAATAACGAATATTAGTAGGCACAGTTTTAGACACACACACAAATTTACAAAATGAAATTACTGATACCCGACGGCATGGAAGAATCCTGAACATGCCGGAGGCTTGATTACATCACCTCTTCCTCCTCTTCTTCCTCTTCACCATCATCTTCTTCCTCTCCCTCCTTCTCTTCTCGTTGCCTGTGTGTGGCCGTGACTAGTTTTGTCTACGTCTACACTCCATAAGCCACCTTATATCGTGTAGTGGACGATATTAAGTGCATCACTGCGTCTTGCTCCGTTTTCTGTTCCAGTCATAAACACTCCCCGGGTGGAACGACTCTTGGTAACCTTCCATGTGAGTTCTAGACACACTTGTGGAATCAACTGAATCTACCGATACCGGATGTCTGTGTCTCATGTGACGTCAGCGTGTGCGGACAGAAAGAGAACAGAAAGCTAGTAATACTTTTTTGTGTCTATTTTAACTAACACGAATTATATACAGAAGAATGGAAAAATTGATAGAAACCGGCCTCGGGAAATATCACTTTGGACTCCGGAGAAATGTAGGAACAAGCGAGGCAATACTGACCCTACGACTTAGAAAATAGGTCACGGAAAGGCGAATCTACTTTTACAGCATTCATAAATTTAGGGAACGGTTTTGATAACGTCGGCTGGAATACATTCTCTGAAATTCTGCATGAATCCGGGGTAAAATACAGAGAGTGAAAGGCTATTTACAACTTGTGCAGAAACCAGACGGCAGTTACACAGGTCGCTTGGGTGAGAAAGGTAGGACTGGTTGAGAAGGAAGGGAGAGATGGTTGTAACCTGTGCCCGGTGGTATTCTATCTGCACATTGAGCAAGCACTGAAGGAAACCAAAGAAAAATTTGAAGAAGTATTTGAAATTCAGGGAAAAGAAGCAAAAACTATGGACAGTGTCTTGAAAGGAGGATATCAGACGAACAGCAATAAATGCGAAACAAGGATAATGGGATGTGGTGATGCTGAGAGAATTGGGTTAGGAAACGAGACGCTAGACATAGTAGATGAATTTTTTTATTTGAACAGAAAAATAACTGATGATGGCCAATATAGAGTGGATATGAAATGAACACTGGAGATGGAAGAAAAGCATTTCTGAAGAAGAGACTTTATTAACACCGACTAAGGTTTAAATGTTAGGAAGGCTTTTTTGAGGATACTTGTCTAGATTATAGCATTGTATGCAAGTGAAACGTGGACAGCAAACAGTTCAGACAAGAAGGAAATAGAAGCTACGGAAGAATGCTAAAGATTAGATGGGTAGGTCATGTAATTAATGAGGTGGTGCGGAGTAGAACTGGAAAGAAAAGAAATTTGTGTCGTAGTTTGACTAAAAGAAGGGATCAGTTGGCATGATACATTCTGAGAGATCAAGGAGTTACCATTTAAGTATTGGAGGGAAGTGGGGCGGGAGAGGTAAAAATTGTTGAGGGTAGAGGGAGACCAATAAACGAATACAGTAAGCAAGTTCAAAAGGATGTTCGTTGCAGTAGTTAACCTGAGATGAAAAGGCTTGTACAGGTTAGAGTAGCGTGGAGAGCTGCATCGAAGGAGTCCTCGGACTGAAGACAACAAGAACAAGAACATTATTGTTTTGGAATGTAGGTTGTGGTGATAGACTGATGTAGCAGTATAAAATTTGACATCCATGACAGTGCATTGTAAACAAAAACATTATTAGCATATCTTTGAAGAAGCAGCTGTCATGAAGAATATTGTGAAATGTTCGTATGCGTAGTTTACTGGGTAATTTGTGTGTGTCCTGTTCACGCTTAAACATTGCCTCGAATAAATGCTTAAGGACGAAAATGAGACGTTGAAATTTCCAGGCAGATTAAAACTGTGTGCCGGACCGAGACTCGAACTCGGGACCTTTGCCTTTCGCGGGCAAGTGCTCTACCATCTGAGTTACCCAAGCACGACTCACGGCCCGCCCTCAGAGCTTTACTTCCACCAGTACCTCGTCTCCTACCTTCCAAACTTTACAGAAGCTCTGCTGTGAACCTTGCAGAACTAGCACTCCTGAAAGAAAGGATATTGCGGAGACATGGCTTAGCCACAGCCTGGGGGACGTTTCCAGAATGAGATTTTCACTCTGCAGCGGAGTGTGCGCTGATATGAAACTGGCAGATTAAAACTGGGTGGAGACGAGGTACTGGCGGAAGTAAAGCTGTGAAGACGGGGCGTGAGTCGTGCTTGGGTAGCTCAGATGGTCGACCATTTGCCCGCGAAAGGCAAAGGTGCCGAGTTCGAGTCTCGGTCCGGCACACAGTTTTCATCTGCCAGAAAGTTTCATATCAGCGCACATTCCGCTGCAGAGTGAAAATGTCATTCTGGAAAATGAGACGTTGTCCGCCAGAAAAATTTACAGTGGTAGAAACGCTGCTGACGAGTCCCATATTGCAGTGAAACAAAATGTTTCAAATGGCTCTGGGCACTATGGGACTTAACATCTGAGGTCATCAGTCCCCTAGACTTAGAACTACTTAAACCTTACTAACCTAAGGACATCACACACATCCATGCCCGAGGCAGGATTCGAACCTGCGGGCCGGCCGGTGTGGCCGTGCGGTTAAAGGAGTTTCAGTCTGGTACCGCGTGACCGCTACGGTCGCAGGTTCGAATCCTGCCTCGGGCATGGATGTGTGTGATGTCCTTAGGTTAGTTAGGTTTAATTAGTTCTAAGTTCTAGGCGACTGATGACCTCAGAAGTTAAGTCGCATAGTGCTCAGAGCCATTTGAACCATTCGAACCTGCGACCATAGCAGCAGCAGCGCGGTTCCGGACTGAAGCGCCTAGAACCGCTCGGCCACAGCGAAACAAGTGTGTCCAGATCGCCATTATCGGCAATTATTGATAGTAAAATAAAGCGTTTTGCCAATATTTGTGGCGGGTTGCCTTCTCCACTGACAGCCCTTTATTAGCGTCTGCGCGTTGCGGTTCGTGTACAGGAAACCGAAGAGGATGACTTTTGCGGTGGAACTGGACAGGGCCCCAGTGCAAAGTGCCAAAAGCAATTCGAAACGGGATGTAATCATGTCGCGCGGGTCGTTCCGCGTCTCCGGGACGGTTCGCCGCTAACAACGTCCGCACACGGCCCCCGGCGTGTCCCGCTGGATCCTGCGGCGGCGAGATACGCTGCTACTGCTGCTGCCGCCGTTCGAATTTGTATTCGCGGCTGCGCGCGGCCCTAATTAAACTGCTGTTTACAAGTGACTCCCTGCGGAGCCACGCGAGTTGGCCGGATCTAGCCGCTGAGCCCGGCGATCCGGGCGCGCACGCCTGCGGAATACGGTCCTGAGGATGGAGGTCGTGGCGCCGGGTCGAAACGCCTCCGCCGCTGCTGCTGCTGCACGACAACTTGCTGCCTGCAGCCAGACTCGGCCGCGAGTTCCCTCGCCCCCCCCTCCCCCTCCCCCCGCACTGCTGGCAGAAATTGATTCCCACAGCCACAGCGCTTGTGGCTCTCTCGCTCTCCGTGCTGCTCGCCTTTGCCTACAAGCGGAACCGCGGAGGCTTCGGCCGGTGTACGCGGGCGATACTGGACTTCGCAGACAAGGTGATGCATTCGCGTTAATTGTTTCTTTCGCCTCTGCTTTCGTCATGAAGGCCAGTCGGAAAGTAATGCCTCTTTAATCGTCCTTCATTACGTTGTTAACGTAGACAGAATGTAGAATTATCCGAAAATAGCGAAGAACAGCAAGGATTCTGGAAAAACAGGAGCGCAATAGATGCTGTTTTCGCTTTAAGACAGGTTGTGAAAATATCCGCAGAGTTTAACAACCCACCTTTCCTGTGCTTCGTTGACATGATATGATTAGCAAAAGGAAATAGTTCAAATCTTAATCGACAAGACAGTACCAATGGGTTTAGTAAAAAAAAATAAAAATAAAAAAATGTGTGTGTGTGTGTGTGTGTGTGTGTGTGTTAAAACAAGGATTAAAATACACGAACGATTATCAGATGAAATTATACTAGATTAAGCCCACTCCTGTTCAGCCTAATAGCGGACCACATCATCAATGTTGTAAGAAATAGACCAAGCTATTAAATCGGAAATCAAGTGATAAATATTATTTATTAGGCTGATGACAAGTAATTAGGATAATTTACAAAGATTTCTACACCAGTTTAATAAAACGGCTAAGCGCTATGATATGGAAATCTCTTCTAAAAACCTGAGATTATGGTAATATCAAAAGCACCTGTACGAAATAATTTGAAAGTAGATGGTGTGTCAATTGAATAAGTTATGAGATTTTATTATTAAGGGATTTATCACCAGCTACTGCAAAGATTTAACCATGGAATGAAAAATTAAGTAACAAAAGCAGTAGGCGTAGCCAGATGCCTGCAAAACACTGTGTGCAAAAATAAATTAATAGCAACAGAGGGCAAAATAAAAATATATAAAGCAATGGTGGGTCCTGTTTTGACATATGCGGCAGAAAGTAGTGCAGAGACGAGAAAGATCATACAAAAGTTAATGGTAGTGAAAGTAAAGGTACCGAGATAGATCCAAGGAGTAACCACGTGGAACAAAAGAAGAAATGTATTGATAAGGGAACAGTTCGGAATGCAAGATAGAAACAAACGGATGAAAGCAAGAAAATGAAATTGGAGGAATCATGTTGAAAGGATGGACTTCACAAAACTTACTGAAATTTATAAACCTGAACGACCACGAGGGAAACTACTACCTGGACGACCACCCAAGATACATGACAGCAGTTGGTCAAGTACATCTACGGACTGAGGTAGACAAACAGGGAAAAAATCTAGTCAATAGGAGAATAAGAAGGTAGTAAACATCAATTTGGCGCACTTTCACGAATCTTTTTCTACAGATTCCAACAGTTCTGATGCCTGGGAAGCAAAATGGCACATGACGGGCGAAACAATCAGACCATAAAAAAACAGACTGGCGAAGGGGGCATTTCTCGCCAACAGACGTCTACTAGTATCAAACGTAGTTATTAATTTGAAGAAAAAATTTCAGAGAAGGTACGTTTGAAGCACAGCATTCTATGGGAGTGAATCACAGACTGCGGTAAAACCGGAAAAGAGGAGAATCTGAGCGTCTGGCATGTGGTTTTGTAGAAGAAAGTTGAAAATCAAACTAGAAGGAAGACGTGGGTAAACACTAACAAGAAGGAGGGACAGAATGGTTGGACATCTGTAAGACATCACGGAATAATCTTAGCGGAACTGGACGGAGCAGAAGGGGTAAAAACTGTTGAGAAAGCCAGAGATCGGAATATATCCAACAAATAATTCAGGACACCTGAGATGAAGAGGCTGCCACAAGAGGGTAATTCATGGTGGACCACATGGAACCTGTCTGAAAACTTTCTTTTTTCAACTGAGGGTAAAAACAGCTAACCGGTTATACAGATTTTCGTAAAATTTCTTCCACTGCATTAGGCTGTCTGGTACAGCAACCGTATATAGGATATTTGAATTAAAAAGTCTTGGTTGCAACTTATTCTTTTACAGCATATTTAAAAAAATAAAACGGTTCTATGCTTATACAAGAAGTGCTACAAAATGAAGCAGCCGTTGATATGCGAAGGGCTTAAAATGAACATAATTAACTTAATAGAAATAACAGCTATGGAATACAATAAAACAATTAAAAAAGGAGTAAAACAATCTTTCAAAACACTGTGTAAAGACCTTCGGCCAAAGAACGACAGTATGTCAAAAAGTTCGGAATAGCGGTTTGAAGCCGTTAAGCAGTTGTAGCTGTTCATTAAGAATGAGACCATCAAGAACGGACATATGCTTAGAAATTTCCGGGCTTGCTGTCGACCCACACGCACTAAAGAGCAAAAGACACTGGTACACCTGTCTAATATCGTGTAGGGCTCCAACGAGCACGCAGAAGTGCCGCAACACGACTTGGCGTGGACTCGACTAATATCTGAAGTAGTGCTGGAGGAAATTGACATCATGAATCCTGCTCGGATGTTCATAAATCCGTAGGAATACGAGGGAGTGGAGATTTCTCCTGAACAGCAGGTTGCAAGGCATCCCAGATATGCTAAATAATGTTCATGTCTGAGGAGTTTGGTGGCCAGCGGAAGTTTTTAAACTCAGAAGAGTGTTCCTGGAGCCACTCTGCAGCAATTCTGGACGCGTGGAGTGTCACATTGTCCTGTTGGAATTGTCCAAGTCCTTCGGAATGCACAATGGACACGAATGGATGCAGGTGATCAGACAGGATGCTTACGTACGTGTCACCCGTCACAGTCGTATCTAGAAGTATCAGGGGGTCCCATATCCTCCCAACTGCACACGTCCCACACCATTAGAGCGCCTCCACCAGCTTGAATAGTCCACTGGTGACATGCAGGGTCGATGGATTCATGAGGTTGTCTCCATACCCGTACACGTCCATCTACTCGATGCAATTTGAAACTAGAATCGTTCGACAAGGCAACATGTTTCCAGTCATCAACAGTCCAATGGCGGAGTTGACTGGCCCAGGCGAGGCGTAAAACCTTGTGTCGTGCAGTCACCAAGGGTACATGAGTGGGCCTTCGATGATGTTTCATTGAGTGGTTCACACGCTCACACTTTTTTGATGGCCCAACATTGAAATCTGCAGCAATTTGTTGAATGGTTGCACGTCTGTCACATTGAACGATTCTCTTCAGTCGTCCATGGTCCCATTCTTGCAGTATCTTTTTCCGGCCACGGCGATGTCGGAGATTTGATGTTTTACGGGATTCCTGATATTTATGGTACACTCGTGAAATGGTCGCACGGGAAAGCCCCACTTCATCGCTACCTCGGAGGTGCTGTGTTCCATCGCTCGTGCGCCAACTATAACACCACATTCAAAATCACTCAAATCTTGATAACCCTTTGCCGACCGCAGCGCCACATTCTGTGTTTACATGTCTCTGTATTTGAATAAGCACGCCTATACGAGTTTCTTTGGCGCTTCAGTGTATGTTGCTTGAGGAAATTTGTTATTCCATCTCTTTCAAACGCTGCCTCATCTGAGACAGACAACGGATTGGCAATTTATGCAACAAACCATCAGCAGCAATTCTCCCGTGGTGGGTGATCGGCCGGCGTAAGGCACTGCACTCGTTGAAGATAATACAGATGTATGAGTCGCTCGTGGAGTATCCTCAAAGCTGACATTGTATTGATTCCACATGCCAGGGCCATTTGTCTTTCGTTGATACCTGGCTCTTCTTCGAAAGCCCATAGAACGTACTCTTGGTAATTAGGTTTGCGAGCAACACACGGTATTGCTCGATCAGTAGTCTATAGTGCTACGGATACTTTACGATTCGCGCGGCCGTACATAAAAATCATGTCTGCCTGCTTACGAAACGAATATCCTGTCATGTTTGAATGGAATAGTGTCAGCTGACTTACTACCTGCGATACTGTACAGAATGGACACACTGAAGACGGGCGGATGACGAATGTACACCGGTGTCCCTGGCAACACAGTGCCATCTACGATGTTGTTGTTGTGGTCTTCAGTCCTGAGACTGGTTTGATGCAGCTCTCTATGCTACTCTATCCTGTGCAAGGTTCTTCATCTCCCAGTACCTACTGCAACCTACATCCTTCTGAATCTGCTTAGTATATTCATCTCTTGGTCTCCATCTACGATTTTTACCCTCCACGCTGCCCTCCAATACTAAATTGGTGATCCCTTGATGCCTCAGAACATGTCCTACCAACCGATCCCTTCTTCTAGTCAAGTTGTGCCACTAACTCCTCCCCAATTTTCTTCAGTACCTCCTCATTAGTTATGTGATCTACCCATTTAATCTTCAGTATTCTTCTGTAGCACTACATTTCGAAAGCTTCTATTCTCTTCTTGTCTAAACTATTTATCGTCTATGTTTCACTTCCATACAAATACTTTCAGAAACGACTTCCTGATACAATGAGACAAAGCGGTGCATAGATGAAGTTATTGGGTATCTGAAAAGCTGTTGAACGTCAAATTTCATTAATAACTCGAAAACGAATCTGAACAGGGTGCAAAATAGACGAAGTACATTACAAAAGAAATAATACCACCTCACTTACGACACGAACAGCAGGTAGGAATTTGTGGACAGGCCATCGGATCACTAGCCCACCATTCCCAGCTCCTTCTTTATGGCTGTGCTCGAAAAATTCCAGCATCAAATTTACGAACCGCTCTATCCTTGACTCGGCAGCCTTTTCAAGACCTGAAAGGAACCTTCTATCCACCGAGGCAAAACCTCCCTCTTGCCGCTCTCCGCCCCCTTCTTTCCACCCCTCCCTGCCCCGCAAAACGGAGTTCTACTCCAGAACTTTTATTGTACAAACAACAAAGCCGTCCAGAAACTCTGAAAGAGATCCACCCGGCTTTTACGGGTCTCGAAACGAGAGCTAACGCGCTCCCATTCCATCACCGCCGGGCGTACGTCTTGATTGACTGTTTTAGGAGGGTGATCGGGGGTCGTATTTTAGTGCCCTGTCCGTGTGGAACGAGATGGACCGGAATGGCTGTTCGCTCGGCAGAGGAAGCCACGGCCGTTATACGGGGAATTTTTTTTTTCCTGCGTGTGTTTACTGTCCCGCTTCTCCCTTCCCAGTTCCGCAGACTTCATTTCTGAGGCGGAGATCCGCCGGTATGCGTTACGTGTTTACTCCAACAAGTTTTTATTTGGAGGCTTTTCGGGAGCGACGGAGTACTATTTCGGCATCCGCCACGCACTTTCTGCCTCCTTCCGGTTCCTTTGTTTCTTCCGTAGGAGTAGTTTCCTGCTTACGGCTTCGGGCGTAATGAAGTCGGTATTTCGGAACAAACTTGAAGTTCATCACTCACGTCAGACATAGAAACCTCGAATCTGCGTTAAAAGCTTTGTTCGACTGGTTGTGGACATCACGGAAAGGAACATGTCATCTGCGCGGCATGGATTTAATTGTGGTAGCAGAATAACTTATTACAACTTCCTGTCTCCAAAATCATTTATGTAACCTTTGTTTCAACCAGAATGATTTTTTATCTCTATGATGATGAAGTGCTAAGCCCGAAATAGGTTGACCAATAAAGTTTTTAACATAGCTGAGAGGTGTTCCTTAAAACAAGATGTCTTTCCTGAAATTCGTATAAGCTGTGGAGCACTGTACGTTCAAAATCAAAACGTACTGTAGTCGCCGTAAATTGTCACTTTCTCCACTTTCACCTCTCCCACCTCTTCATATTTCGCGTGGGAGGCAGTTCTGATGCTACACATGATAATGGAAGCAAAGAAGCAAGAAAAGTCAAGACACTTCGTAGTAGCTGTCGAACGAAAATAGCGTTCGTCAGTGTGAAGGGGAGCAAGATTTTCGGAATCTTATGAATTATACACATAACTTGTAGGGAAAGAAATTTAATCCAGAGACTGAACAAAATCCAGGAGAACCCCAGTAAGAAAGGAAGTCCAGGAAAGAAGTATTGGGATCGAACACGACTTAAGATAAGGCTTGCAGTCTTTCTTCTCTGCTGTTTAATTGTGTGTCGAAGAAGCAGGAAACCAATACTCAATATTTAAGAACAGGGATCAGAATTCAGGTCGAAAGTATATCAGTGACATTATATCTGTGAAGATAAAGAAGAATTGTTTAGTCTATTGAACGGGAAAGTTTACTGAGAGTAAACTAAAGCAATACGAAACTATTCAGGGAGCAGTGGAAATGAGTTTTACGAGGTATTTAGCAGCAAAACTTGGGAGCATGTAATGGACAAAATGAAGGAATTGTGCTACCCTGAAAGCGAAATAAAGCATTACGGACGAAGCAAAGAAGATATAACAATTTACTAGCGGAGGCAAAGCTCATTTCTTGCCAGATGAAATTTACTACCATGAATTAATATTAATTTGACAAATTTCTGAGAATACACGACTCCAGCACGGCATTGTATGGAAGTGACTCGTGGGCAATGGGAAGAGTGGATGTTAGAGAAGAATGCTGAAAATTGACTGCACTGACAAAATAAGAAATAGTGAGATTCTCCGCAGATTCAGCGAGAAGAGAAATACATGGAAGACATAGACTAGAAGAAGGAATACGGTGATAGGCCATTTGTTAAGCTATCAGGCAATGACCATGGACGTAAAAGGAGCTGCAGAGAGCAGAAACTTTAGAGGAACATAAAGATAGGAGTATGTCCAAGAAATAATTCATGACACTGGATGTGCTGTCTGCTGCATCAAACCAGTGAGGAAACTGATAACCGAAAGCGAATATAGGAAAATAAAAACTGCTAAGAGCGACTTTTCCACATGTCTTCACACCTCTTTGTCATGAGCAGAATCGATAGTCTGTCAAAACGCTTTTGAACTATGATTTGAAAAGTGAAAAGTACACCAGTTACTTATTTTTTGCTGCTTAGCACAGAGCGTTTCGAGAATTTATTCCCATTTTCAGGTGCTTTTGTGCATTTGGGTTCACGAATATGTTTGATGATGTTCGCGTGTGTGATTTTCTGTCGGTCTCGTGTCTTTTCGAAGTTAGACTCGAATTGTAAAATCGGATAAAATGTATTTTTAGGGCTTTTAATAGCTTATGTTAGCGTATTCACTACAATCATAATTGGCGATGTCGTAGGGCCAACATGTGAACACGTAGGGGTGGTCTTCTGCGGAGCTCCGTGTTCAACAATGTACAATGAACGGTGTGCTCTGAAATACTTGTGCGTGCACCAGCATTGTTCTCTTTCGGCGTAGATGACACAGATCACCATCTGTCCTGCTTCACAGAACAGGCAAGTCTCCGAGCCACATGTCGTGTGAAGCGTCGTGGACGACCAACCATTTAGCGCCCACTGGTAGTTTCACAGTACTTCTGCCTTTTTCCGTAGATGCTCACGACAGTTGTTGTTGTTGTTGTTGTTGTGGTCTTCACTCCTGAGACTGGTTTGATGCAGCTCTCCATGCTACTCTATCCTGTGCAAGCTTCTTCATCTCCCAGTACCTACTGCAACCTACATCCTTCTGAATCTGCTTAATGTATTCATCTCTTGGTCTCCCCCTACGATTTTTACCCTCCAAGCTGCCCTCCAATACTAAATTGGTGATCCCTTGCCGCCTCAGAACATGTCCTACCAGCCGATCCCTTCTTCTGGTCAAGTTGTACCACAAACTTCTCTTCTCCCCAATCCTATTCAGTACCTCCTCATTAGTTATGTGATCTACCCATCTAATCTTCAGCATTCTTCTGTAGCACCACATTTCGAAAGCTTCTATTCTCTTCTTGTCCAAACTATTTACCGTCCATGTTTCACTTCCATACATAGCTACACTCCATACAAATACTTTCAGAAATGACTTCCTGAGACTTAAATCTATACTCGATGTTAACAAATTTCTCTTTTTCAGAAACGCTTTCCTTGCCATTGCCAATCTACATTTTATATCCTCTCTACTTCGACCATCATCAGTTATTTTGCTCCCCAAATAGCAAAACTCCTTTACTACTTTAAGTGTCTCATTTCCTAATCTAATACCCTCAACATCACCCGACTTAATTCGACTACATTCCATTATCCTCACGACAGTAGCACGTGAAAATTCGATCAGCTTGGCCGTTTCCTAGATACTCAGCGTAACAATAATATGCCCTTTGTCAAAGCCGCTTATCTCAATGGATTTCCCATTTGCAGTCCATAGCTTCGGTAGCGTGATCCCCTATCCGTGCCTGCTCCGCTTACATTCTTGTGATACCGCGTCACGTCTCCGCACGCCACCAGGCGGTATCCAACGCCGCGGTGAGCTGTGGTGTTTTGTCTCATCAGTGTGGTTGCAATAGATCGAGTGACCGCATTCGATCTCGGGTTTATGAAAAGAGCGGCGAGTTCAATGTAATTATATCACAGAGGTAAAAGAAGCAACAGTTCACGGTAAAAAAATCCCAGGAGCGAAGAGGATTGAAGTCAGGACCTTCAGATTTCGTACTATAACATTTATCTACTTACCCACCAAGAAACTCATTATTACCTGTGGAGGAGATGTTTGGTTTCATAGTTTGTGTTTTAAAAATGTTCTACGTCAAATATATTGGTTTCAATGTTGTCAGGTTGATTTCTGTGCCTCCTGCTCGGGATATATGAACTCATTTCTTTCCAGAAAGAATTTTCACGCTACTGCGGAATGTGCTCCGATCTGAAACTTCCTGGTAGATGAAAACTGTGTGCGGGACCGGGAACTGAACGTGGGACCTTCGCCTTTCGCGGGCAAGTGCTCTACCCGCTGAGCAATCTAAGCACCCTCACGCCCCAACTTCACAGCTTCATTTCCCCCACTACCTCATCTCGTTGTTTCCAAACTATGCAGAAGTTACTCTTCATATCCCATGGAACTACCGTTCCGATCATTTCTGTGCATTTTGCGTTGGAAATCACACAGCTGTGGCGCTGGAAGTTGTACATGCCACGTATGTGCCACATGTATACTGCACAGTGAGGCTGTGTTGCACGTATTCCAGGCCACATGTCCAGTAGAGTGGGTGGACGGCAGTACCGGATCTGACCGCGCGTTCGTCGCGCAGTTTGTGTGGCGCCAGCCTTGCCCTGGCCGGCTAGCAGTACAGTGTGCACTTTATGGTCCTGGCAGGGTCGCCAGTCGTTACCGCTACCCTTTGCTACCCGTTGCTAGCCGTAGGGCGTCTCTTGCCACCCGAACAGCTCCCTTCAGACATCCTGTTACATAGTACATGTCTGTACGAACAAAAAGTGTTGTGTCTAGACAAGACAGCCTAGACACAATGAGAGGAAGCCGAAAGGCACGCGCTTAAACTCACGCAGGCTGGCGTGAGGTCTGAAACAGGAAACGTAATGAAGCTATAAAGAAAAGTACGTAGCTTCTGGAGTACTTAACTTTAATCCACATTTGTAGAACATCGCTCTTGATGATACATTAACAGAATATCAATATCAATTGAATACGGCGCCTTGTGCTAGGTCGTAGCAAATGTAGCTGAAGGATATGCTAACTATCGTCTCGGCAAGTGAGAGCGTAATTCTCAGTGAACCATGGCTAGCAACGTCGGCTGTACAACTGGGACGTCTCTCTAGACCTGCCGTGTGGCGGCGCTCGGTCTGCAATTACTGACAGTGGCGACACGCGGGTCCGTCGTATACTAGCGGACCGCGGCCGATTTAAAAGCTACCACGTAGCAAGTGTGGTGTCTGGCGGTGACACCACAAAAAGAGCTAGAGCAAATCTCGAATGTACTGTAGAGGTTTCTTGACTACGTTGCAGTATTTACTTAGCAAAAAAAAGAATCAGATAGCAAGGTCAGAGCAGGGTGTAGGAATAAAATAGAGCAGTATTTTCCAGATAATGGGTCGAAATGCACTTCTGTGGAGCTATGGGCACAGACAGACATATTTTGTACATAAAATCGTGTAACTCGCTTAATCTTAAGTATATCTTTATTTATGACACTGCTTCAGCTACTGCCAGTATCAGATCTATAATTAAGATTAAACGAATATGGAGAATGAGAGGCTTTTGTTATACATTATCAAGCTACAAACGAAGAAAAATTAAAAAGTTAAAAATGTCACCCACCGAAACTTGTGAAGCAAAATTCTCTCTCAGTGCCTGTTGATGGCCAGATTAGCCACACGTTTTATTGCTACTGACACGGAACCTGAACATAGTTCCATTGCAAAGAACTGGGTATTCGTTTAATAGAAAGCATGTGGTTGATACTGTGACCTCAGCGAAACATACACAAGGAGAAAAGAAGAAAGAAAATTGTGTTTTCTCAGTAAAGACACAAGAGTAAGCTTCAGCCTCAGCATGAAAAAAATAGAAATTAAATTTTAAACGTTCTTGGCGTGGGCTGCGGTTGGAAACTCCTGTTGTCTTTCTTTTAGTATTTACGGATTAAATTTTATTTTTTAGCTTCACTTCATGCGAAACGAAATACATTGTGTTTTTGACTTGAAAAACCTAAATTTAGACACTCTTTGTTTCTCATACCATAGTTTTTTTTCAGCTAGACAGCAGAACACAATTGAACACAACTGCGCTGCTAACAACTTAAGAACAAGTTCGTTTGATCTCTTTGCTGTGGTCGTTATTGGGTGTCTTTCATAGTTGTTGCTCCACAATGGCGGATTTCATACCTACTGTTATTTAGAAAAAAATGACCGATCCGACGGCCTCCAAAGTCCCGTTAGCGCTTGTTAATTACCTTGTGCGTAATGGGCGTGACATCGGTAGCACATCAATCGCCTTATGCCCAATGGAATATCTTCGCAACACTGTGAATCTTTCACAGAACAGCCGCATCAATTTGCAGTTTTCTTTGACACCATTCGGAGACTGTAACCGATTCTGAACATTTTTTAAAACTTGTAACACTCCTGATGGGAACACAGGGAAAAAAATTTCCACTTCGTAATTGACATCTATTGATGATCATCCGGATTAGCTCATCGTCTGACAAAAGATTACAAAAATCATAAGCAACAGAGTAAGAAAGATTTTATGAACAACGATTAACAATTTTTTTAACGTACTGGGCAAAACTATGGACATACCTAAGAAGAAAGTATTCTTCACGCACAGTACTGCGTCACTTGTGAGCTAACTGCTTCACAGTACAGCTTAGCGTGAAGCCCATTACAAGCTAGCAAGTTAACAGAAATCACCTCCGGAAGGCGTAAGTACCTGAGTGAAGTGGCGCTACGAGTAGCTAATGGAGGTACTAAGAAACAGTTCTGCTAATAATTAAAATAAAATGTAAAAGAATAAATATTTAAAGATATACAAAATGTGACAGAGCACAGAATAATGTTAAAATGTCATAGTTACCAATGAAGGGACACCGTTATCACTCAGTTAAGAACATCCAAGGAAATAGTACTGTAGTACCAATGCAGTTCCAAAATTGGACTGTTTCAAAAGATTTTTAAGGGTGGTAGGACGTCAAACGGGCCTACTTGGAGCAGGTGAGGCACCACAGGACATTTTAATTTCCACTGTCTATACTTTTACAAATAAATTGATAAAACTTTGTCAGCATGAGCAGGAAGGATTCAGAATTCACACTCATAGCAGTGGAAGTTCGAAAACATAAAATAATTTTTTTTGCATGTGAAATTTCATGATTTTTTTCACTTACTAATGGCAGCATTTGTTGCTATAGGTACACTTTTCTTCGTAAGTAAGAGAGATGGATCGATGAATTTTGCACAGCATGCAAACCACACTTAAAGGTGTATGAAACTCTAGAATTTTCCAAATCTTTTAAAAACTGTGGTAAAAATTGAGGTAATTAACTAAAAAATTCGTGTTCTTTTCTAAACATGAAGATTAAAATACAACAGATCATTCGTTTTTTCATAAATTTAATAAATTCTAGAGTTCCATACACCTGTTCGTATGGTATGTATTCTGTGCAAAATTCATCGCAGAATCTCTCTAACTTATGAAGAAAAGTGTACCTATAGCAACAAATGCAGCCATTAGTAAGTGAAAAAATGATGAAATTTCAAACGTAAAAAAATTATTTTGTTATGTTTTCGAACTTTCACTGCAGTGAGTGTGAATCCTGAATCCTTCCTGGTGAAGCTGACAAAGTTTTATGAATTTACTTGTAAAAGTATGGACACTGGAAATTAAAATGTCCTGTGATGCCTCTCCTGCTCCAAGTCGGCCCGTTTGACGTCCTACCCCCCCCCCCCCCCCCCTTAAATTGATTTCAACTGTGTTTTGATTCAGGGAGAGACTATTTTGAACAAATACACTAGTTTTGTGGAAGTAATTCATCATTCCATTTTTCACAGCAATAGTCGTAACGGAACTGGGGCACACTGTTCATAATCACATCCAGATGCATAGACGAAGACCAATATTGTAAGAGCCTACGCACGCACGTCTTGATATGTGTAGCTGTATAATCCAATGACAATAATACGCGGATTCTGACGGGTAAAAGGCGATATATTGCGGCCATGGAGAAGAGCTAAAAAGACATTTAGTGATATTTCGGCTCCCCATAAAAATGAAAAAATAAGCAATGAAGAAAGGAGGAACTGGAAAAACAGCAATGTCGAGATTGAGCTTTTAAAACACGAAGTGGAAATGCCATCTGCAGGGCAGTAAGGATAAATTATTTAGAAAGCTTGTGGGGGTACTTGGGCGTGGAAAATGTGCAACCCCTCAACCATTCGTCCGACCACTCCTTCCGTTTATGCAAATTGCATTTAAATGTTTTGCAGATAGTAGAGCACCCGTCTCTTCTGCGGAAATCGGCCGCACATGCCGAACCCCCCCCCCCCCCTCTCTCTCTCTCTCTCTCTCTCTCTCTCTCTCTCTCTCTCTCTCTCTCTCTCTCCAGAGGATGGCCATTGAGAGAATTCCTTCTCTGCGATATCATTTCTTCACCCTCTCCCGCCCATTTACCATCATCCGCACCCTTACAAACACCCCTACCACGTCCCCTGAGAGGCAGCAGCCAGTTGTTTTTAACTCCGCCCTCTAATACAATAAAGACGGCCAGCGCAAATATTGCACAGCATTGCCGTGTACCATTTCACAGCCGTCGACATCAGTGCCGGAAAGGCCACAGGGGAGAGAGAGTATATCACAGCAGACGAGAGAGAAAGAAAGAGAGAGAGGGAGGGGGGGTTGCGAGGGCGAAGCGAACCGCGCAGGTAACCACATCCGCGCCAGAGCGGATGGGCCTCACATGCATAAAGGGCAGGCAAGATAGGGCCAGCGCCACGAGACAGAATTTTTTAATGGACCGCTGCTCGCTTTACCTCCCCTACTTCGCTTTTTTTTTAATTTCTCCAGAAGAAGGTGGAAAGAGAAAGGGAGAGTTCATTGAAAAAAAAAGGGCTAGACTAGAAAAAGCGAAGCCTGCAGGGAGGGCGGCGGCTGTTTGTTTTAATATCCACGTGGCTGCCTGGGCCAGACCGCAGCGATATCCGTGAGATGGCGCGACGGCCTGCACTCATAAATGCATAAAATATGCGCGATGGGGATGAGGGGTGGTAGGGGGTGGACGCATAGGCAAACACACACACACTTTCTCTCCCTCCGCGACGTCACTGCGATGGAGCGCCAGAGATGTTATTATGGCACATCTGCGGGGTCCCGTGTGGCGAGATAAAGATTGTGTTTACCCTGGGGACGCCGTGCAAGGAACGGAGCGTGGCGCAAGCCCGCCTCCATCAGCCCTTAATTACACTGTTACTGCCGGAGCTCTGTGCGTGCGAGAACGTCACTTCCTCTGCTATGGAGCTGTTGCGTTTTGAACATCCCAGCGTTCCTGTTAACCACCACTCTTGTCCCTTACGGGTCTCCAAGTGTCTGTATAGAGGGTGATCGAATGCGTGCACAAACGTCGCCTGCAGAGGGTCTGGACACGTTGCAGACTGTGCTGCCTCGGGCAATGCGCCGGTTAATTTGAACCGTGATGGGTGCAACGCAATTGTCGAGTTTTAGTATGTAAACACCTTTCCTAATAAAGTCCCAAATGAAAGACTTATTTTAGCACACACGCACTCACGTGAGTGCACCCAACGGTCGTTTCGTTCGGTCTGACAGACAGACAGACAGACAGACAGACAGACAGACATAAAATACACTGGAGTGTGAAACTTATAGTACAAAAGTAACTTTCATGTGTGTCACTGCCAAGAAACGTAACTCGATGAAACTTGGATCATATACAGGATGAAAATTAGTCAAACCGACAAACTCTGGAAGTTTGCACTGGACACCGAATCAGTTATTCTTCTTCAATGTAAAACTGTCCTCCGACGACTTTTTTAAACGGGTTAAGGGAGTTTTCTCTGAATGAAAATTAATAAAACCATTGGACACTTAAAACACGTTTCGTGATGTGTTTCTTTACGGGGCAACATTTACAGGGACATTGTCATTTATAGAAGACAAAAAATAAAACTAACAATGTTTGATTCATTATCACCAACAACATTAACACAACACAATTACTTCAGTTACAGTAGAAGTACAAAAGTGCTTCCATTGGCGTATGAACGAAGGTTACAGCGGCGGGTAATGATCTGTCTAACGCGATTATTTCTCCTGCTGCTGCTCCTAATCCGGGCAACGATATCCTCTTCTGATTCAACAAGTGCTTTGTAAACAAGGTTGTTCATCTCTCTCTCCCCACAAAAGAAGTGCCAGAGGGATCAAATCAGGGGATCGAATACGCCATGGTACAGGAACACCTCTGCCAATCAACTTTTCTGGGAACTCTTCAGGAATCGACGCCAGGACAACAGAAATGTGTCGGCAAGCCCGTCATGCTGGAACCACATGCGCTGTCTTAAAGCGAGTGGTACGTCATCCAGCAGCCCTGGCAATGCTCTGACGAGGAAAGTCTAACAATGCCTGCGATTTAAGAGCCTAGTTAGGAGATGAAACTCGGACACCAACAACACCTGCTTACAAAAAAAATGTTCAAATGTGTGAAACCTTATGGGACTTACTGCTAAGGTCATTAGTCCCTAAGCTTACACGCTACTTAACCTAAATTATCCCAAGGACAAACACACACACACCCATGCCCGAGGGAGGATTCGAACCTCCGCCGGGATCAGCCGCACAGTCCATGACTGCAGCGCTTTAGACCCCTCGGCTAATCCCGCGCGGCCCTGCTTACACATTCGGTTGATGAGCGCGAGTGAATCTCGCATCTGAATTAAACTCACTCCAAAACATGCGAACGTTGCTTCATATGTAAAGAGTACAGTGGATGCATTTGACACTGTTCCAAGTACCACTGCAAAAACTGTGCTCTGAATGGCTATTCGTCTGGTTTCAGGTTGTGCACACGCTGAAACTGAAATGGGCGTAACAATTTATTCTGAAGGATGGTTCGCCCGATTTGTCTCTGTTACGCGGAACTGCCCGGGCGCTGATAGCGGGACCTTGCTACGCACGCTGCAGGACTGCTTCCTTAAAGTGCAGAGTTCGTACGTTCTACTTTGCCCCGTCCAGGTAATCTGATAAACGACCTGGTCCGACGCAGGTGTTGACTAACAGCAACAAACGTCGAATGATGCAGGTACGGCGTTCGGGGTATTGTTGATTGTAAACCCGCCGCTCTGCTCGCCCGTTGTAGTTCGCTATGTAGTAAGCACCAACCCTATCACTGTGTCGCTCCATTAGTGAACAAGTGCTGTGCCGCCTGAAACAACACACTAAGTCAGCAGTGGCGGAACACCAAGACGAGTGCGGGAAACCAATATTTTTTCAAGAAGCCCGCGTCCTGGCGAAACAGCCTCTCACTTTCAGAAGACAGATCAGAGAGGCGATAGAAATAGCCAAAAGACCCGCCAACATGAATAGAGAGGACGGGTACAAGCTTCCGAGGTCTTGGCTGCCTGCAATAGCAGGGCTACGGAGCGGCGGCAGAGCCGTGGCGGCCCATGCAGACACGCGGAGAGCCGCAGTAGTGGTCGCGAGCACACAAAGCAATGGCACGTCGCAGCCGGCTTCTGGACAGCATGTAATCAGTGTGACGTCACAGCCATCACCTGTTCGCTATTCGTCCGTCTCCTCCAATGGGGTGGATTAATATAAAGACCAATAGAAAACAGCTATTTTCAGCCAATGACAGATAATAAAGGAAACACCAATAAAGCATACTTTCACCCCTCCTCCTCCTCCTTTTACAGCCAATCAAGTAACGACACGGTTTTCTCGTGCAGCTATTTAAGGAACCAAGTGTGTTTCATTTAGCAGTTTAACGTAAGGCCCTGATGAAGGCTAGCTGCAACGCTGGCCGAAATGTTGGCGCATTTTAAATTATGACGATGCGGTCTGATACCCTGAAGAATTTTATTGAAGTGCTGTGCCGGGTCAAGACGTACAGGTAAATCTGACTCAGCTGTTACAAGTGAAGAGCGAAGTACGCCCCCTCCATCGGAACAACAGGAACCGTTACAACAACAAATCAGTCCTTACAATTGAAGAGCGAATACGCAATCAACCGGATTAACTCGTGCTCACATGAAATTGTGACATTAGAGAAAAATGTTTGTTTCGATGTCCCGTGCAACCTCCCAAGGTTTGTCGGCTTAAATAATTTTCACCCTGTGTAGATAGGAATGTTGCATTGTAGTACAGAAGGTAACTGAAGAAGTAGACAGTGAAACGAACAGAAATTACATTTTCATTCTAAGACAATACTTGCACTGACGTCACTGCGATTCACGATGGTCTCCTGGACAATAAAAAAGGCGGGAAGTGTTTCTTCAAATGGTTCTGAGCACTATGGGACTTAACATCGGAGGTCATCAGTCGAACTACTTAAACCTAACTAACCTAAGGGCATCACACACATCCATGCCCGAGGCGGGATTCGAACCTGCGACCGTAGCGGTCTCGCGGTTCCAGACTGCAGCGCCAGAACCGCGCGGCCACTTCGGCCGGCGAAGTGTTTCTTAACACCGTCTCTGATCACTACGGACGGCAGTACAAGTTGTGTGGCGTGCTTCCGTGTAGACCGCAAGGCTGGTAAGAAGTCTATGTGGTGCGGCATTGCATTCCACCAGCAGCGCGGTTAAAAGCTGCTGCATGATCGTTGGTGCAGGTGAACGTACTGAAATACTTCTCTCCAAAGCACTCGACACGTCCTCGATGCAGTGTAGGTCGTGGGAACAGGCAGGTCAGTCCACTCACCGAATACCCTCCACATGCGAGGTGCGAAGTAGTAACGCATTGTCATCCATAAAAATGAAGTCTGGGACGAATGCACTCCTGAAAAGACGCACTTGAGGAAGGAGTAGAGAGTGTACCATGCAACATTAAGCCTCCCAATAACATAACAAATGGAGCACCAAACCAATCATGCTCGTCTATTTTCCTCTGTGCATTGTGTGTTCCCCCGTCTCGGCGTATAAGGGTCTTGCTATAGCTGTGGTTGTTTCTTTGTTTTTCCACTTCACAGTGACATCAGCAACAGTGGACTTGGGAACTTTAGAGGGGTTGAAATGCCTCTGATGGATCTGTTACTCGGCTGGCATTCAATAAATAGACCACATTCCAAGTCACTGAGCTGTCCTGGCCGATCCATTTCGCTATTACTGCTCCTCTACTGACAACACAGTACTACTCACCTCGTTTTATAATGGATAGTCCGCCGCTCTTGACCTCTAATGGTCAATTCCGCATTACATAAAGTGTTCCGAATACTTTTGATCGGGTAATGTACATATATATTGTTTTTCTTGTTGTGGTCTTCAGTCCAGAGACTGGTTTGATGCAGCTCTCCATGCTACTCAATCCTGTGCTTCATCTCCTCCCAGTACTTACTGCAACCTACATCCTTCTGAATCTGCTTAGTGTATTCATCTCTTGGTCTCCCTCTACGATTCTTACCCTCCACGCTGCCCTCCAGTGCTAAATTTGTGATCCCTTGATGCCTCAGAACATGTCCTACCAACCGATCCCTTCTTCTAGTCAAGTTGTGCCACAAACTCCTCTTCTCCCTAATTCTATTCAATACCTCCTCATTAGTTATGTGATCTACCCATCTAATGTTCAGCGTTCTTCTGTAGCACCAACTTTCGAAAGCTTCTATTCCCTCTTGTCCAAACTATTTATCGTCCATGTTTCACTTCCATACATGGCTACATTCCATACAAATACTTTCAGAAACGGCTTCCTGACACTTAAATCTATACTCGATGTTAACAAAGTTGTCCTCTTCAGAAATGCTTTCCTTGTCATTGCCAGTCTACATTTTATCCTCTCTACTTCGACCATCATCAGTTATTTTATACCCCAAATAGCAAAACTCCTTCGCTAGTTTAAGTGTGTCATTTCCTAATCTAATTCCGGCAGCATCACCCGACTTAATTCGACTACATTCCATCATCCTCGTTTTGCTTTTGATGATGATCATCTTATATCTTGAAGACACTGTCCATTCCGTTCAACTGATCTTCCAGGTCCTTTGCTGTGTCTGTAGAATTACAATGTCATCGGCGAACCTCAAAGTTTTTATTTCTTTTCCATGGATTTTAATACCTACTCGGAATTTTCTTTTGTTTCCTTTACTGCTTGCTCAATATACAGATGGAATAACATCGGGGAGAGGCTACAACCCCGCGCCCGGGTTCCCGGGTTCGATTCCCGGCGGGGTCAGGGATTTTCTCTGCCTCGTGATGACTGGGTGTTGTGTGATGTCCTTAGGATAGTTAGGTTTAAGTAGTTCTAAGTTCTAGGGGACTGATGACCATGGATGTTAAGTCCCATAGTGCTCAGAGCCATTTGAACCATTTTTAGAGGCTACAACCCTGTCTCACTCCCTTCCCAACCACTGCTTCTCTTTCATGCCCCTCGACTCTTATAACTGCCATCTGGTTTCTGTACAAATTGTAAATAGCCTTTCGCTCCCTGTATTTTACCCCTGCCACCTTCAGAATTTGAAAGAGAGTATTCCAGTCAACATTGTCAAAAGCTTTCTCTAAGTTTACAAATGCTAGAAACGTAGGTTTGCCTTTCCTTAATCTATTTTCTAAGATAAGTCGTAGGGTCAGTATTGCCTCACGTGTTCCAATATTTCTACGGAATCCAAACTGATCTCCCCCGAGGTCGGCTTCTACCAGCTTTTACATTCGTCTGTAAAGAATTCGCGTTAGTATATATATTAGACATTACAAAGTGCTAGTCTAGGTATTGACAGTCCGCATTTTGTATCTACTATACTTCGCTCATCGTCACTTATTTTACTGCCAAATATCAACTCTCATCTACTACTTTCACTAAATCGTTTCCTAACTTAATTCCCCTAGTTTCGCCCGACTTAATCCGACTACATTCCATTACACTTGTTTTACTTTTGTTGATGTTCATCTCATAATCTCTCTTCTAGACACTGTCCGTTCCGTTCAGCTTCTCTTCCAAGTTATTCGCCGTGTCTTAAAAAAATCACCTTGTCATCGGCAAACCTCAAAGTTTTCGTTCTCCCTGAAATTGAATTCCGTTTTCAAATTTCTGCTGTTGCCTGTAATGCTTGCTGAGGTATGCATATTGAACATTAAGGAAGCTTACAAACATTTTTCATACGTTCTCAATTATAGCGTCTTTTTCATTTTATTTGTGTCTCATAACTTTCCTCTGGTTTTGTGTATAAGTTTTAGGCAAATTTTTGATTCCCGTATTTTGTCCCTGCTACACTCGGAATTTCAGACAGTGTATTCCAGTCGAAACTGTTAGAAACCTTCCTTCTATAAAATTGTAGAATAATATTTACAATAAAGCTTGAAAAAATCTGCTGTAGGTCCTAGATAGGGACAGTGGACAAACCACACTAGTGGCGGCCACAAAAGATAATTCCAAAATAATAATCTCGATTCGCGAAATGAAGAAAGAAGTGAAAGAGCCTCCTATCGATTGAGAGAAATCCATGTTGCCTAAAGGGTTAGTACTTTTATGATAGCACCTTTCGGTAGTGTATACTTTGAGATTTGCACATCCGAGCTGGTATTCAATAGCTTAGATTACGGGTATAAAAACAGGTTTCCTGCTAAAAAGGGATGCACTCTGTTATCTGTAGCATGCTTCGGCAAGTGGCAGTAGGGCCAGGATGGCGATGAAGTTAGTTGCCGCCGAGGCGGATGTTTTCGCCACCTTGTGCGTTCCACCCCCGGCCCGTCTCCGACGACAGCTCGGGGAATCCCCAGGCACTGCGGAGCTGTCGAATAACTTTGAGGCGGCCGGCTTACCGCGCCCTGGGGGGTTCCCCTTCCAGTCGGCGCTACGCCATCATACGCGAGCGCCAGCGAGCGCGAATGCTCGGAGGAGCAAATCCCGCGCCTGGAGGTAGGGGATAAATCGAGGAACAGGTGCTGGCGGGAGCTCGTGCTGGAGCACAGCAGATCGCTTCATTTGGCGGTCCGAGCTGTCAGAGGGCTGTTGTCGCGTGGAGACCAGATCGGAAGATAGTTTTGTGTCGGCCTCCGGTTCCACAAATATAAACTATAGCGCCGCCTTATTGTTAATGTATGGAAACTGAAATCATTGTTTCTTCCATTTTGTAAATTTGTGCGTTGTTGAATTTCGTGCGTCTTGTCCTTAAGTGGTATGTTTGATGTTGCAGAGGTGGTCCGTCAGGCGAGGCGACGTGTTTCGACACCTCTATTATTGGCACCTCCAATATGTGAAAAGATGTGTACAACACATAACAGTATGTTAATAATATATAGGCACCAGAAGTTGTTAAAAAAAAAGCAACATTCGACTTCGATTTAAATAACTTGGTGTTTGACATTTCAGCGCGCCACCAGCAAGTCTAATTCCATATCGAGTGCCATGTGTTGACTGTGGTGCCCGTTTCGTAGGTACATGCAGAGCTTTATCAAGTGTGGATTGCTGAACGCCGGCAACACTATCTTACCCCTCCCCTTTCGACGCCACAAAGCTGTTCTGAATTCGAACTATAGACTTATTTGTGCTGCTTTTTTGATGCTATATTTCTCCGATCCCGCTCTCCAAGGCTAGCAGCGTACTTGTATCTTGACTACTAGATGCAGATCTGACTCATGGTTTCCACATGGGGGGAAAGACTGCGAATCTGCTACCAATGTGGTCGAATTCTCGAATGCCACAGAGTACCTTTCAGCTATTTCTCATGATACGTTGTTGCCTTGAAATTTGGCCTTACTACACTACTGGCCATTATAATTGCTCTACCACGAAGATGACGTGCTACACAAGCGAAATTTAACCGACAGGAACAAGATGCTGTGATATGAAAATGATTAGCTTTTCAGAGCGTTCACACAAGGTTGGCGTCGGTGGCGACACCTACAACGTGCTGACGTGAGGGCAGGTTCCAACCGATTTCTCATACACAAACAGCAGTTGACCGGCGTTGCCTGGTGAAACGTTGTTGTGATGCCTCATGTAAGGAGGAGAAATGCGTACCATAAAAGGTAAAGTTCGGATTGTAGCCTATCGCGATAGCGGTTTATCGTATCGCGACATTGCTGCTCGCGTTGGTCGAGATCCAATGACTGTTAGCAGGATATGGAATCGGTGGGTTCAGGAGGGTAATACGGAACACCGTGCTGGATCCCAACGGTCTCGTATCACTAGCAGTGGAAGTGACAGGCATCTTATCCGCATGGCTGTAACGGATCGTGCAGCCACGTCTCGATCGCTGAGATGGGGACGTTTCCAAGACAACAATCATCTGCACGAACAGTTCGACGACGTTTACAGCAGCATGGACTATCAGATCGGAGACCATGGCTGCGGTTACCGTTGACTGGATCACAGACAGCAGCGCCTGAGATGGTGTACTCAACGACTAACCTGGGTGAGAGAATAGCAAAACGTCATTTTTTCGGATAAATCCAGGTTCTGTTTACAGCATAATGTGGTCGCATCCGTATTTGGCGGCATCGCGGAGAACGCACATTGGAAGTGTGTATTCGTCATCGCGATACTGGCGTATCACCCGGCGTGATGGTATGGTTACACGTCTCGGTCACCTCTTGTTCGCATTGACGGCACTTTGAACAGTGGACGTTCATTTCAGATGTGTTACGACCCGTGGCTCTATCCTTCACTCGATCCCTGCGAAACCGTACATTTGAGCTGGATGATGCACGACCGCATGTTGTGGGTCCTGCACGGGCCTTTCTGGATACAGAAAATGTTCGACTGCTGCCCTGGCCAGCGCATTCTCCAGATCCCTCACCAATTGAAAACGCCTGGTCAATGGTGGCCGAGCAACTGGTTCGTCACAATACGCCAGTCACTACTCTTGATGAACTATGGTATCGTGTTGAAGCTGCATGGGCCGCTGTACCTGTACACGCCATCCAAGCTCTGTCTGACTGAATGCCCAGGCGTATCAAGGCCGTTATTACGGCCAGAGATGGTTTTTCTGGGAACTGATTTCTCGGGATCTATGCATCGAAATTGCGTGAAAAGGTAATCACATGTCAGTTCTAGTATAATGTATTTGTCCGATGAATACCTGTTTATCGTCTGCATTTCTTCCGGGTGTAGCAATTTTAATGGCCGGTAGTGTATAGTGCCATTGTCATTAGTAACACCGGATGATTCCTCTGCGGGAATTGAAGAACGTGGAACGCGCAGGCGCTGCCAAAGAAAGAGAAAGAAAGAGAGAGAGAGAGAGAGAGAGAGAGAGAGAGAGAGAGAGAGAGAGAGAGAGACAGACAGACACCAATGTTGGCCGTTCTCGAAGTCGGCGCACACGTCACACACATCGATCCGGCTCAGTACCAGTCGAGAATAAAATCCGCTCGCCTTAAGGGAACGGCTTCTATCTCAATTTCCCGCTCTGACGGACAGCTGCCTTACTCATTTTTTTTGGCCTGCCACGCCGTACAGAAACTCGACCGCGGCGGCAGAGAAAGGCCGGATTACTGTAATCTCCTCGGGCGCTCGGGGGGCGGCATGGATCCGCCAGGTGAGTTGGGGCTGATCGCGGCAGCCGCCCCTGTCTTGTTTCTGGTGCGCCTGTCGGGCCCGCGGCGCTTCTGCCACGGAGCAGCGAGCAGGCAAACCTGTTTACAGGCCGACGGCTGCCGGCTGCCGCGGCGCCGCGTTAAAAATCCAACAGGTTCTCTCCCAGCGCCGGCTGAGCTATGCCTTCCTTGCCTCCTACCTACCTGCCATTCAGTGTCCTTTCGTCGCAACTGGCACAGACTTACCACAGGAGGTATGCTATCAATTACTTTCTTTTCTATTAGAACAAATAAGCCTTCGGTCACATATATTAAGTCAAAATTGACCAGGGTTCGAAGTTACTATGAGCGTCGTCTTCAGAATTAGACTAACTGTTCTAAAACATGTTAGGTATATAATACATTAATAAAATTAAAGTTTGTACTGACTGGAAAAAATGTGACTTGTAAGTACTGCATCTTTTTCCAGTCAGTACAAACTTTAATTTTATTAGTGTATTATATACCTAATATGAGTATATGAAGATTAGCATCTCCAAAAAAAAAAAAGGTAGTGTCAGTGGGAAAGAGATACAAACGGATTGAGTGCCAAATAGGAGGAACAAAGTTAGAACAGGTGGACGGTTTCAAGTACTTAGGATGCATATTCTCACAGGATGGCAACATAGTGAAAGAACTGGAAGCGAGGTGTAGCAAAGCTAATGCAGTGAGCGCTCAGCTACGATCTACTCTCTTCTGCAAGAAGGAAGTCAGTACCAAGACTAAGTTATCTGTGCACCGTTCAATCTTTCGACCAACTTTGTTGTATGGGAGCGGAAGCTGGGTGGATTCAGGTTACCTTATCAGCAAGGTTGAGGTCACGGATATGAAAGTAGCTAGATTGATGGCAGGTACTAGTAGATGGGAACAATGGCAGGAGGGTGACCACAATGAGGAAATCAAAGAAAAACTGGGAATGAACTCTATAGATGTAGCAGTCAGGGCGAACAGGCTTAGATGGTAGGGTCATGTTACACGCATGGGAGAAGCAAGGTTACCCAAGAGACTCATGGATTCAGCAATAGAGGGTAGGAGGAGTCGGGGCAGACAGAGGAGAAGGTACCTGGATTCGATAAAGAATGATTTTGAAGTAATAGGTTTAACATCGGAAGAGGCACCAATGTTAGCACTGAATAGGGGATCATGGAGGAACTGTATAAGGGGGGCTATGCTCCAGACTGAACGCTGAAAGGCATAATCAGTCTTAAATGATGATGATGATGATGATGATGATGATAGCTAATATGTTTCAGAACAGTTAGTCTAATTCTGGAGACGACGCTCATAGTAGCGTCGAAACCTGGTCAATTTTGAAATGTGGTGCTACAGAAGAATGCTGAAGATTAGATGGGTAGATCACATAACTAATGAGGAAGTATTGGAAAGGATTGGGGAGAAGAGAAGTTTGTGGCACAACTTGACTAGAAGAAGGGATCGGTTGATAGGACATGTTCTGAGGCATCAAGGGATCACCAATTTAGTATTGGAGGGCAGTGTGGAGGGTAAAAATCGTAGGGGGAGACCAAGAGATGAATACACTAAGCAGATTCAGAAGGATGTAGGTTGCAGTAGGTACTGGGAGATGAAGCAGCTTGCACAGGATAGAGTAGCATGGAGAGCTGCATCAAACCAGTCTCAGGACTGAAGACCACAACAACAACATTTGTGACCAAGGGCTTATTTGTGCTAATATAATTCTGACACGGTCACTGAACCTTAGCAGCTATGTTCAAAGTTTTACTTTCTTTTCTTTTCATAAATACGGTAACCAGCCACTTTATTATGTGTAATATACTCATTTCGGGACATCCACAAATCTTGCTAAAATTTTTCATGATGAATAAATTCGCTCCAGTTCTACTTGGGTAATTCTTTATTTCGATAAAATCGCACACACGACGCAGATTTCAGGATGTAAATCCAATCTTCAGGCACTAACAGAAAGAATAAACAAAAAATAAAAACAAGTGAGAGGGGTTCTTCATAAATTAGTTAACATTAAAAGAGCCCATAAAAATGTGATCATCAGATTATACCTTGACTGCGTACGTGAAACTCGTACCAATCACGTAAAAAAAAAAATAAATAAATAAATCTAGCGACTTTATCAAGTAACATGCAAGATTCCGTGCGAGCGAGGCATGAAAAGGTTCTCTGAGCTTACTGCACTGGCTAAACTTGACCTAACAGGAAGAAAATGTATGTAACAACAAATAAGAGCACACTGCCAGCCTGATTTAACTGATGAAGCAACTGGGAACGACGAGACATGAGATACAGGCTTAAGAAATTAAAATGAAGTTATGTAAGTCGTAGAATGCCAGTTTGTGAACCTCTAAGTAGCTTACCATGTTACGTGCCCAGCCCGCCGCATGTCGTTGAAGCCCAGCAAGACCGGTAAACAGAATGCCGAGCGAACCGCAGGGAGACTGCTGTGCAGAGACATGCTTCCGAGAGTGACCGCCATCGAGGGCACACTACACACCGTTAGACATCCCTCTGCACCTGTTCATGAAACCACGGAGCCTTCCTACATACCATAAACTGGTGATTTGTCTATCCTGTAACCGTTATACTACTCTAATACTTTTGTATTAAAGAGATTAATAATTAAATTGCATATTCATACGAAACATGCGATTTTATTCCGACTTTTACCAAAAATTCTGCAATGCAGACCCGTTCCCTGCACCTAGTTTTTTTCCTTCTTCAAAAATACACAAATCTTTAGTTTGTCGATCTCAAGATTACCCTTTTCTGGCAATGTCAGATGACAGTTGACCTTAAATAACGAAAAGTGTGAGGTCATCCACATGAGTGCTAAAAGGTACGCGTTAAACTTCGCTTACACGATAAATCAGTGTAATCTAAAAGCCGTAAATTCAACTAAATACCTAGGTATTACAATTAGGAACAACTTAAATTGGAAGGAAGACACAGAAAATGTTGTGGGGAAGGATAACCAAAGACTGCGTTTTATTGGCAGGACACTCAGAAAATGTAACAGAGCTACTAACGAGACTGCCTAAACTACGCTTGTTCGTCCTCTTTTAGAATACTGTTGCGCGGTATGGAATCCTTACCAGATAGAACTGACTGAGTACTTCGAAAAAGTTCAAAGAAAGGCAGCACGTTCTGTATTAGCGCGAAATATGGGACAGAGTGTCACAGAAATGATACAGGATTTGTGACGGACATCATCAAAAGAAAGGCGTTTTTCGTTGCGACGGAATTCCAGTCAGCAACTTTCTCCTCCGAATGAGAAAATATTTTGTTCATACCGACTTACATAGGGAGGAACGATCAGCAAGATAAAGTAAGGAAAATTAGAGCTCGTACGGAAAGATACATGTGTTCATTCTTCCCGCGCGCTGTACGAGATTGGAATAAAAGAGAATTGTGAAGCTGGTTCGATGAACCCTCTGGCAGGCACTTAAATGTGATTTGCAGAGTATCGATGTAGATGTAGCAATAGTCAATCGTTCTGAGGAAGACGGGTTTAAATCTGTCGAAACCACGGTAAAGGTTATTTGAAAATCACCATGTATTGCAACTGGTTGGCTGCCTATTACACCTGCTGTTACGTAACCTTTGCTGTAGTGCAGCCTTGTTCAAAATACTGACATCTAGTTGTCAAGTCCGCATTACTTAGGACTGTCCGGATACTTTTGAACTGATAGTGTATATTTTCCGGTCGGTGCCAGCTCGTGCAACGTACCAGTTGCCCACTGACCTCATTTCGTGGACGCCGTAGGAAGTACAAACAGCAATACCGCCGCCGTTGTCAGATACGGACGACAGGGAACGCTCTGCGTCGAATGCCGTGTAGCGTAAGAGCTGCGGAAAGCGGGCGCATTATAAACGCGCCGGCGGCAGCGGCTAATTCCCGAACGCACGGCCATCGATCTGCGCGCAACTTGGCGGCGGTTTAATAACTGCCGCAGCCGCCTCCGGGCAAACACAGAACGGAGTGAGGGCCCGTCGCCACGCATAAGCCGCGCCTAGCCGAGCTCAGCGCAGCGGGTAGTTGGGCTGTTTGTTGCCGGTGCCTCTCCCCACAGCCTCCGATCTCAGAGACTTGTCACCGCGGCGCTGCGCCTCCCAACTACGCCGGTCCTTTCCAAAAGAAGACGTAAAGTCCGTGCAAGCTGCAGATTTCGTTTTGATACTTTTATCAACCAGTCTCGATCGGAATTCTTGTCATAAGCTAGCCACATCGAAGATACTTACAAAATAGAGAGAGAGAGAGAGAGAGAGAGAGAGAGAGAGAGAGAGAGAGAGAGAGGGGGGGGGGGGGGAGTAAAACAACACAAAGGAATTATCCCAATGAGACGGAAATCGGAGGATGTGACGTACATATATAGACAAACAAATGATTAATGACAGAAACTGAATGAATTGTTTGAGATAAAGAGCTTCACAAATTGAGCAAGTCAGTGATGCGTCCATCTCTGGCTTTTATTCAAGCAGCTCGACTTTACATTGACTGGTAGAGTTGGTGGATGTCCTCTAGCGGGATGTTGTTGTTGTTATGGTCTTCAGTCCTGAGACTGGTTTGATGCAGCTCTCCATGCTACTCTATCCTGTGCAAGCTTCTTCATCTCCCAGTACCTACTGCAACCTACATCCTTCTGAATCTGCTTAGTGTACTCATCTCTTGGTCTCCCCCGACGATTTTTACCCTCCACGTTGCCCTCCAATACTAAATTGGTGATCCCTTGATGCCTCAGAACATGTCCTACCAACCGATCCCTTCTTCTAGTCACGTTGTGCCACAAACTCCTCTTCTCCCCAATCCTATTCAATACTTCCTCATTAGTTATGTGATCTACCCATCTAATCTTCAGCATTCTTCTGTAGCACCACATTCCATGTTTCACTTCCATACATGGCTACACTCCATACAAATACTTTCAGAAATGACTTCCTGACACTTAAATCTATACTCGATGTTAACAAATTTCTCTTCTTCAAAAACGCTTTCCTTGCCATTGCCAGTCTACATTTTATATCCTCTCTACTTCGACCATCATCAGTTATTTTGCTCCCCAAATAGCAAAACTCCTTTACTACTTTCAGTGTCTCATTTCCTAATCTAATACCCTCAACATCGCCCGACTTAATTCGACTACATTCCATTATCCTCGTTTTGCTTTTGTTGATGTTCATCTTATATCCTCCCTTCAAGAGACCATCCATTCCGTTCAACTGCTCTTCCAAGTCCTTTGCTGTCTCTGACAGAATTACAATGTCATCGGCAAACCTCAAAGTTTTTATTTCTTCTCCATGGATTTTAATATCTACTCCGAATTTTTCTTTTGTTTCCTTTACTATCTAGCGGGATATCGTGCCAAATTCTGTCCAACTGACGCATTAGATCATCAAAATCCAGAGCCGGTTGGAGGGCCCTCCCCATAAAGCTTCAAATGCTTTGATAAGGCTCCAGTGATCTTGCTGGCCAGGTAGGGTTTGGCAAACACGAAGACAAGCAGTAGAAACTCGCTGTGTCCAGGCGGGCATTATCTTGCTGAAACTTAAGCCCAGGATGGCTTCCCACGAAGGGTAACAAAATGTGGCGTATAAAACCACCTACACTACTGGCCATTAAAATTGTTACACCAAGAAGAAATGCAGATGATAAACGGGTATTCGTTGGACAAATATATTATACTAGAACTGACATGTGATTACATTTTCACGCAATGTGGGTGCATAGATCCTGAGAAATCAGTACCCAGAACAACCACCTCTGGCCGTAATAACGGCCTTGATACGCCTGGGCATTGAGACAAAAAGAGCTTGGATGGCGTGTAAAGGTACAGCTGCCCATGCAGCTTCAACACGATACCACTGTTCATCAAGAGTAGTGACTGGCGTATTGCGACGAGCCAGTTGCTCGGCCACCATTGACCAGACGTTTTCAGTTGGTGAGAGATCTGGAGAATGCTCTGGCCAGGGCAGCAGTCGAACATTTTCTGTATCCAGACGGGCCGTACAGGATCTGCAACATGCGGTCGTGCATTATCCTGCTGAAATGTAGGGTTTCGCAGGGATCGAATAAAGGGTAGAGCCACGGGTCGTAACACATCTGAAATGTAACGTCCACTGTTCAAAGTGCTATCAATGCGAACTAGAGGTGACCGAGACTTGTAACCAATGGCACCCCCTACCATCACGCCGGGTGATACGCCAGTATGGCGGTGACGAATACAGTCTTCCAATGTGCGTTCACCGCGATGTCGCCAAACACGGATGCGACCATCATGATGCTGTAAACAGAACCTGGTTTCATCCGAAAAAATGACGTTCTGCCATTCGTGCACCCCCCGGTTCGTTGTTGAGTACACCATCGCAGGCGCTCCTGTCTGTGATGCAGCGTCAAGACTAACCGCAGCTATGGTCACCAAGCTGACAGTCCATGCTGCTGCAAACATCGTCGAACTGTTCGTGCAGATGGTTGTTGTCTTGCAAACGTCCCCATCTGTTGACTCAGGGATCGAGACGGGCCTGCACGATCCGTTACAGCCATGCGGATAAAATGCCTGTCATCTCGACTGCTAGTGATTTGAGGCCGTTGGGATCCAGCACGGCGTTCCGTATTACCCTCCTGAACCCACCGATTCCATATTCTGCTGACAGTCATTGGATGTCGACCAACAGCAGCAATGTCGCGATAAGATAAACCGCAATCGCGATAGGCTACAATCCGACCTTTATAAAAATCGGAAACGTGATGGTACGCATTTCTCCTCCTTACACGAGGCATCACGCCAAGAACGTAGGGCAGTGTCTCGGAGTCCCGTGCCCCCTATCCGGTATTGAATCAGACTGTCATTGAGAAATTGACCTACGTTGTTGTGCCAATGTGGTGGAGCTTCATCCTGTTGGAAAATGAACTCATCGGAGTCCTCCTGAAGTTGTGGAAACCCAGTTCTGCAGCCTTTGAAGCCAGCTCATGCCAGTGTGTGTTCTCCTAAAAAAAAAAGGAGGGAGCGTACACTTTTCGACTAGAAATGGCGCAAAAAACTTTCACTTTAGACGAGTCTCTTTCGTGCTCAATAATGTCATGAGAGTTCTGGAGTTGCCATAAGCCCATGCCGGCGAAAAGCACGCTGGACAGAAATCACTGACCACAAACTGCAGCACACAAAAGACCTTCTATTGAGTGGGCGCCATATTGCTTCTTACTGGCTGCAACTTGCGCCATATGACGGCGATTTACTGACACTGAAACACCGTCTGCTTTTCGCAGACTTCGATGTTGAGTGGGTTTTAAATGACAACGGAAAGGAAAGAATTTCATTTGGTGCAGATAACACGATGCACGCCTATTCTGTGTTTGGCTTTACTTCCACGTCAATAGCAAGTGTAAAGCCGTCGGCACACGGACCGTGCATCCGAACGTTGAACATGCCGAGTTTCTGACGTCATAGCGTGGAATAGCACGCTCGGGAGTCTTTCCGAACATGCAGAGCAATATCTGGCATGTCACATATTCTGAACGTGCATCTGAGCGTTAGCCAATGAGATGGTATAACGCCACCTACGTCACAAGCACGCCGTCTCCCTTCAGTACAGAGTTGTGAGGCGCCATATTGGCATTCATTTTAAGCGTATATGTATATAAGCCGTTTCTGAGCACCAGGAAATTCAGAATCGCTGGAAAAACAGTTGTTAACTCTGTGATTCGTTCCAATAAAATAATGAGAAACATCATATTCGTGGCAAAAGAATTATTGTAACTTGCGTATTATGAGAGTAGGCAATTCGAAGGCAGCGACATACTGAAGATCCACCCAAACCGTATTGTTCTTAGTACAATTTGTAATAATTAAATTTCAATTAGTATCATATCTACGATTAAGGTTTCCAGCGAGGCGTAACTTAATATGATTACATGTAAGATGTGTGATGTTGGTTCAGCGTAATGAGTACCGTCACTGTCCTAAAAAGAGTCGTCAGTTAGGGGTGCTGGTTCGCGACTCGACACTCACAAATTTTTTTTCCTAACATTCGCGTTTTTATTAGGTTCTGATGCTTGATTATTACTTTAATATAAATATATACTATAATATTTGAGTATAAATTCACCTTTTTTTGAGGGGTGACTTTGTTCGATTGGCTTAATCTACAGGACAGCTTGCGCTACTTGTATAAAGATATTTTGCTCCTTTTTCTTTTACGCTTCGCAATTCACATGTTGCAAAGATTCTGCTAATGCGTAGGAACAGTGATCAAGTAAGACTGACCTTCGGTTTTTACTCAAATGTGAGAATGATGAAATAATGTTTATCTTACGCGGAGAAGTATTCCAAATTTGTAATGCACAGTTTGCAATGGAACTTTAATAAGTCTGTGTGTAACGCCGGAAATGCAATCCTCCTATTTCCATTTATTGTACTATAAATTTGTTTTCCTTATTTTTGTTACCTGAATATATAACATTTCTGTGTCTTCGTATATTGTAATTGTTTTACTATTTGTATGTATATATTTATGCATTTATGTCGATGTATAATTGGTTTGTTTCGTAAATATTATTTGTATTTTTACGCTGGGTCTTGCCTAGGGAAAACTGCTATCGAACGATTACATCGATAGGTCGTGTGAAGAATCAAAGTGTTTAGGATCTTTGGTAGTGTTAACTCTGTCGCGTGGAGCGCGGGCTGAGCAGAGAGGGAGTCTGGCTGGAGTAGCGAGTGGAGCAGGTGTGTTGTGTGAAGCTCCCGCGAGTTGCCGGGGTTTGGCAGCATGTAATTGCGCTCGACTTGCGATGATAGTTTCTGACATTGTGTCGCGGACGGGAAGCATTAGCTGGCGCACATCAAGAGCCCGTTTCGTCTGGTGACCGTGTCGAGAAGAAGGCGCGCCAACATCCAGCTTCTGCAACAGCGACGGCCGACAATGAGTGACTGTCGCCACCTCCTCGATCGACGGCTTCAAACCTTCAATCAACCAACAAGGAAGACTGGAAGCACGTAAAGTTTTAGAACTGTATGGCAGATCTCAGCTTTTCAAACTTTTAAAATTGTTCCATTTGCCTCGCAAAATTACAGCAACTTAGCATGAACCTTTTTTGCTCAATGTCCCAGTTACATTACCATGCAGGGTCCCTTCCTTTTGCGGAATGAACCCGAGTGTCGTTGAGATTCAAACGCCAGCATCATTTTATTTCACTGCTTTAAGTTCAAAGTTCAGTTAAAGTATTCATAGCTGGCTACAATATTCAGATTACACAAGCACAAATTAAGAGTGCGAGTTTTGTTACCGTATTTTAGCTTACCTGTGACTGCAGATCAGCTTGGTACGTACTAAATTTTACTATTGTTAATTGTTCAGAATCATTTAATTCAAGTTCAAAGTTAAATCTCTTAGTTCTAAATTGCGTAGATTCAAGTAGCTTTTGAAATGATTGTTGAGGTAGTCCAAGACTAACCGTATTTTACTGAATTTCGATGTGCTACAGAAAGAAAGCTCACTATTAACTTCAGCCACTAAATTAACTTTCGATTTTCCGGTTTTATTAATTCTTTTGCTAAATTAAGTCAGGGTGTAGCGAAATTTATTACTTCTGACAAACTTTCAGTTTTCACACTACACGTGTCAACCTTCAGTTGCCACGCTTCTAGTGCTAATGATATGTGTAATAACCTTTCTTTTTCAGTTACTATAGTAATTGTCCTTAGGACTGGCGACCGTAATTTCCCCCAAATCTCAAATATCTAATTACCGCTAGTTAATTGTTAACGTAACGGCCGCACATTTACTTTCTTTATTAACTTAACCCCTTTTCAAAATTAATGTCCACCAGTTTCATTAGCATTTTTCCTTTCATTTAGATGTAACCCTTTCCTCCCTCTTTACCGACAAATTAACTTCGGTGACGATTGCTTTTCCCAAATTTCCATTAGGTACACGCGGTTTAATTTTTCACTGTCATTAAGGTCGATAAGTGAGGGGGAGGTTACATGTGTCGTTACTGATTGGACACGGTACTTTCCTTTTCGTGGACGATGGAGGAAATGTGCGTTTTAATAGAGCTAGCGTGGGAATTTTACGCGCGCCCGTTGAGTAAACAGTGTGATTTACGAACTGGAAGCATCCTTCAACTGCCGCTGGAGTGCGTTGTGATCGCGTGTACCGCGTTGGGGCCCACGTACCGTGTGCACAAGTCGTCTCGTTTCTGAGCGTTCAGCAGTACGGTCCGTGTGCCGACGGCTTAAGCAGGCGCTGTTGAGCCCAGTTTGGCCTTAACACAGCCTGACGATCGAAGGATCGACACGTCAGCTGCTGACGTTTCCTCCACTTCTCCGCAGCGCGCGACCGCCCCGGCCAGCCGGCGCGGGCCCTGGCCGTCGCTGGACCGCGACTGGTGCCCACCACCACCACCCCCACCTCCACCCTCCCCCTCCCTCAACACACCCGACCGCTGCCGCCAATCAATCCGCTGCCAAACAGCCGCCACCAGCTAGCGCCGGAACGAGCGCTCCAATCAGCCGATCGCCGTCCGAGGGCGCCCTAATGAAATCTCATTTTTTAAAATCTTGTCCAGCTGTCGGGCTGGCCGGCACCCTTCATTTGTCTTTGTACACCCCCCCCTTCCCCTCCCCCTCCCCCTCCCCCTCGCCGTCACATCCCGGGAGCCGCCGGCGCTGTGCCCCAACCCACCCCGTCAGCCCTCTCTGGCCGTGGAACCAGCCGCCCGATTCGCCGACGGCGGGGTGTAATTACTGCGCACATAAATCAGAGCTCGCGCGCCTTTGCGCTCTTCTGGCGCCCAGTCTTTGCCGGCTTACCCCAAACAGCGCGTATCGGCCGCGTTAACTAGCCCTCGTCCCCCCCCCCCCGACAGGCCTTTGCTTCGCCCGCTGGGAGTCATCTACTTGCCTGCCTGTGTGTGTGCGTACGTGCGTGACTGCGTGCGCACGCAGCCTATCTCCGCCCTCACAGACGACTGCGCCCGATTGTTTGCCATCGGCTGTCTTCACGGGCCGGCGGTCAGTTGCATGTTCCGGCCCATCTATCTACGTGAATCGGTCTGATCAGACCCTCCTTTTGTTGATCTACCCTGAGGCTCCCGACGGAAAAGTGCTCGTTACAAGCATATTCCCTGATATCAGCAGGCCATTTACTTATCTACAAAGTACTTAAACCGACAAACTCTGGGAGGTTGTAGGGGACATCAACACAAATATTTTTCCCTAATGTCATTTTTTCCTATGAGGAGTATTTAAACCGGTAGAGGAAAATTTCTCTGGTGGCAAACTAATTAAACCAACAAACACGTTTCCATTTTTATGACTAAGAGACAACAAATTAACACACCCAATTTTAATTACAGTAGATTTCCAAAAATGCCTCCACTGACACGTAAACAAAGGTTACACCGTCGGATCATGTTCTCTCTGACAAGGACAACAAACCCCAGGAGTATCCTGAATTGTTCCTGCTGCTGCTACTATCCGGGCAACCAGATCGTCTTCTGATGCAACAGGAGTTGCGTAAACAAGGTTGCGCATCTCTCACCACACAAAAAAGGACAGAGGGGACATATCTGGGGATCGAGCAGGCCATGGTACAGGACCACCTCTGTCAATCCACGTTCCTGGGAACCATCGGTCCAGGAATCGACGCACACGACGACTGAAATGTGCCGGCGCCCCGTCATGTTGAAACCACATGCGTTGTCTTGTAGCGAGCTGGACGTCTTACGGCAATTCTGGCAATGCTCTGGCGAGAATATTGTAATAGTGCCTGTCATTTAATGGCCTAGGTAGCAGATACGTACCAATTAAACAGTCCCCAACAACACCAAACCACACATTAACGAAGAACCGCACTTGATGAGCGCTAGTAACTGTGGCATGTGTGTTATCCTCACGCCAAACATGCGAATTGTGCATGTCGAAGACTCCATCACGCCCGAACGTTCACACAGAGGATGGAAATGTAGGATGCATTTCACACTGTTCCAGGTACCACTGCGAAAACTGTGCTCTGGGTGGATAATCAACTGGTTCCAGGTTGTGGACACGCTCTAAGTGAAATGGACGTAACAATTATTGTCGAAAGACTGTTCTTACATTCGTCTGATTCGTCCCCATGTTACGTGCAATTGCACGAGTGCTGATTCAAGGTTCCCTCTCCACATGCGGGGTCAGGGATTTTCTCTGCCTCGTGATGACTGGGTGTTGTGTGATGTACATAGGTTAGTTAGGTTTAAGTAGTTCTAAGTTCTAGAGGACTGATGACCATAGATGTTAAGTCCCATAGTGCTCAGAGCCATTTGAACCTCTCCACATGCTGCAAGACAGCTTCCTCAAATTGCAGCGTTCTTACCATGCGACGGCGTCCCTGCCCAGGTAATGTGCGAAATGACCCGGTCTCACGCAGACGTTGGTGCACAACAGCAAAGGTCGTTTGATGCAGGATACGGCGATTAGGATATTGTTGTTGATAAACGTGCTCTGCAGCTCGTCCGTTGTGGTGCGCTACGTATTACGCACCAACGATAGCAGCTACATTAGTAAACAGAGACAATGCACTACTACACCGGTGGACAGCAGTTGCCTACAACTGAAGATCGTAATACGGCCTCCACCGGTTTAAATAATCCTCATAGGAAAAAATGACATTAGGAAAAAATATTTGTTTTCAAGTCCCCTACAACCTCCCGGAGTTTGTCGGTTTAAATACTTTTCACCCGGTATATTTCGTGCGACCAACCTTTGCAGTAAGAAATACACTCTCATTAAGACTACCAGTAAAGATTTACAAAGTGAAAAATGTCAAAAATTACAAGTGTAAAAATCACATTTGACATGAGAGTCAAAAGACATGTACCACCTTTGCCCGTGACTTATTTGTGTCCAGTAAATTCAGAAGGTATTCTGATACTGCACAATTATGCTGCTTACCTTGTCACTGAAGAAAATAATGAGACTAATTAGAAAATAAATAATTTATTAAGACCTATCTCAGTGTAACATCATAGAAATGCGAATAAGAGAATTCACGTGCCGTTAATACTGAGCCATCTAATGGGTGCCGACGGGGTTGCCTGCCCTCAGGCGCTACAGCAGTTACGGAGAATCAGTCAGCTGAATAGGTGTCGACGCCTCTGTACAAAGGTGTGCGATTGCCGCGAAGGTTGTTTGCGGTCTAGAAGGTCTTAGAGGGACCGTCGCAGATTTATTGAAGCACGTGGCAATTGTACACCCCTTCAACCCTTCCATCATGGTCACGCCACAGGAGTGCGCGAAAGACAAAACACCCTTTGCTGATTCGCATCACGTTCGAATTTCATCGAGTGGTTTTTAACGGTGTACAATCGTTCCACCCTGTATACCGGTCGCACTACGTTCCAAAGGTGTGAGCTCGTGTTCAGTGGGGTTGCGTCCCCTCGACGTTCTTCGAGAGGACTTCAATCGTCGGGTCCGGAGAGAGAGAGTGAGAGAGAGAGGAGGGGGGGGGGGAAGAGATCGTCGAACGTTGTCATAAGCGTCGTCCTGTTGTTCTTCGCGCTGCAAACTGTCGTTTTCGACCGCGAAATGTGTGAAAATCGACGCCCAAAGGGTGCAGTTGGTTTTATTGACGCCCTTCCTTGATGGCACCCTCTGCGGTCTTTCCGTGTCGACCAGGGGGGACTCGTGCGAAACTTTCGCACTTTTATATTTTTAAATAATGACAGTGTGCGGAATAAGTGTAGTCATTCAGGTAAGGGTAGTTGTCGGATGACGATAATTCTAGTTCATACTTCGAACTACTGCGACACTATGGTTAGGGAAGCAATGGAATTTAGACTATGTGATAATCAACAGAGACACTGATTATGCACTTCGCGACGCATGGAAGCGCGCACTTGATAACAACAGAGCGCAGAGGAAGACTTCACTTACCAATTATTTACTATCTGTTGTGAGTGGTGGCGCTGCATAGGGCTGCATGGGGCTGCATGGCTGGACATAGAGGTCATCTAGGTACACATAGAGCACCATTTCAGCATGTGCCAATCAGATGCCGTCCAGCGGTCATAAAAGTGGGAGCTTCGGCAGTTTCACGATCGTCGGTCTTAGCCCCTGACAACGACGACGGAGGCAGCCATCGAAACATTGGGATTTTATCCTAATGTAACGCACCAGGTTATGAGAAACAGTTTTATCCAAGGGCTCCGTCGGGGAGGACTTCGTAGGCACGCTGGAAAGCAGGGGTCTCGAACACACTGCCCACAGTGCACATGCGGCACAAAGTTCGTATCAATGTGGCCCTAGAAGTGAGCATCTAATACACGATCGGAAAAAAACCATAAAATTTCATTTTTGCAAAATTATGATAAACTGAGCATTTTGAGTACGAAACTCCGGGCACATAATGCTGTTCTCTCACTGGTCCATCCTCCCCCCTTCTTCTTTCTCAGTGATTATTGTTAGCCTGTAAGTTAAGTATATTATGTGCAGCCCAAAAATACTTTTTTTCCAATTTGGCTTAGGAAAGTTAAAAGGCTGGACACCCCTACTATAGAGTATGTGACGGATTTCTGTTCTTTTTCCATTCGAGTAAATAAGCAGCGGAAAAATTAATCTACATACGCCTCCGTACGAGGGCAGTCTGAGTTTTAAGTATCACGCCGAAAAAATAAAATAACGTAATTAATCTATCGTTTATTTGGAGGTACATGTCTGCAGTCGTCGTACGTACTGAAATTTCCGCGACACAGTATCGCAGTACACGGATAGGGGAGGAAAACAGAACAGCGCTGCCCGCTGATGAAATGGAGAATCGTGTTGTAATCCATTTTCGGCAGTAGCGGAAATGTCGCTGCCGAAAACGAGTTACCGCCCGATCACTCCACTTTATCAATGGGCTACCGTACTGCAGTGCGGGGATTTCGGTGTGTACCAAGGCTGCACACATTTACCAGCAAACAAACGAAACCTTAAAATTTCTGAGTGGTGATTAAGACTTCATGGCTCCCCTTCGCGTTTGCCCTAATCTTTCTTGTCTTGTTACCACGACGTGTAGTAGATGTGTCACCCTGTCTTCCCCCATTACCAGTTCTTAGAATTTACCAATTTACCCAACAGAATTTCACCCTCACTAACTTGCCTTTCTTCCAAGGATTCATATGGCTGACCCTGGCCACTTTTGTTACTCTTATGTGGGCTACAATTGACAGGGACCCTAAACTCTGTAAGAAAACTCTAGACTCTAGCGTCTTATTTGCGACTGCCTTCACAGAATCCTCAGTTCGCGTTTCTTACAACAGATCTGACGTACTCGTCCCATTCCACATCTCTCCTTAGTGTTATTCCCCTAAATAATTCCAGTGTGCGTTGTTGACTACATGTTCGCAGCTAATGTTGTCATCAGGTAATATCCGATTCGTTATCATTGGTATCTTGCATTTACCGACATTTAAAGAGAATTGCCATTGGTTGTAACAAATAGAAATTTCGTTCTTTTCTGCATTCCATTACAATCCTGCAACGACACTTTGCGTTCGACAGCGTAGTCAGGGAATAATCTTACTGTGCTGTTATCAGATAGATCGTTCATATATGTTGAGAAAAGTGTTGTTCCTGTTATACTTCCTTGGCACGCGCTCATTTATACAAAGCTGGATACATGCGAAATGAATTGACAGTTGCGCGCGGCGGTTGTGCGTTCGTTAACATCTAACCGTAGCACATCTGATGTCCGTCACTTGCATTTCGATGGCGCACAGCCTTAAATCGATGTCGATACTGCAGCAGGGCTCTGAAAGTGCTAAGTACATATGCAGTAAGGCGTGCTTAGAGCAGCGTACACAAGTTCACAAAACAACATAGGCAACTTCAGATATACACTCAGGTCCATTCTGACAACGCTTCTCTGAAACTGACCAGTTCAGCTATGCCTGTGAAAGCGGTGACGATTAGTTTATCGGGGTGTGTCGCCAGAGCGGTCTACTGATAGTTTGTTATGGAAATCGTAAAGTATGAACATTTTGAGACGTATCACTGAAATATGAGAATAGAGAAGACATGTTTCTACGCTAGAGGCACAGATCAGTCTGGTAATATTACTGAAATTTCTCAATAATCCCAGCACTGCTGTCTACATAATGCTCCATGACTTGGGTGCTCACTGCCATTGCAGGCAACACCACGTTTCAATTGCAATGTTCTAAAAATTTTATAAAGTCAATCGTCACGTTTGAAGAGGATAGGACTACTTTGAATCCTGGGTCACAGAATTTGAAACTGACGCTCAGTTGAATTGATTAGCTCTCATTTCTTTAGATATCTTTTTACACATATTACTATAAAAGTTAAAAAATATAAAATACCGAAAGAGTGCATATTTTTGATCTGCATCTGTTACTGTGTTGCAGGAGAATCCCTTTACACCTTCGGTGTTAGAGAGTCGCTCCACTTTCTTGTTCTGTTGCGAAATGTAGACTTTTCGCGGAGATTTACACATACTACTACTGTCGTAAACGTGATGCTAAAAATTGTATTTTGCTTGTTGTGAGCTCCTATGACATCTTACGAGCCGAGAATCATTTACTGGAGACACTTCAGCGGATCTATAACTCAACGGTTTTGTAGTTTCAGTTAAAGATTCGTTAGCACTTTCAGAAACCTTCTCTAGAGGCTCAGGAACACGAAGTGTTTGTTCATGAGGTATAGGACGAATTGCAGAGCATATGTATCTAACTTTTGGTTCGTTCTTCTTGGAAGCTCTCTTGTTTATAGGAGGAGCCATACACGAACAGCATGGTTCGTAGACTCCCTCCAAATTAGCGGCTGTTCAGATGGCATACAAAGTCCTCCTTCATTTCCTCTTGAATTGAGGTTGGGCAAACACTAACTGAGCCAACATGTAGCGCCAATTTTTGAGACTGGCCGCCATATCTTACAGCGAAAATACATAAGATAGGCGTTTTTGTGGAAAGCGTAACTGAACACTTCATCGAAGCATTATTAACATATTCTCGAGACATTATTGTGGGCGCCAGTTAATAGCAGTCTGCCGGCTGGAAGTGTATCACAACACAATTATCATAAATGCAGTTACAGAAACGTCGTGACGCAATTAGTTTACTGGATTAGTTCTTTAGAACTGACCACAACGCTATTGATCACCTTATGAAACGTGCAGAACATGTGTCAGGTGTCGTGACGATACCATACCGTGAGAATTAAGAAATTTGTCCTATACAGTGGTGCCACCTGCTTATATGTACAGCCGGATATGTAGCTAAAAAAACTATAGTCACATTTAATGGCTGAAATTCGAAGAAAACTAGAAATAATATGCGAACTTCAAAGTCAATTTAGAATTCAGTGATACTACTATAAGAAAATGTTACCTCGTTTCATTTCCATATTACCTAACCCAGTACCTTATCCTAAAAATACTGTCCACAGTATTCAACAATACTTTTGATCTGGACTGAGGCGACAAAAATCATGTCGTATCGGACCTACTTTTTCCCGGTTTAGTGCCTCGACATGACATGTACTCAACATGTCGTTGGAAGACCCTTCCAGAAATATTAAGGTATGCTGCCTCTATAGCGATAGTGTTGCAGGTGCTGGATTTTTTGCACTAATTGACCTCTCGATTATGCCCCATAAATGTCCGATAGGATTGATATCGGGCGAACTGGTTGGCTAAATCATTCGTTCGAATTGTCCATAATGTTCCTCAAAGCATACGCAGTTGCAGCCCAGTGGCATGTTTGGGAACATGAAGTCTGTGAATGACTGCAAAAGGTCTCCTGGTAGCCGAACGTAATCATTTCTAGTCAATTATCGGTTCAGTTGGCCCAGACGATCCAGTCTATTCTGTGCAAAAACAGCCCAAACCATCACGGACCCACCACCAGCTTGCAGAGTGCCTTGTTTACAACTTGGATCCATGGCTTCGTGTGCTCTGTGCCACACACGAATCCTACCATCAGCTCTTGCCACCTCCACGGCTTCGTGGGCTATGTGCCACACACGAATCCTACCATCAGCTCTTGCCACCTCCACGGCTTCGTGGGCTCTTTGCCACACACGAATCCTACCATCAGCTCTTGCCACCTCCACGGCTTCGTGGGCTCTGTGCCACACACGAATCCTACCATCAGCTCTTGCCACCTCCACGGCTTCGTGGGCTATGTGCCACACACGAATCCTACCATCAGCTCTTGCCACCTCCACGGCTTCGTGGGCTCTTTGCCACACACGAATCCTACCATCAGCTCTTGCCACCTCCACGGCTTCGTGGGCTCTGTGCCACACACAAATCCTACCATCAGCTCTTGCCACCTCCACGGCTTCGTGGGCTCTGTGCCACACACGAATCCTACCATCAGCTCTTGCCACCTCCACGGCTTCGTGTGCTCTGTGCCACACACGAATCCTACCATTAGCTCTTGCCACCTCCACGGCTTCGTGGGCTCTGTGCCACACACGAATCCTACCATCAGCTCTTGCCACCTCCACAGCTTCGTGGGCTCTGTGCCACACACGAATCCTACCATCAGCTCTTGCCACCTCCACGGCTTCGTGGGCTATGTGCCACACACGAATCCTACCATCAGCTCTTGCCACCTCCACGGCTTCGTGGGCTCTGTGCCACACACGAATCCTACCATCAGCTCTTGCCACCTCCACGGCTTCGTGGGCTGTGTGCCACACACGAATCCTACCATCAGCTCTTGTCACCTCCACGGCTTCGTGGGCTCTGTGCCACACACGAACCCTACCATCAGCTCTTGCCACCTGAAATCGGGGCTCATCTGGCCAAGCCATGGTTTTGCAGTCGTCAAGGGATCAACCGATATGGTCAAGAGCCCAGGAGAAATGATGCAGGCGATGTCGTTCTGTTGGCAAAGGCACTCGACGCGGTCATCCGCTGCCACAGCCCATTGACGGCAAATTTCGCCGCACACTGTCCTAACGGATAAGAACACCTTACCTCCCACATCGATTTTTGCTGTTATTTCACGCTGTATTGCTCGTCTGCTAGCATGACAACTCTACGCAAACGCCGCTGTCGTCGGTCATTAAGTGAAAGCCGTCGGCCTCTGCCTTGTAGGGCAAGAAAGGAAGATTGAATTGATTGTTGGTGTTAATAACGATCATCCTCCTTCACCTCCTGTGCATTACTGCAGATGACGTGTCACTGAGCTCATTTGTTCTGTGCATGCAGTACACGTGAGGCGCCTAGTTGTTTCCACTGCCCTGTGTGGAATACGAATGTTCTGTTGTAGTTCGCTAACCTGCTGTCTTCAAGTTGATGTCCCCTGCGCAGAAAACAGCACGCAGGTCGTAGGTTCTGTATCTTGACGGTGAAACTGACATTTAGCGAGGTTCTGTTCTGAAATAATGTATCACTTCTTTGGGATGCCACTCGCGTATTTTAATATAGCCACACGAGAAGACTACATGATCTTAATACAACACCTTCTGATACGGCAAAGTACATGATCAAACGCAATGTTTACGAAAATGTATCTTTACACTATTTGTGGCACGTGTCTGTGCCTCATGACTACCGGAGTGAATCTTTTAATATTGAATACGGGCAAACACATCCTACGACAGACAACGTATCTGTTCTTCTCGATTGCCTAATCCAGAGTGACGAACAGCCAGAAACACTTCGCGCGCCAGACCAGAAAAGGCGTGACCCGAACGCTTCCGAAGTGCTTCGTCTGCAGTTTCGTCAGTCTTTTGTTTTTGATTTAAACTGTATTTAATAATTCTAAAATGACTGGTTGATAGTCACCTGTTGAGAGATATTTATATTAAAAAGTGAAGTGATTCCAGTGAGTAGTTTAACTAGTAATAATAACTATACTTTAAAGTTTTGCACCCTTGCTCCGAACACAGCAGCCAATCACAGAGCAGTAGCATTATGCAGGCGGTCTTTCTCACGGGAATCGTACCGAATCTAACATCTATCGCAGCAACCTCACACCACATTTCGTCATCTATATACTTCTTGCATCATCACTGCTCTGGGAACAGCTTCTTGGAGCCTAAATATGATGGCTGACTAAGCCAGAAATATTACACTTGTCCATGGTGATAGTAATGCCTGAAAATTGATATTCTCGTCACACTCTTCACACTGTGGATCTCGGAATATTGATTTTCCGTACGATTTCCGAAATGGAATGGCCCATGCTTCTAGCTCCAACTACCATTCCGCGTGCGAAGTCCGTTAATTCCCGTCGTGTGGCCACAATCTCGTGGGATATCTTTTCACATGAATCACGTGAGTACAGGTGTCAGCTGCGCTGTTATACCTTGTCTACGCGATACTGTCCATATATGTGCATATCGTTATACTAAGGATTTTGTCACCTCACTGTATATTAGTGAACAGTTGACCCCCGGGCATATTTCCTGTTGCAAATTACCTACCTAACAGCTGCCAGATGCAATAAAAATTTCATTTTCAGTATTTCGTACTTTTATTGACAGTATTTAAAAATTATAAATGGTGTCATTATCTACTCATTGAGAGCTGCAATCTTCTATTAAAGGTTTAGCGCAGTGTTAAGTATTATAGTTAGGAACTGTGTTTGTGCCTCAAGACACACTGCGAAAATTATCAAATCAAATGGCTCCAAGCACTATGGGACTTAACATCTGAGGTCATCAGTGTCCTAGACTTAGAACTACCCAAACCTAACTAACCCAAGGACATCACACATCCATGCCAGAGGCAGGATTCGAACCTGCGACCGTAGCAGCAGCGCGGTTCGAAACTGAAGCGCCTAGAACCGCTCGGCCACAGCGGCCAGCCGCAAATTATCCAAGACTAAATTCATCCAGTATTTGAGAATGATCTCTGGAAAATAATGAATGCAATAAAATTTATCACTCACTACATTTTCGTTGTCATGCAGTAAACCTGCAGCATCAGGCATGACGTTTTAATTTAGTGCTTCTGTATTACTAACATTGTTCGCAGTACGTTTCGGATGGAGTATCCATATATGCCACTGAATATTCCTGCAAAATTAGATCGTTGTACTATAGGTAGATCAGGAGATACGACGTTTTATACACGGGAATTCGATTTAAAGAGACGCGAGTGGATGTTTCAGGTATTATCGTGGCCGTGGCGACGTTCAGCACAGAGCGTTCACGCTTATGGCCCGGTATTGTCTCGCTGATCACCCTAGACCAGTGCTTCACAACATACGTGCTCGTGGAGCAAGCTGTGAGTAGCAAGGCGCGAGCACGGAGCAGCGCGAGCACGCTACCCCCACTACCGGACCAGAGTGGAGAGTGGGGAAAGTCACGTGGGGCACACAACAGCTGCCGCCAGTCAATGTAAATCCGCGGCCACCTGCAGGGATATCACTCACGAATTATTACTGCGACAAATGAAACAAATAAAGGAGAATGTACACGTGCCACATAATTTTATTAGCGTAGTGTATGCCTCTACATTCGCATTAATTTGTGAACTGTTACACAATAAAAGGTGTCACTGAAGTGTGAGATTCTCGGTTATCTTGCACTTTTTGCCCTTTACAATTGCGTCTATGTTCGGAGTAATTGTTCTTGTGCATTTTAGGCGCAGCGTGCAGTTTAAATTTCGATCAGACAATGCGTTTCTCAGGCGCGTCTTGTCACATTTCATTGCAGAGAACAGTTGTTCACAAACATACGTGGAACCGAACACTGATATTATTGTAGCCGCCAGATTGTGCAAATGAGGAAATCTATCCTGAGGGAAGTGTCTGTAGAATTCCAAAATGATTTTCTTGTTCTGAAATTTGTCTCTGTATTCTCTTGCAGGTCAATAATTTCTTGCTGCAGCTCAGGACGTATCTCTTAAATATTCGCTGAATATGGAGAGAACAGATCAAAATCACTGTCTAGTGCTGTCAGATCTTGAAAGCGTTGATCAAATTCTTCCTTAAGGGCAACTAAACTATGTGAATAACGTTCACAGTCTTTGTGAACATCTTGCATGGATGATAATTTAGGAAAATGAGCTAGATTTCCTGTTTCCAGCTGACTCACCCAAAGTGTCAATTTCATTTTAAAAGCTCGTATTCGATCTATGAAATGAGTAATTAGCAGATCTTTACCTTGTAGTGAAATGTTCAAAGCATTTAGATGGCTAGTTAAATCTGCTAAGAACGCGAGATCACATTTCCATGAAGGCTCTTTCAGTTCAGGAACACACGTGTTATTTATTTCCATGAACATATTTATGTCATCTAATAGGCAAAAATTCAATTTAATAATTCGCCACGACTAAGCCAGCGGACCTCGCTGTAATAAGGCAGGCTACGATACTGGCTTTCTACATCCTCAAGAAAGCTTTTAAATTGTCTGCGTTGTAGCCCTTGCTTCCTTATATAATTGGTTGTACGAACAACAACACTCATCACATTTTTTTAGTCAGATACTCTTTGCACATAAGTTTTCCTAGTGGATCACACAGTGAACGCCCCTTATTTCATTCCTCATGGTCAGTTTTTGCATTTTCTCCTTCAACAGCGCAACGAAACCTAATTTTTTCCCTGTCATCGCTGGTGCACCGTCTGTAGACACTGAAACTAAAGAATTCCACGATAATCCTATATTTTGAACACTTTCTTCAACACTACTTAAAATATCACCTCCGGTTGTAGTGTTCTTCATGGCTACTACATCGAGGAGCTCCTTCCTCACCTGAAAATCTCTATTAACACCTCTAATAAATATGGAAAGCTGCGCTGTTCCAGTGATATCAACACTTTCGTCCAGAGCTAGAGAATACGCCATAAAATCTTTACAGATATTTGCAAGCTGGCTCTGGACGTCGTCTGCCATGTCCTGTACGCGACGCATAATGGTCATGTCAGATAATGGCACAATCCGAAACTGTTCAACTTGAGATGGACACAAATGTTCCGCTGCAACTACCAAACATCTTTTATTAAATCGCCATCAGTGAAGGGGCGCAGGGATTTTGCTAAAAACAAAGCAATTTTGTAGCTCACTCTGAGAGCTGCCTCAGTTGATTTTTCTTCGTCATCCAGATCTTCTTCGGATAGCTTCCTTTTAAGTTTAATAACTTCCTGTGCATGATCTGGTCCATCACATTTTCCACTTACGTAGTCTTTCGCGTGGTACGACATATAATGTCGCTGCAAATTAAATTTCCTGAAAGAATTCAGCGTTTTGTGACATACTAAACATTTTGCAACACCTTCTTTTTCTGTAAACAGATACAATTCCTCCCAATGGGGGTTGAACTACGAAAGCATGGTTGGGGTTACACAACGGCGACTTGACATGATTCTTAACCAGCGAAGTGACTGTCAGAGCTGATCGTAGTACTTTAAACGTTACACAGTCGGCGCGAATTCAATAGGCACGCTGCGCTCCTATTCATACGTGCGCGCGCATTTCCCCTCCCTCCCCTCCCACCCTACTCCGCGACCTTGCACCTGCTCGCGAGCACGTGCCTGAGCAGCTGCGAGTACTCGCGCTCAAAACCGGCCAGTTGTTAAGCCCTGCCCTAGACTGCAGAGGAGTGACGCGCTCGCCCGTGCTGGCAACGAAGACGCTCTGCATCACATGCGGAGCTAAAGAGGAAGAGGGGAAGACGACAGGCTCACAGCATGAGGAATGAGGAGAGCGCCTGAACATCAGATCCATCGATTTCGGACGGCGAACTGAACAACGCCTTGTAGCCCCTGCAACGCACACGGACTGCCCCGGATTAAGTGGCACCCCTCATTCGTACAATGGCTATATTTCTTTCGTGCGCCCGTCTCGCAACAAAAGGCGACTCGGAGCAAATGGCAGAATTGATTGGCTTGCGGGCTTTTCCCCCGCCGGAGGTCCCAGGAAACTGATTGGACGCCAGCAGCGATGGAAGCAATTGATTGGTTGGGCTCCCTTACAGGCCGCTAGATTTACCGCCAGTTCCATTGTCGGACTGTCGCCAAAAGGTTGTGGCGGCGCAAAAGTTTTGCTACCGTGCGCGTACTATCCCACTGCTCTGGGAGCGGAAGACCCAGCACAACTCCACCGTAAGCTTTCAGTCCACTATGAAAGTATCATTGATAAGATTGTTCTAAATTAATTACTCAGCGAACCTGCATCTGACTGCGTCTGTGAACTTGTTTCTTGCACTCCTCCATTTTGCCAGAAATGCAACATGTATTTGACTCAGCAATAAAATGTAAGAGAGTAATGCCGTTTGTGCAATGGCATTAAGATGGTACTGGAAAATTAACTTTCGGCCCTGATGTTTACTTGGTTCTTTCATTGGTGGGTAACTTTACTACTCATTTTCATATTCAATTTAAGCGAAGGATACAATCAATGTTGATCGGGTGTTTCAAAAATGACCGGTATATTTGAAACGGCAATAAAAACTAAACGAGCAGCGATACAAATACAGCGTTTGTTGCAATATGCTTGGGACAACAGTACATTTTCAGGCGGACAAACTTTCGATATTACAGTAGTTACAATTTTCAACAACAGATGGCGCTGCGGTCTGGGAAACTCTATAGTACGATATTTTCCACATATCCACCATGCGTAGCAATAATATGGCGTAGTCTCTGAATGAAATTACCCGAAACCTTTGACAACGTGTCTGGCGGAATGGTTTCACATGCAGATGAGATGTACTGCTTCAGCTGTTCAATTGTTTCTGGATTCTGGCGGTACACCTGGTCTTTCAAGTGTCCCCACAGAAAGAAGTCACAGGGGTTCATGTCTGGCGAATAGGGAGGCCAATCCACGCCGCCTCCTGTATGTTTCGGATAGCCCAAAGCAATCACACGATCATCGAAATATTCAGTCAGGAAATTAAAGACGTCGGCCGTGCGATGTGGCCGGGCACCATCTTGCATAAACCACGAGGTGTTCGCAGTGTCGTCTAAGGATAAGCCTTCTGTGGCAGGGTACGCAGCTTAAAGGTAGCTAAAAATATCATTTAAAAAGCATTTTTTTTAGTTTCCGTGCAAGACGTACATAAAAATTTATTTTCTGTTGCAGAGCCTTGAGAGCTTTTTAGGCGGGTTTTGAATTGCTGTTAACGCCGGGGATTTTAATCAGAAAGCGGCAACAAACAAAGCGTGGTTGCAGTTAAACTTTGGCTTCTTGAGCCAGTGCCGCACGAAGTAGCCGCGCGGTCTTAAGGCGTCTTGTTACGGTCCGAGCGACTCGCCCTGTCGGAGGTTCGAGTCCTCCCTCGGGCATGGGTGTGTGTGTGTCGTCCTTAGCGTAAGTTAGTTTAAGTTAGGTTAAGTAGTGTGTAAGCTTAGGGACCGATGACCTCAGCAGTTTGGTTCCATAAGACGTTACCACAAATTTCCAATTTCTTGAGCCAGTGTAGACGGAAAACTACGTACCATAGGGATACCGAACTTTGTAGGAATGATGTTCAGGCTGTGCGCTGCAGGATTTGTGTTAGTGTCATGACTTTTCGTGGCGCCGGTACTGGCGCAGCAAAGGGGGGGTTGAAACACAAGCGTCAGTATGCGTTACAGCTACACACACTCAACGTGGGTCTGGACAAGACCAGCTTTTTACTCATAAAGCTCTTTTATCAGAACAACAGCTATCGGAGAGGTCCTCTTTCCGCACCAGGGATGAAGGACATGATTCGGAAGTTTGAATTAACTGGCGATTTGAAAATTGCTGCTGGGAGAGGCCAACGGTCAACTGCGCCACTAACTGTTCAAGAAGTTACTGTTGCCATGGCTTAAAATGCCGCGATCATCAAGCAATGCACGAGCTATGCTGCGACAACTGAACATTCCATGGTCCACCATTGTTTCTGGCAATAGTAGAGCAATCTCCATGCAATTCTGTGCAGTCGTGGATGCATATGGTTGTCACAGTGAGCAACGTTTGAAGCCTGTAAGTAAACATAGTACGAAATTAACAATTATTACCGTCTCATGTAGAAATTAAAATGTTCCAACAATGTATTCGTTCATCAGGTTACCTTCCATAAGGAAAGTGGGTGCACTCTGCGACTGTTACGTGATTTATAAATTATAGAGCTCAGCAGTCAGTCGTCCTTTTTTTGCGGGTTTTATTACGCAAATCCAGATTTCGGCTAGTGCCTAGCCATTATCAATGCACTATTGTCTAGAGATGGGCAAAACTGTTCTTTTCAGAGATCGGATCAGAACTGTTCACTCCCTAAAATGAATTAGCTCTTTTTCATGACTCACCACTCATTTACAATAGAAAATAAATGGAAGGCACATTGCCCTTTAAACTTGGTTTATTCCAGTACTATACCTGTATTTTGATCTTATTTGATCCTATTTTGAAGTAACACAGATAATGAGTAAGAATTATGTATTGTTTATTGAAATTTCCACGATATGACAAAGTTTTTGATTATTGATTTATTTTGCACTATCGTGGTTTTTTGGGTGATCGGAAAATGTTGTAACTTTAGATTTACATTAACAATATATTTGGCTATAATGTATTAAAATTTCATTAACCTCATACAAATACATCGCAAGCCATATATTTTTAAAGTGAACGTTTCCTTCCGAAGACGCCTAAAATCGCAAAATCCGTACCAGAATAAGAAAAAAGATATAAATTTGACTGTAAAACGAAAGTGCTGCATGTAGCCTTACGCAGAATAAAACAAGGAAAATATTGGTGTATCACATTTTGCGATACGTTTATCGGTTCGCTCGTAATTAAAGCATAAATTCGAGTGTCCATAATAAAAATTCTATAGTAAGAGGAGTCGTCAGGAACCTAATCTGATCAGTTTAAACAAATAAAAATAAAATAAAAACAAATTATGTATACATAACATAATAATGTAATATACATAGCGGTATTACTACGAAGAACAGTATCCAGTAGAGACGAATTCCGATGCAGAAGCACTGAGTCGAGCCGTGAGCTGTATTACTGCGTGAGCTAAGACCGCAGAGACCAGAGTGACACCTGAGTTGCTTTGCTCAACGCTCTGGCTAGAGTCGAGAACGGTGGGGTGAGCGTTGAGCGGGCGAGTTCCGAGGGTGGGGGGAGCAGTGAACTCACCCGCTCCGAGACAAATCGTCCGTTCCCTTGCGAGCAGGTTGTTGCAAGTAGTTCCTATGTTATCCGCTAGGTGGCTCTCTGTCCTGTTGCTCGCATCAACTGCCCAGAGGGCAGGACGTGCGACTGAAACGATCGCCGACAGAGTGCGATGCGAAGTTAAGCTGCGCCAGACACTGCACACGGCAGACGACGCACAGAGACAGCACGGCATATGTGAAACACAAAATCCAATGGGGCACTGCACAATGCAGGCAGCCAAGGTAGAAGCAGGGCAGAGGCCGGCGCTGGCTGTGTTGTGTGGCTGATATGCACCGTCTCTCAATCTCTCTCTCTCTCTCTCTCTCTCTCTCTCTCTCTCTCTCTCTCTGCCGTGGGAAACGTTTGGAGCTACCGTTCTTTTTTTCTGAATCACTGATTGTTCACTCCTTTGAAAGATTCAACTCTGTGAATTAGTTCAAGAGCGCATCCCCCATCTCTACTATTGTCTAATCTCGATATATGTTAGTTCCCTGTTGTTCGGTCGTTAGTCACAGTTCCTTGAATTCAAACACGAAACTAACATGCATCGAGATCAGAGAATAGTGAATGACTATAGCTAGGCAATTGCCGAAATCTGGATCTGCGTAATAAAACTTGCAAAAAAAAAAGGATTAATTGCTGCGCTCTATAATTTATAAATGTATTCGTTATTTCTCTTCCGCATGTCGCTACACATGTTTCCCGAATTTTCATTGTCCTACTATCATAAATTTTTCATGAGTCCCTATCATTTAGCGAAAATTTACGTATAATCACCGTATAGCTACTTTCCGTACTGATACTGGAATTCTGCTATAGGTTAAATTTGTATGCCGCACTTATCTTGAAGGATGCATAATTTACCTACGTGGCACTCCGAACATTCCCTCTTCCAATTGTTTTGGTCGCAGTCCTATACAGAGGTTATGTCTCCCCCACCCCGCTTCACACACACACACACACACACACACACACACACACACACACAAAACCATAGCCTCTATTGTATCCTGCCCACCTGGGTAATGGATATAGGAGAATCGGGTACAGAAGTAAGAGGAGGCTGAATAGAAGTAGAGGATGGAGACGGGCAGCACGGTAGAGAAATTTTGTCGAGACCACGATGCAATTTCCTGAACGTGTTGTCTCCGCCTGTCAGCACTGGCCGTCAGAGCGCGGCCCACCTTGCTAAACACGAAGGATTAAATTTAAATTATCGCAACGTACACCAGAGGTGTATTTTACTTGGCGTCGCCAAACATGTTGAATAGATCCACTGGGCACTGTTTATCTTTCGAAGATTAACGATACCTGCTCGGTGATTCACTGGTCTAAAACTAGTACAACAATTTTAAACATCCGTTGATTGCTTTAATCAGAGGGAAGTTTGTTTTTGTAAGCGTCTCTTGCAAATATACGGACGGGTTATAGCCAGAGGCCTGTAAATAAATGCAATGTGCTGTGTCCTATATTCCCCCGTATTGCCGCTGCTGTTTAGCAAATAAAACATGAATGGCATTTCTTCTTCGTAATTTACCCCCCCCCCCCCCTCCCCCCTACATCAGCCTTCAGGTAAACTTCATTTGGCGTCCATTCTCACCAACCGTGACATTATTCTACATTCTAGCCGAGGGAGGTGACGTAGTGGTGGATCACTGGAGTCGTATTTGGAGGTCAGTGCCCTTCCAGGCATCGAGATGTAGGTTTTCCGTCGTTTCGCTAAATGACTGACGGTAAATGCCGGGATGGTTCCTTTGAAAAGTACACGAGAGATTTCCTTCACCATCCTTCCACTCCCCAAGCTTGTACTCACTCGTTAATTACCTCGTATTCAACGGAAAGTTAAAAGCCAAGTTTCCTTCCTTCCACTCTCATCCTCCATCTTGCTTTTGTAGGAAATGTGTTCAAAAAGTAAAAAGGATTTTTGAATGATGGTTTCAGTCTGCAGCGGAGTGTGCACTGATACGAAACTTTCTGGCAGGTTAAAACTGTGTGCCGGACCGAAACTCGAACTCAGGACCTTTGCAGGCAAAGGCCCGGAGTACGAATATCGGTCCAGCACAGTTTTAATTTGACAGGAAGTTTCAAAGGCAATATTGTTATGTCGCGTTTGGTATTAGTCCGATTCACACGGTTTCTTCGTTTTTGTGATGGTAACCATATTTGAAGAGAATCTTTACTGTTTTATCCAAATACTTCAGTCCGTTATCAGCTGTCAGAAAGCTTAGATATGTTTTTGTAGTATGGGCGATTCTCTATTGCATGAAATATAATCAGAGAATTTGTATTGCATATTGCTGCAAGAACAAATAAAGTGCAAAAATGTTTTTAGAAATATTAACTGTAGCTCTTTGTGAATCTGTTACAGGCTTTCACGGCAGATATAAGCGTTTCGAAGAAGCCCTGAAGATATGTATTCGTCTTGTTTCTGTTGTGTGTGTGTGTGTGTGTGTGTGTGTGTGTGTGTGTGAGAGAGAGAGAGAGAGAGAGAGAGAGAGAGAGAGAGAGAACACTAATAAACAGGTAAATGAGAAACATGTGTAAGATGAGATTACTGACAGACGTTTTTCATCTTTCTGTTGCAGGTAACTACCCATAACGTGAAGCAGTAACCACCACTGACGAACAGTGAGTTATAAAACGTGCAGCCCACACTAATATGCACAAATTCTAAAAGAATCACAATAACAGCGCTCTTCATTTTTTCATCCATCATTAACAGATCTTCAATAGAAATACTTCGCCTTCGTCCTGTTTACAGGTCCTAACTTCTCCATTGTGTTACACTGGTGTAAGATGAGAACATCGAAGTCAGAGTGAATTCAAGGAAAAATGTTATATTGTCGTATAACTTTATTTTTGGAGCAGATGCATAGGGGTATTTTACATCATGAAGTACTACACTTCAACGGTTTCATAAGAACTGAGGTTGTAAGAAGCTATTTATAATGATGCCTCTGTTAGATGTAGTTGTTGAGCCAAGCCGTAAGAGAGCAGCATATCATTTGGGTTACGCATAAGCTTTCCAATTCAGCACAAAAACAATCCAAGCACAACTCCCGTGCAACAGTGTAGTACTTCATACCTACTCCATTGTTCTTTCGTTTTCACGAGACATTGGGAGAAATGTTGCAGACTTTTTAAGTAATCGTCGTATTGGCACAGTTAATTAGAATATTTGCTGCCCTCGTGGACTGTCTGTGATCGGCGTGAGTCGAAGCACGGACGTAGCCGTAGCATTGGTGTATCCTAACGGGCGAACAGTAGAAGCTAAATCCCATGTATATAAGCAGTATGACAGTGGGCAAACAATAAAGTATCAACGCACATTTCGTAACGAAGATGAATTAATATACTGTAACACTCCAGTAACACGATTCACAAGAAATCATGCGAAAAGAAGACAAAAAAAGGAAAAAAGCTGTAGCAATCGCAGGATATTTTATCTGTTTGAGGTATGTGTGATGCAACGGCTTATTGTATAAATTTCACCCCACAACTAAAAATTTTGCGCGCAGTATGTATGAAAGAACAGCTTACTGTCTAAATTTCATCGAATGGCCAAATTGTGAAGGCAAGTCACTGTTGAGTCGCATGGTGATTCCTCAGCTCCTTTCATGTCAGCATATCCTGAATGTATCTTACAACTGTTACCTCTGCTACATTGATAAGGAGTCGATCTAAAACAGCATCCATGAATTTTTTGTGCGAATAAAGCCGTCAAGATCGCTTAATATGGATTCCTTCAGTACTATGTTTCGGCTTTTGCCATCGTCCGATCAAAACTTACGACTCTTTAAATAAAGTTTATTCTTTAAATTAAAAGTGTATTTGACACTACAATAGTGAAGCCACAGTCCCTGTGAATAAAATGTTTCTTTAAAAAAAGGGTTACATTACCTGTTTCAACGAATTACGTAGCCATTTTCAAATGTGAAACATCATCAGCGATACTGAACTTTCTTTTGAGTGCTATGTTTTAATGTGATAATGACACTTGCCGAAACGTCGTAGTAAATGAAAATATATTGAGCGACTAAGTTTCTTCGCTACAAAACATTCATAACGATCGTGGGCTCATTTAAGGGGCTCCGGAAAGGAGCGTTTTCTGAATCTGCAGACTATTACCTTTTAATAGATATATAATTTATTCAATTCCGAAGACTACAACTATTTTTAAATTTTTTTTGAAATGTGTTCTACATGGGCGTGACCCACTGTGGCGCTGTGCGATATGTTAATTACCTTGGTGACGGTGGTTCTAAAAGTTTCAAACATGTTCAAGGACTGAAGCCCTATGGTGATGATGTTGTAGTGCAGAAATTTGAGTGTATTGGACACGTACAGAAGCGAATGGGAACAAGACTTCGGCGACTGAAAGCTTCGTACAAAAAACAAAAACTCAGTGATGGTAAAGGGTTGGATGGGAAGGGAAGGTTAACTGACAGTGTAATTGACAAAATACAGAAGTATTATGGAATGGCTATTAGGCAAAATACACAAAGTGTCGACGAAATGAAGAAGGCTGTTTGGGCTCTTTTTTTTTTTTTTTTTTTTTTTCATACTTCTTCAACCGATGAAAATCACCAACATAGCTTGTGTCCCAAAGAAGAAGACAGTTGGTGTAAATATAACAAAGGATTGCTAACTGGTGAAGTGTACACTCATAAGCATAGTCTGCCTCATGCAATAATGGAGGTGATAAAACCTATTTTCAGAGACTTAGCAGCACGTGAACTGTTGAAAAAGTGTATTCACGGAAAAACTGAAAACCCCAATGAAAGTGTAAATAGTGTTATATGGTCGAGAATCCCCAAGACTGTATTTGTTGGAATAGAAACACTTCACTTTGGTGTGTATGATGCTGTTGCGACTTTCAATGATGGCAACATTGTAAGGTGCAAGGTATTTAGAAATATGGGAATGAAGATAGGTTCTAACATGGTACGAGCGATGCTTGCTTTAGACAAGGAACGCCTTCGGGCTGCAGACAGGGCTGTAAAGAGTCTAGAAATACAAGCAAGAGTAAACAGGAGGAGGAACAAGAGGAAGCTGGAGGAGGAGTTTGCAGAGGATGAAGATAATCCATCCTATGGACCTGGAATGCACTAAAAAGTTAATCCAATCTTTGTCGCTCGATTCCCAAAACTTTTATTTTCTCATACTAATTACATGTTTTCTAAGGATCTTCCAAACATATTTGTTTCAAACTTTCAGTAAATGTTACACAGTACCTTCTGCATAATTTAACACAGCCTTTTTCCAAAAAACTGTATATTTTTGAATATATAAATAATAAATTGCAAAAAAATGTTGTGAATTTTCATTACAATTGAAAAAAAATCATCTTTAATAACTGAACTAAAATTTTGTAAAATCCCTGTGTTAAGTTGTAGCCCATATTCCAATAAATAATCTGTAAAAACTTCAACTTCCTACCTCAAATACTTTGTGAGGAAAGATGTAATGTATAAGCGTTATTTTAACATTGCAAGTATAGGGCGTTCCGGAGCCCCTTAAGCAGTTTACATTGAGGGGACAAAAGTCGTGGGAAATCTGTCGGATCTCCTTTTGACTAGTGTAGTGCAGCAACTCCGCGTGGCATGCACCCAACAAGTCGTTGAAAGTTCTATGCAGAAAAGCTGAGCCGCGCTGCCTCTATAAGAGTCCACAATTGCGAAAGTGTTAGCGATGCGTAATTTTTATGCACTAATTGACCTCTCTATTGTGTCCCATAAATGTGTGACAGGATTCATGTCGGGCAATCTGGGTGGCCAAAGCATTCGTTCGAATTGTCCAGAATGTTCCTCAAAACAATAGCAAATGATTGCGGCCCCGTGACATGTTTGGCATCATGAGGTCGGTGAATGGCTGCAAATGGCCTCCAAGTAGTCGAACAAAACCATTTCCATTCAGTAGTCGGTTCAGTTGGACGAGAGGACCCAGTCCATTCCACGTGAATGCAGCCCACACCATTACAGAGCAACCACCAGCCTGCACAGCGACTCGTTGACAACTTAGGTCCATGACGTCGTGCGGTCTGCGTCACACTCGAACCCTGCCATCAGCTGTTGCCAACTACAATTGGTACTCATCTGACAAGACAACGGTTTTCCATTCGTCTAGTGTCCAACCGATATGGCCACGAGCCCAGAGAGGCGTTGCAGGCGATGAAGTGTCATTGCCAAAGGCTCTTGCGTCTGCCATAGCCCATTAAAGGGGAGGTTCACTATCTTTTGGTTCAAATAAATCGATTTTTTTAAATTGCATTTTTGGATCCATGAAAGTGTGTATAATCCACCCCTGAAACGGTTTTTCCGAATACGGGACGGAAATGTCTGTTATTCGCGGTTGAACAAAAAAATGAACCTGCCTGAAATCGGCCTTTTTCACGCACCAGTTTTTTTCGTTTCGGAGGACGAGTGCTTGGGAGGAAACACACAAAATTCAGATGATAGTTTGAATGTGTGAGTTTGGAAGTTAGCCCCCAAGCATTTGCATTCTGGTGCGAAGACATCTACATCTACGTCTACATCCATATCCATACTCCGCAAGCCACCTGACGGTGTGTGGCGGAGGGTACCGTGAGTACCTCTATCGGTTCTCCCTTCTATTCCAGTCTCGTATTGTTCGTGAAAAGAAGGATTGTCGGTATGCTTCTGTATGGGTTCTAATCTCTCTGATTTTATCCTCATGGTGTCTTCGCGAGATATACTGCTTGACTCTTCGGTGAAGGTATGTTCTCGAAACTTCAACAAAAGCCCGTACCGAGCTACTGAGCGTCTCTCCTGCAGAGTTCATCTATCATCTCCGTAACGCTTTCGCGATTACGAAATGATCCTGTAACGAAGCGCGCTGCTCTCCGTTGGATCTTCTCTCTCTCTTCTATCAACCCTATCGGGTACGGATCCCACACTGCTGAGCAGTATTCAAGTATTGGGCGAACAAGCGTACTGTAACCTACTTCCTTTGTTTTCGGATTGCATTTCCTTAGGATTCTGCCAATGAATCTCAGTCTGGCATCTGCTTTACCGACGATCTACATTATATGATCATTCCATTTTAAATCACTCCTAATGCGTACTCCCAGATAATTTATGGAATTAACTGCTTCCAGTTGCTGACCTGCTATTTTGTAGCTAAATGATAAGGGATCTATCTTTCTATGTATTCGCAGCACATTACACTTGTCTACAGTGACATTCAATTGCCATTCCCTGCACCATGCGTCAATTCGTTGCAGATCCTCCTGCATTTCAGTACAATTTTCCATTGTTACAACTTCTCGATATACCACAGAATCATCCGCAAAAAGCCTCAGTGAACTTCCAATGTCATCCACAAGGTCATTTATGTATATTGTGAATAGCAACGGGCCTATGACACTCCCCTGCGGCACACCTGAAATCACTCTTACTTCGGGAGACTTCTCTCCATTGAAAATGAATGCTGCGTTCTGTTATCTAGGAACTCTTCAATCCAATCACACAATTGGTCTGATAGTCCATATGCCCTTACTCTGTTCATTAAACGACTGTGGGGAACTGTATCGAACGCCTTGCGGAAGTCAAGAAACACGGCATCTACCTGTGAACCCGTGTCTATGGCCCTCTGAGTCTCGTGGACGAATAGCGCGAGCTGGGTTTCACACGATCGTCTCTTTCGAAACCCATGCTGATTCCTACAGAGTAGATTTCTCGTCTCCCGAAAAGTCATTATACTCGAACACAATACGTGTTCCAAAATTCTACAACTGATCGACGTTAGAGATATAGGTCTATAGTTCTGCACATCTGTTCGACGTCCCTTCTTGAAAACGGGGATGACCTGTGCCCTTTTCCAATCCTTTGGAACGCTACGCTCTTCTAGAGACCTACGGTACACCGCTGCAAGAAGGGGGGCAAGTTCCTTCGCGTAGTCTGTGTAAAATCGAACTAGTATCCCATCAGGTCCAGCGGCCTATCCTCTTTTGAGCGATTTTAATTGTTTCTCTATCCCTCTGTCGTCTATTTCGATATCTACCATTTTTTCATCTGTGCGACAATCTAGAGAATGAACTACAGTTCAGTCTTCCTCTGTGAAACAGCTTTGGAAAAAGACATTTAATATTTCGGCCTTTAGTCTGTCATCCTCTGTTTCAGTACCATTTTGGTCACAGAATGTCTGGACATTTAGGTGCATAGATCCTGAGAAATCAGTACCCAGAACAACCACCTCTGGCCGTAATAACGGCCTTGATACGCCTGCGCATTGAGTCAAACAGAGCTTGGATGGTGTGGGCAGGTACAGCCGCCCATGCAGCTTCAACACGATACCACAGTTCATAAAGAGTAGTGACTGGCGTATTGTGACGAGCCAGTTCCTCGGCCACTATTGACCAGACGTTTTCAGTTGCTGAGACATCTGGAGAATGTGCTGGCCACAGCAGCAGTAGAAAATTTTCTGTATCCAGAAAGGCCCGTACAGGACCTGCAACATGCTGTCGTGCATTATCCTGCTGAAATGTAGGGTTTCGCAGGGATCGAATGAAGGGTAGAGCCACGGGTCGTAACATATCTGAAATGTAACGTCCACTGTTCAAAGTGCCGTCAATGCGAACAAGAGGTGACCGAGACGAGTAACCAATGGCACCCCATAACATCGCGCCGGGTGATACGCCAGTATGGCTATGACGAATACACGCTTCCAATGTGCGTTCACCGCGATATCGCCAAACACAGATGCGACCATCATGATGCTGTAAACAGAACCTGGATTCATCCGAAAAAATGACGTTTTGCCATTCGTGCATCCAGGTTCGTCGTTGAGTACACCATCGCCAGTCATGGTCTCCGAGCTGATACTCCATGCTGCTGCAAACGTCGTCGAACTGTTCGTGCAGATGGTTGTTGTCTTGCAACGGTCCTCATCTGTTGACCATGGATCGAGACGTGGCTGCACGATCCGCTACAGCCATGCGGATAAGATGCCTGTCATCTCGAGTGGTAGTGATACGAGGCCTTTGGGATCCAGGACGGCGTTCCGTATTACCCTCCTGAACCCACCGATTCCATATTCTGCTAACAGTTGGATCTCTACCAACGCGAGCAGCAATGTCACGATACGATAAACAGCAATCGCGATAGGCTACAATCCGACCTTTATCAAAAACGTAAACGTGATGGTACGCATTTGTCCTCCTTACACGAGGCATCACAACGACGTTTCACCAGGCAACGCTGGTCAACTGCTGTTTGTGTATGAGAAATCGGTTGGAAACTTTCCTCGTGTCAGCACGTTATAGGTGTCACCACCGGTTCCAACCGTGTGTGAATCCTCTGCAGTGCTAATCATTTGCATCTCTCAGCATATTCTTCCTGCCGGTTAAATTTCGGGTCTGTAGCACGTCATCTTCGTGGTGTAGCAATTTTAATGGCCAGTAGTCTAGCAAAGGCGACAACGTTGTTGACGTCTGCTGGGGTAAGCGTACAGAGCGTTGTTAAAAGAGTAAACGAACTTAAGCAACGGGAGAAATGTTCCTCGGGGAAGACGAGACTCATCGCAAGGGACTGTTTATTGATATACAACGGATTTTTGTCCTTGGTATTTTGAAACTCTCAGGACAAGCTCCATTATACGGTTACGGGGCTCTTCCAGTAATTTAAGTGGTACTTAGCTCGCTAGTTGGTTGAGAGGGTGTAGTGCAGTGTTGCAGTGGTGTTCCATACTGGCCATGTGGTGAATGTGGTCGTCTGTGGCGCTGGCGGCGAAACCGCAGCGGTTGCACTGACCGTCTCGCGTGACCTCGAGGTACAGAGGGATGCGGCGGCTGCGGTGGCCGGTTTGACTCTGCTAATTGTCTCTCCCGCCTGCTGCCACTGACTGCTGATTGGTAGTTGCCGCAGACGGGGTAGGCCTCGTGCGCACAGAGGCACATGGCTTTGTGATGCTATAAACCACAAAGGCTAACATTTTAATCGTGGCACCTGTCAGAGAGAAACCTTGCGCTGCACCCTTATAATTGTGCGTGGTATTACGACGGTCACTCCAAAAGAAATGCACGCTATTTTTGTAAAAATACAGTTTTCATTCTGCATGTGTGAAAGTTTTACAGTGTGTAAATACACCCATCCCGCTTGTTTTCAAACTTAGTTCAGCCTGTTACCGTGAGTGGCGCCGTCACAGCATGTCTTCAAGATGGTTGCTACGCTTGACGTTCGTCAGAAGCAACGTGCTATCATAGAATTCCTGTGCTGTGAAAACGAGACAGTGGGAAACATCCACAAGATGTTGAAAAATGTGTATGGAGATGCTGCTGTCGATCTCAGTACAGGTTGTCGGTGGGCAAGCAGGTTACGTGATGAAAGCGGGCACGGAAATATTGAGGACTGGCCTCGCAGAGGCAGGCCTCGTACTGCACACACTCCAGACATTGTGTGCAGAGAGTTAATGAATTGGTGACTGCTGACAGACGCATCACAGTGAACGAATTATCACGCTAAGTTGGGATGGGGGAAGGAAGTGTCTGCAGAATATTGAAAGTGGTGCCGTTAAAAAAGGTTTGTGCCAGGTGGGTTCCCAGGATGTTGACAGTGGGTCACAAAGAAACAAGAAAAACGGTACGCAGTGAACTTTTGAAACAGTACGAGAATGGTGGAGATGAATTTCTTGGAAGAACTGTGACAGATGATGAAACATGGCTCCATCATTTTTCACCTGAGACGAAGAGGCAATAAATGGAGTGGCATCATCCAAATTCACCCAAGGAAAAAAAAAATTCAAAACCACATCATCTGTTGGAAAAGTTATGACTACGGTGTTTTTCGATTCCTTGGACTCTTGGTTAAGGACATCATGCCAAGTGGAACCACCATAAATTCTGATGCATATGTGACGACACTGAAGAAACTTCAAGCTCGACTGAGTCGTGTTCAGCCACATCGGCAAAAGCAGGATGTTTTGCTGTTGCACGACAATGCACGGCCACATGTTAGTCAAAAAACCATGGAAGCGATCACAAAACTCGTATGGACAACACTGAAACACCCGCCTTACAGTCCTGACCTGGCTCTATGTGACTATCATAACCTTTGGGAAACTGAAAGACTCTCACCGTGGAACAAGGTTTGAAGATGATGACTCCCTGGTGCACGCTGCCAAACAATGGCTCCAACAGGTTGGTCCAGAATTTTATCGTGCGGATACACAGGCTGGTTCCAAGATGTCGAAAGGCAGTTGAGAGGGATGGAAATTATGTGGAGAAATGAAAATATTGTTCCTAAGGATGTATCTACACACTGTAAAACTTTCAAACATGTAGAATAAAAGATGGATTTTCAAAAAAATAGTGTGCATTTACTTCGGAGTGACCCTCATGTAACACTGATACTTCAGAACTGTGTTCGCTACGTCTATTAAGATTAGTGACCCTAAGGATTTGAGATACTAAGGAAGTACTGTAACACATCACTTCCCGACCGCACCTGTATGCTCTTCCTGAGAATATTGTGTACGCTAGGGCTTCGACATGAACTATATCCTCAGTTTACAGGTACCCAAACAACCTGCATATAGTTCTTGATGAGCAATCACTAAAATATTATACATAGTGCAGTCTCTGCTCATCTAAAACATAGGTCACATTATAATTTGGCGAAGATATAAACTTACAAGTAGAATCTCTACCATGCTGTCAGACATTTAATCTGAACAATATTTTAATAAGTCACTCCAAGCTCGTAGGTAAAACTTAAACAGCCATCCCATTTAACAAGTTTAAAATGCTTTTCATAAAGTAACAAAGATGAGTGGCGTTGCATAAACTTTCGAACCTCGAGACAAGCACATTTAACATTCAATTAACTAAGAACAACAAAGTTCTTGTTAAATTAATTGCTTATAAGGAATCTATTAACAATTCCTGCCCATCTCTGTGATCCAATGTTTTAAATAAATTTAACACCGAAACGTCCAGCCTTACCTCTTGCTCGGTATAGAAGTCTTTACAAATATACAATGACGATGCTGTAACTTCCGCGAAACATGTCTGGATAAAAAATAAGAAGAAAACTTTGGTCAAGGCACAGTCTATTTACAGTTTTCTTTTTTCCTGTGCCAACCTCTTCATGTCAGAATAGCACTTGCAACCTACGTCCTCCAATTATTTGATGGATGTGTTTCTATCTCTGTCTTCCCCACAGCTTTTGCGCTCTACAGCTCAGTCTAGTTCCATGGAAGTTATTCCTTGATGTCTTAACGGATGTCCTATCATCCTGTCCCTTCTTCTTGTCAGTGTTTTCCATATATTACTTTCTTCTCCGATTCAGGGCAGAACCTCCTCATTCCTTACTTTCTCAATCCATCTAATTTACAACATTCGTCTGTAGCATGAGATCTCAAATGCGTCGATTCTCTTCTTGTTCCCGTTTCCCCACAGTCCCATGTTGTACTACCATACAATGTTGTGCTGCAATCGTTCTTAGAAGTTTCAGTTGCTTCTCTAACTTCTGTATATGTCGGTTTCCTAGCCACCACACTTACGTAATTGAAATCAATCCCAGGGCCACAGTTCCCCGCTACTGCAGATTTCACCCTCTGTTGTACCTGCGTGGGGCGTTCGTGTTCCTTAATACGTTCTTGTAACAGTAAAAAATGGTTCAAATGGCTCTGAGCACTATAGGGCTTAACATCTAAGGTCGTCAGTCTCCTAGAACTTAGAACTACTTAAACCTAACTAACCTAAGGACATCACACACATCCATGCCCGAGGCAGGACTCGAACTTGTGACAGTAGCGGTCGCGCGGTTCCAGACTGAAGCGCCTAGAACCGCTCGACCACAACGGCGGGCGCGACCGTAGCGGTCGCGCGGTTCCAGGCTGAAGCGCCTAGAACCGCTCGGTCACACCGGCCGGCCAGTCTTTTCCGTTCCGCCTGTATAAACTTTACCACAGCCACACGTCCTTGTAATGTTCGTGTGACACTATTATTCCATAGGTTAAATTTATCTTATGCTATTTTGTAGAGTTTAGTTCCAACTGTATTCAGATCGTTGTTTTCACAACCAGAAAAAATATTAACTTACTTACTTAACACCTGCAGCGCTGAGTAGCGTATCGGGCGACATGTTTCCTCCAGGGAACTGGATCAGCCGTCAGGTTTCAGCTCCCTCTCAGTCCATGCATTGAGGATCGTTTGCAGATTTCGTTTGCAAATGATAAAAAGTCTTCCTCTGAGTCCATTCGTTGGTTTCCACAACAGTGTCGCCGGCCGTTGTGGCCGAGACTTTCTGGGCGCTTCAGTCTGGAACCACGCGACTGCTACGGTCGCAGGTTCGAATCCTCCCTCGGGCATGGATGTGTGTGCTGTCCTTAGGTTAGTTAGGTTTAAGTAGTTCTAAGTTCTAGGGGACTGATGACCTCAGATGTTAAGTCCCATAGTGCTCAGATCCATGTGAAGACCCACCACGTTAGCCGAGAGCGCTAGTGTGCTGCTTCGTGGACTCGGGTAGGCGCACCGGCACCGGATCGAATCCGCCCGGCGGGTTAACGACGACGGTCGGTGTTCCGGCTAACCTGGATGTGGTTTTTAGGCGGTTTTCCACATCTCCCTTGATGAATACCGGGCTGGTCCCCATGCCCCGCCTGAGGTACACGGCTCGCAACCTTCTGAACACTTCCGCATTATTCCATGGATTAAGCTAGTCACAGACAGTTCGGGTACACTAATTCCGTCCCGGGGAGTGTGGGTTGGTGGCAGGAAGGGAATGCGGCCACCCCTTAATCTAACATTGCCAAATCCGGTTAACCATGCCGACCCTGCGTACCTGCTGGAAAAGGCACAAGCGAAAGAAAGTGCTCAGAGCAATTGAACCACAGCAGTGTTGATTTGAGGTTTCTTCCTTCTTCCCTGCATAGAACATGCCCTGTGAGCTCCAGTCGTGTTACAGAATCTGTTTCGTGGAGGCTGCGAGAGGGACTAACTTAAACAACCACCGGCTCACACTGAACAGTGCCTGGCGTCGTATAACCACACACATGCGACACTGGCTATGAGACGAGTTTATTTCTGTGTGTGTGTGTGTGTGTGTGTGTGTGTGTGTGTGTGTGTGTGTGTGTTTCGTTCCCGTACAAAAATTTATATGTCGGCACGACAGGTTAATGCTGGTTGATACATTTTTACAGCACGGCGGTACTGTTAGTAAAAGCCGGCAACGGAACAGAGCTACGGGAAGGCTTCTGGGAACAGCGTGCACCGTAGGAATGCAAGTGGCGTTGGCAGACCCGGTTTACAGTTACGCGGGAACGTACGACCAGTACCACCAGAGAGAAAGACGCAAGCGGAGAGTCTGGTTTTTGTCAGAGGTAACGGGCAGTCTCCACCGGCTATATAGCAGCCTCAAGACTGCCCGTAATGCTACTCACATTTCCACGACACGGTATCCGAAACTTGCTGAGTGGCACAGTGGTTATCACACAGGACTCGCACTTGGGGGGACGACAGTTCAAATCCCCATCCGGCCGATTTATTTTTTGCGTGTGTTCTGAAAACCAAAGGCGGTTTCCGGCATAACGCCCTTGAATGGGCACTGTCTATTTCCTTCCCTATACTTCCCAATCCGAGACTGCGATTCGTCCTTAACGGCCACGTCGTCGACGGTAAGTGGGATAATAATTCGGAAATTTGTGGTAAGTTCCTGTGGGACCAAGGAATCAGTCCCTAGGCTTACACACCACTCACCCTAACTTAAACTAATTTACACTAAGGCGCACACACACACACACACACACACACACACACACACACACGAGGGAGGACTCGAACCTCGGACGGAGGCAGCCGCGCGAACCGTGGCGAGGCGCTTAAGACCTCGCGGCTGGACCCCAATCTTCCATCTTTCTTCCACGACTGATATGTGGTCCAATTCGAGATTTGATTCGTCCTTAATGACCACGTCGTCGACAGGATATTGGACCCTCATCTTGCATCTTTCTTCCACATCTCTTACGCGGTCCTGTCACATTGATGTGAGCACCTGTCGAAGGTCGAATGAGCACCTTTTGCACTGCGGATCTCTGCGAGACTTTCAGGAGGAGAGTCAGTCTCTGAGGTTCTGGAAGGTATCAACAGAGATGTGAAGCCATGTCGTTTCCAGTGCCGTGACCAGCTGCGGTAGGTTTCTCAGCTGAGGTGCCATGGAACGAACATTTATGTTGCAAAATCAGACATAATGTCTGCAGGGATACCGCAATCACTTTTTTATACAGTGTTGCTTATAATCCGTCTTGATGTAACTTCCCCACAAAGAAAAATGTCAATGAAAATGTAAATGTGAGCCAAGTGTAACCTCCCAATACAATTATTAAATTAAATGAATTTTTAAATATTGTAATCTCTGAACAAAATTGGCTCCGATTTATAGTCGCTGTGCAAAGAATGCATTCACACTTAATATTCCCACAGAATTCTTTTCTCATTTAATGTCAAGTTCGGAATAGAAAAATTCCTAAACACCAAAAATAATAAAAAAGTTTCTGTAACCTGATTAAATTTATAAGGACAGCAGCGCTGACCTTCGGCCCTGTATTCTGAATAAAAAAAGCAAAAATTCTTACCTCAATAAAACTGCAATTATATCCGCTCTTAATTACTCATTTTTCGACACAGCTTAGTGCAATGCTGGCGTATATATATATATTTTTTTGATTATTGGAAGGAATGGTCATGCATTTGAAATATTCTTTAAATTGAAATGAATGCTTTTCTTTAAAAGAGTTGCTTTATATTATAAAAATTATTATTGGGGCATTTCTTCTGAACAAATTAAATTACAATTAACATACATTATTAAATATGCGCAAGGCTGCTTCTTTACCTTCTACAACAATACTCATCCTCCAGAGTCCTGACCAGAGTCGCGAGCAGAGCACACAGCCGACGCATGCAGACTCCCCGACTACTACCGACTGCCAACTACTACTGTCGACAGACAACTACTACCTGACTTACTACTACTGTCGACTCGTGCGGTCAAGCGCAGACTAGCAACAGCTAACGATAAACTACTCTCTGGTCAGAGATTCTGTCATGCCTCGCCCATCGCTGGCAATGTATACATCTTACATTGATTGCAAAATATTTCTTCGTATGACCGGTTTCGGTTCCTCTTGAACCATCTTCAGATCTACAAATTTCGTTTACAGGAGTAACCCGTCCACACTCAGCAACCTTCACATGCTGCGTCGCATTCCATGTGTTGCCGAGTGTAACCGAAATTTGCATATCTGAAGATGGTTCTAGAGGAACCGAAACCGATCATATGAATAAATATTTTGCAATCAAGACCGATTATAAGTAACATTGAACTTTTATTTATTTATTAACATTAGAGAGTAACCCACCGCATGGTAAATAAGGCAGGTCCTTTGCTACTAAAATTAATAACAAGCTGCAGAGAAAGAGTCTTCGTCTTTTACATAATTACATTGTTAATTTTGAAAAAAGAAACATCTGTTAACATAAAGGACATTTTGGTAAAGGAAAAATGTTTCGACATTCTGAGGAAGGAATAATATAGGAAATGAAAGATTTAGATAGTAAAAAGAGATCCTTTTACCTGGCTATTTCAGGCAGGAGGGCTTCGGTGAACATTCCGAGCCTGTCTATTCTGATATGGTTAGTACTGTATGTACGCGTGAGATTAACTCTAAGTGGTTTGTGTGTGAGGATTAACAGTTCTGTTTGTTACTGCAACTACTTCCTCCATTTGCCTCCGCCATAAGCGGGAGAGGAGCCTCGGAATGATGACCATGAGCCTTGTCTCCCCGAAAAGGCGCTTTATATCTTATGATAATGCATACGTATGTTTATGTAAATTATTATAAAATTCACGTGTTTAACGATTTGAATCTTACACAATTTACATATTACACTATTACATGTTTGAGCAGATTTACACTCGGATCACAATTTAGCAGTGATGCAGAGTAGGATGAAGTGTAAGAGATTAGTCAGGAAGAATCAGTATGGAAAAAAAGTGGAACAAGGAAGTACTAAAGAATGAAAAGATACGTTTGAAGTTCTCTGAGGCTATAGGTACTGCGATAATGAAATGCTCACTAGGAAGTTTAGTTGGAGAGGAATAAACATCTCCAAAAAGGGCAATCACTGAAGTTCGAAAGAACAGCACAGGTACAAAGAAACTAACTGCGAAGAAGCCAAGAGGAACAGAAGAAATACTTCGGTTGTTGGATGAAAGAAGAAAGCACAAAAATGTTCACGAAATTCAGTAATACCGAAATACAAGTCGCTTAGGAATGGAAATAAATAGGATGTGCAGGGAAGCTAAGCCGAAATGGCTGCATCGAAAATGTGAAGAAATCTAAAAAGAAATTTTGCAAAAACAGACATAATGTCTTATGGGATAACAGCAATCAGTGATTTTATAATGTTACTTAAAATCCGTCTTGATTGCAATTTTTTTTATTATTATTCATATGACCGGTTTCGGTTCATTCAGAGCCATCTTCAGATCTGATATTTCAGTTACAGGAGTAACCCGTCCAAATCCAGCAACTTTCACATGCTACGTCACATCACGTAGCATGTGAAAGTTGCTGGATTTGGACGGGTTACTCCTGTAACCCGTCACATCACGTAGCATGTGAAAGTTGCTGGATTTGGACGGGTTACTCCTGTAACTGAAATATCAGATCTGAAGATGGTTCTGAATGAACCGAAACCGTTCATATGAATAATAATAAAAAAATTGAAATCAAGACGGATTTTAAGTAACACTAAAAAGAAATGACTGTAGGAAGGTCTGACACAGCATATAGAAAAACAAAAAAACCTTCGGTGCAATTAAAAACAAATGCGGTAACATTAAAAGTGAACCGGGAATTAAGTAAAGAGTAGAGAGCGGACGAATGGAAAGAGACATTGCAGGCATCTATGGAGGATAAAATTTGTCTGATGTTATAGAAGAAGAAACAGGAGTCGATTTAGAAGATATAGGGGATCCAGTATTAGACTCACAATTTGAGAGAGCTTTGGAGGACTTAAGATCAAATAAGGCAGAAGGGATAGATAACATCCGATCAGAGCTTCTAAAATCATTGGGGGAAGTGGTAACAAAACCGCTGTTCATGTTGGTGTGTGTAGAGTCTGGCGTCAAACCATCTGACTTGTGTAAAAATATCATCCACATAATTCCTATGACTGCAGGAGCTGACGAGCGCTAAATTTATCGGAGAATCAGCTTAACAACTCATGCATCCGGAAGTTGCGGACAAGAATAATATACGGAAGAATGGGAAAGAGGATTGAAGATGTGTTACATGACGATCAGTTTGGCTTTGGGAAAGGTAAAGGGAACAGAGAGACATTTAAGACGTTGCGATTGATCGTGGAAGCAAGACTAAAGAAAAATCAAGACACGTTCATAGGATCTGTCGACCTGGAAAAAGTGTTCGACAATGTCAAATGGGGCAAGATCTTCGAAATTCTCAGGAAAATAGGGTAAGCCGTAGGGAGAGACGGGTAATGTACAATACGTACAAGAACCAAGAGGGAACAATAAGAGTGGACGACCAAGAACGAAATGCACGGATTGAAAAGAATGTAAGAGAGAGATGTAGTGTTTCGCCCGGGCTGTTGAAGCTACACGTCTAGGAAGCAGTGATAGTAATGGTTGAAATGGTATCAAAGATAAGATTCGCTAATGACATTGTTATACTGAGTGAAAGCGAAGATGATTTACAGGATCTGCTTGTAACCGTGTTGTGATATCGCTGGCTTAGTTGTGGAGTATCTTTGGGGGCAGCCGCGTCTGTAGTGAGTCGAGCGCCGGACACGGGACTTGAAAATGGTTCAAATGGCTCTGAGCACTATGGGACTTAACATCTGTGGTCATCAGTCCCCTAGAACTTAGAACTACTTAAACCTAACTAACCTAAGGACGTCACACAACACCCAGTCATCACGAGGCAGAGAAAATCCCTGACCCCGCCGGGAATCGAACCCGGTAACCCGGGCGCGGGAAGCGAGAACGCTACCGCACGACCACGAGCTGCGGGCGACACGGTACTGTTATGTTGTGTAGTGTGTAGCTCTGCATGTGAGAGGCTTTGTTAGTATTCAGGTTGAAGTGTTGCTACAAGTGGCGTTACAGTAAAGTGGTGAAATATGGAGGTGATTCAGAGGAAAGTGCGTCAAGAAGTAATTAAAAAATGAGCAGTGCCGTCGATAACGTATTTATGTATCCTCTCGTTGCGTGTCGCACAGCATCGATCATCCGCGCCGTGTTCGGTCTCCCAGAATGAACCAATGTGAATCAACAGAAATTAGTTACCATAAAAGAGTGCAGTCAATGCCAGTGTCTTGTAGCGAGCGTGAGGACGTGCGTTCGATCATCGCGTTCCCGCATTATCAACAAACAACCGCGTCGTGTCGGTTACGCGTACGCTCGCCCGAATGATATTGTGGACTGGAATGAGATTATCACTCTGCAGCGGAATGTGCGCTGATATGAAACTTCCAGGCAGATAAAAACTGTGTGCCCGACCGAGACTCGAACTCGGGACCTTTGCCTTTCGCGGGCAAGTGCTCTACCAACAGAGCTACCGAAGCACGACTCACGCCCGGTACTCACAGCTTTACTTCTGCCAGTATCTCGTCTCCTACCTTCCAAACTTTACAGAAGCTCTCCTGCGAACCTTGCAGAACTAGCACTCCTGAAAGAAGGGATATTGCGGAGACATGGCTTAGCCACAGCCTGGGGGATGTTTCCAGAATGAGATTATCACTCTGCAGCGGAGTCTGGTAGAAGTAAAGCTGTGAGTACCGGGCGTGAGTCGTGCTTCGGTAGCTCAGGTGGTAGAGCACTTGACCGCGAAAGGCAAAGGTCCCGAGTTCGAGTCTCGGTCGGGCGCACAGTTTTAATCTGCCAGGAAGTTTCATATAGTGGACTGTTGATCATTCATTAATTGGAATAACACTTCTGTATTAGAATGTAAACAGTGCAACCTGCGATTTCCTTTAATCGTCTCAGAATATAGTTGTTCATAGCAGACGTCGAACAGTGTTGTGTTTTAACGTTGAGTGGCTCCCCTAAACCCGCTTGCATAGTTCGATAGATAACTTCAAGCAAGCCAGCAGTAGTGTGGAGCAGAACAGTAAGACTGCCGCGGGATTATCGGGTACGTGGTGTGGACAGGGCGCACGGTCAAGAAAAGCAGAAACGACAAGCAGCTTAAAGGTAACCCACCCCTTTGTACTCCCGGGCGTGTTACATGCTGAATGGAATGAACAGTGTAATGGTTACAGAGTATGGATTGAGAGTAAATCGAAGAAAGAGGAAAGTAATGAGAAGTAGGAGAAATGAGAATTGCGAGAAACTTAACATCATTACTGGTGATCACGAAGTAGATGAAGTTAAGGAAGCAAGGCAGTAAAATAACCCATGATGGACGGAGCCAAGAGGACATGCAAAGTTGAGTAGCAATGACGAATAGGCACTCCTTGGCAAAAGGAGTCTACTAGTATCAATCATTGGCCTTAATTTGAGAAATAAATACCTGAATATTTACGTCTGGAATACAGTATACTACGGTGGTGAAACATAGACAGCGGGAAAACCGGAACAGAAGAGAATCGAAGCATTTCAGATGCGGTGCTATGGAAGAATGTTGAAAATTAAGTGGTCTGATACGGTAAGGAATGAGGAGGTTATGTGCAGAATAGGAGAAGACGGGAGCCTGTGGAAAACTCTGACAAGGAGAAGGGACAGGATGAAAGGACAGCTGTTTACCCTTAGTGAGCCGTGGGAAACATGCTTCCCACTACAGTGAACTCGCTCCTAGTCCCGTGGGATTCACAGTTCCCACCTCTGTACGGTGCTACCACCTAGTGAACAGTATAGGGTACTTCTTCCAATCGGAAGTTCCCGCCGTTTTTGCTGTACCTTCGCGCATAGGCATTGTATAGCTGAGTGTTGCTCTGTAGAGGAGCCTTTCAGTGCTGTTTGCGTGACATTCTGTGATTTTTTCCTCAAAGCTATAGTATAAGGTAAATACTTTTGATTTACCCAAATTTATGAAGGAAAACGTAAGATTGGATCGAGGAGAATTCCAGTTTGAAACAAAAGGAGCCATTTCTGCAGTAAAATGGATGGATAACCATCCAGTCAATTTTCTGTCCTCAATTCATGACTCATGAGAAACAGCCACAGTGAAAAGGAAAAACAAGGATGGTACTAGTACAGAGATTTCTTGTCCTGAAGTTGTGGGAGAATACAACAAAATAATGGGTGGTGTCGATAAGTTTGATCAATTACGAGAAAGGTATGCTATTGGCAGACGTTCTGAAAAATGTTGGCACAGAATATTTTATTTCCTGGTGGACGTTGCTGCAGTGAACAGTTTTATCCTGTGGAAAATAAGTAAAAGAGAAAGTGGACAGCATGATCAGCTCACTTACAGGATCCATCTAGCCAGACAACTGATCGCTGGCTTCTCATCCCAAAAAAGGCGTGGACAGAAACCTGTCTTTCTGGCAAAAAGGGGTAAAGTACCTGCAGATTTTCGTCATGTGGCTGTAGGGGAGCATCGACCCATTTTAGGAGAAACCTACTAGACGTGCCGTCATTGTAGTACCAAAGCTGCGGAAAAGAGCACTCGTTGTGTTTGTACATATTGTCAAATACCACTTTGCATAGATCCATGTTTCAGAAAATTTCATAGCAAGTAACTGTGAACAATCGTTGTAACAAGAGAAGTAAATTTATTAAATAAATATGACATATATTGAAAAAGTTGTTCTTGTCATTTAACTCCAAGGAAGGGCAGTGGGAAGAATACTTCCCACCTTGTTGTGTGACCTCACTTTCACAGTTGGAGCAAATTTGATATTCTGTATGATGAATACACCTATCTGTTAACTACTATCTGCTCTCCATTCATTAAAAAAAAAAAGACAATTTTGCCCACGAAAGGGTTAAGACATCAAGGAATAACCTCCGTAGTACTAGAGGGAGCTGTAGAGGGTATAAACTGTGGTGGAAAACAGAGTGTGGAATACATCCAGCAAACAATTGAGGATCTACTCAGAGATGGCAGGTGAAAGCAATACTTAACAGGCCGCATGAAACCAGTCAAAAGACTGATGACTCAGACGGAAGAATTCTCTTTTTTCAGGTGATAATCTGGCCAAGTGACCACAATAACGTACTGGATCTGCTCGCCGGTCAAGCTTACACCACTTCTCCAGTACCTCCAGCCTCTCGGCACCTGCCTGTGCGGAACGGTTTTCACATTTCCTTCGCTCGCAAAGCGCTCCGCTCCGCAGCGCAGCCCTGGTGGCGGCAGCATCAGCCTCCCTGCCCCCCACCCCCCCCCCCCCACGCCTCAGTGAATGTCTTTACGACGGACGCCTCAACGGGAGAACGACGCTAGATAAGAGCGGGGGCCGGCGCGGCTTTTAGGGAGGCGTCGCGGCGGACGTTGGCTCTGGGTGACGCCGTCATTGGCGCCAGTGCAGTGGCGCCGGCGCCGCCAGTGCTCGGTGCTGGTGGGGTGGGGAGGGGAGGGGCCGTCGCGACGCTCGAAACCCGCGGCACGTAGCGCGCGCCGGCCGCCGGTGATTAACTGCGCCGCGTCGCCGGCAGGGCGCGCCCGTCTGCCGATGCGCCGTCCAATTCCGCCCTCCTCCGGTAAACAATACCCGAAACACCGCCCCGATATTGAACTCGCCTCCTCGGAGGCCCATCCGTCTCTGGAATGTCAGTCCCTATTCGCCGGAGGAGCTGGCACAACCGCGACTAACCGACGCGCACGGGTAATCTTAGAGATTCTTTCAAAGAATTCATTTATCTGTGTGAGGTGACTTTTCATTTGATAAAGATAACCCAACCCTAAGGATCGTTTCGGTATCGCTGTGTTTTATTATACATAGCACTTTTGGAGTTCGTATACTCTTACCTTTCCGTGGCCCTAGAACTCGGCCTCAGAACTCGCTGTAAGTGATTAAAACAAAGTCTCTATAATGAGACATACCGCAGCTGTTTTAATTTGTTTAAATATTTGTTGGAACAGTCTCATTGCTTGGTAACGAGTGTCCATCACGAACAGCTGCTAGCATGAGTTCCTTAGAAGGAGATACCTTAGGGGTTGCGAAGCAACTCAAATCGCTTGATACGGGCAAGCCTTCAGGTCCAGATTGTATAGCGATTAGGTTCTTTTCAGATTACGCCGATACAATATCTCCCTACTTAGCAATCATATAAAACCGCTTGCTCACCGATAGATCTCTACCTACAGATTGGGAAATTGCGCAGGTAGCACCAGTGTTTAAGAAGGGTAGTAGGAGTAATCCATCGAACCACAGACCTATATCACTGACGTCGTTTTGCAGTAGGGCTTTGGAGCATATACTGTATTCAAACATTATGAATCACCTCGAAGGGAACGATCTATTGATACGTAATCAGCATGGTTTCAGAAAACATTGTTCTTGTGCTACGCAGCTAGCTCTTTATTCGCACGAAGTAATGGCCGCTATCGACAGGGGATCTCAAGTTGATTCCGTATTTCTAGATTTCCGGAAAGCTTTTGACACCGTTCCTCACAAGCTACTTCTAATCAAGCTGCGGGCCTATGAGGTATCGTCTCAGTTGTGCGACTGGATTCGTGATTTACTGTCAGGAAGGTCGCAGTTCGTAGTAATAGACGGCAAATCATCGAGTAAAACAGAAGTGATGTCGGGTGTTCCCCAGGGAAGCGTCCTGGGACCTCTGCTGTTCCTGAGCTATATAAATGACCTGGGTGACAATCTGAGCAGTTCTCTTAGGTTGTTCGCAGATGATGCTGTAATTTACCGTCTAGTAAGGTCATCCGAAGACCAGTATCAGTTGCAAAGCAATTTAGAAGAGATTGCTGTATGGTGTGGCAGGTGGCAGTTGACGCTAAATAACGATAAGTGTGAGGTGATCCACATGAGTTCCAAAAGAAATCCGTTGGAATTCGGTTACTCGATAAATAGTACAATTCTCAAGGCTGTCTATTCAACTAAGTACCTGGGTGTTAAAATTACGAACAACTTCAGTTGGAAAGACCACACAGATAATATTGTGGGGAAGGCGAGCCAAAGGTTGCGTTTCATTGGCAGGAAACTTAGAAGATGCAACAAGTCCACTAAAGAGACAGCTTAAACTACACTCGTTTGTCCTCTTTTAGAATATTGCTGCGCGGTGTGGGATCTTTACCAGGTGTGATTGACGGAGGACATCGAAAGAGTGCAAAAAAGGGCAGCTCGTTTTGTATTATCACGTAGTAGGGGAGAGAGTGTGCCAGATATGATACGCGAGTTGGGATGGAAGTCATTAAAGCAAAGACGTTTTTCGTTGCGGCCAGATCTGTTTACGAAATTTCAGTCACCAACTTTCTCTTCAGAATGCGAAAATATTTTGTTGATCCCACCTACATAGGTAGGAATGATCATGAAAATAGAATAAGAGAAATCAGAGCTCGAACAGAAAGGTTTAGGTGTTCGTTTTTCCCGCGCGCTATTCGGGAGTGGAATGGTAGAGAGATAGTATGATTGTGGTTCGATGAACCCTCTGCCAAGCACTTAAATGTGAATTGCAGAGTAATCATGTAGATGTAATGATTATCTTCAGATCATGGTATTAGTGGCAGAAAGTGAGCGGACAGTGAATAACATGCTGAAAGATCTGAATGAAGCTTGTGTGAAATATGGGATGCAAATAAACACAGCATAAACTAAGAGTATGGTCATCAGTACTAGACGCAAACAGTCCATCATTAAAATAGGGCAATCTACCATTAGCCAAGTAAGTGCATTTAAATATCTTGGAAGCCCAACAACTGAAGATTTGAGATGTCACCAGCAGGTGAAAGTTCGAATTGCCGTAGCGAACGAGGCATTCAACAGAAAGAGGAGACTCTCATCTGGCAAATTAGATAAAGAACTAAGGAGAAGGCTTGGCAAAAGTTTTGTCTGGAGTGTGGCACTATATGGGACAGAAACATGGACGCTGAGACGAGAGGATGAAAAAAGGTTAGAAGCATTTGAGATGTGGATGTGAAGGAGAATGGAGAGAATAAGCTGGATGGAAAGAGTGAGTAGTGAAAAGAGTATTGGAAAGGGTTGGTAAGAGATCATGGCTGCTGAAGTTTGTAAGAGGAAGGAAAAAGAATTGGTTGGGACATTCGTTGAGAAGGGAGTGCTTGCCAGCAGATGCTTTGGAAGGATTGGTTTGTGGGAGAAGACTGAGATGAAGGAGGAGATACATGATGACAGACGACATAAAGGGAAGATGAAATTATGCAGACCTGAAGAGGATGGCAGGGCCGACCGTGGTGGCCGTTCTAGGCGCTACTGTCTGGAACCACGCGACCGCTACGGTCGCAGGTTCGAATTCTGCCTCGGGCATGGATGTGTGTGATGTCCTTAGGTTAGTTAGGTTTAAGTAGTTCTAAGTTCTAGGGGACTGATGATGACCTCAGAAGTTAAGTCCCATAGTGCTCAGAGCCACTTGAACCATTTGAAGGATGGCAGAAGACCGGACAGCCTGGAGAACTACCATGTGAAAACCTGCCTTTTGGCAGAACACTGATGATGATTCAGATCTAAAAATAAATATCTGTGTAAGTAGATAAAGTGGAGTGGAAATATATAAATTTAAAATTCTTAAAATTGTATTTGATTAATTACGAGTTGTGGAAAGTCTATTTTCTCCTACACCTTCACCTTTCTCCCTCTCTCCCCTACCAATAATTCGTTACATATGGGTCTGTATCACGCATAGTCGGTTTATTAAAACGATTGATGCCACAGAATTATATGATAAGTGTACTATAGTGCTGTTGTTTTATTTTACTCATTATATTGTTTTTAAAGAAATTTTACGTTTAATCAGGAACAATTTTAAGAATTTTAAATATTTCCGCTCTGCATTATCTACTAGATATTTATTAGTGTTTTGTTTTATTTTGAGCTTAGAACTGAGGATAATAATTAAATGTGATCGAAACATGTAATTGAGTGTGGCTAACTTCAACTGAGACTGCCACAGTAAATATTCTAACAAAAGTGAAAAATAATTAAAAAGAAACCGTTCTAACGGAGGTACAATACTGATGAAAAACTTTGAAAAGGATCTTAACATCAATTATGAGGTACTAACATACAATAAATAATATCTAGGCAGAGCTTAGGTAACGTAACTGAAAATGCTAAACTCTCTCTCTCTCTCTCTCTCTCTCTCTCTCTCTTTCTCAATCTGTGCGTGTGTGTGTGTGTGTGTGTGTGTGTGTGTGTGTGTGTCAGTCTGTCTGTCTGTCTGTGTCTGTGGTGGCAAGGAGGAGGACAACATTAACAAAGAATTAAATTCAGCATAGGAGAGAATGCATATAATAACATACAAAAACAAAAGGCAGTTGACAGTCATAACTGGAAATACAGAAGCTGAATTACATGTCAGTGGTATGAAGAATTTCCCTCACTGTAAGGAAGATTACGTATTGTAAAACATTAGTGTGTAAGGAATACATAGAGAATGACAATGAAATAAGCATAGGAAAAAACTGAGGAACAGAGTGGAACAGGTAGTGTATGAAGAAACGTGAGCATTAAGTGAAATTTAGAAGAGTCTTGTTGAGCTGTCTTTGGTCGTTTTACTCTCCATTAAGTTTTCCTTTATGGCCTTAGTGCAAACTTTGACATCCCTACAACTACTATTCGATGTAGACCGTATGGCACAAGATTATTCATTACATAGCATAAAGAATGTAAGTAAAATTCAGCAATATTTTACTAAAGATTGGTCTTGAGCAGTGTCTATTCAAAGATGTGGCAGTAAAATAAAAGTGGGGAGGTGACTCAGCAGAGGACTTTCCTCTGTCTGCTGTAGTATACCGCACTTCCTGCCACTGCATACGGTATCGTCGCAAAATAAATCTCGGAGGGAAACAAAGGAAGTAGCCAACAGGAACACGAAGAAAAATTTCGAAAGCAACAACAACTGTGCTTTGAAAAGATTGGGTTACTGACGAAAAAAGGAAGAAAGGAAGTATACACACACACACACACACACACACACACACACACACACACACACACACACACACACACACACACACGGACGTTCGTAGACTTTTCGCCGAAAATAGCGCGGAGCTTGTGCAGCATGTATGGCGAATGTTGGGGAGGGGGGAAATAAAACCAGTGCTCGTAAAAGACAGAATAGCAGAGGGAGTTTTACTGCGAACGCGAGAAGAACAGCGGTAAGGCGCGGGTCTCCTGTTGTAGGACTCGTAAAGCACTTCTGGGAGCGCAGGACTACAGGCACTCCATCCGTCTGTTTCCACAGCCTCCGTCGCGAGTGCCTCCGGAGGCAATGCGTTGCAGGTGGCCAACGACTTTAAGGAGAAAGTTACGTCGAGACATGAAATTTTTGTAGCCGGATAATTTGGCCGTTTGTTACGCGAAACGGTATGAACGTTTATTTGGCCCTTATTAACCTGGATCTTTTCTTAATGTACAGTAAATTGACAGTATTTGGTATCCCGGAAGTTGTCCGAAGCGTTTGTAAACAATACTGGATACTCATACACAAGTTTAATGTCGTAACTCACTGGCTGCGAAATGACAACACGCTGACTGCGTATCTTACATCTACATTTATACTCCGCAAGCCAGCCAGCGGTATGTGGCTGAGGGCACTTTACGTGCCACTGCCATTACCTCCCTTTCCTGTTCCAGTCGCGTACGGTTCGCGGGAAGAACGACTGCCCGAAAGCCTCCGTGCGCGCTCGAATCTCTCTAATTTTACACTCGTGATCTCCTCGGAGAACTTGAAGAGCAGTTGAACGGAATGGACAGTGTCTTAAAAGGAGGATATAAGATGAACATCAACAAAAGCAAAACGAGGATAATGGAATGTAGTCGAATTAAGTCGAGTGATACAGAGGGAATTAGATTAGGAAATGAGACACAGTAGTAAAGGAGTTTTGCTATTTGGGGAGCAAAATAACTGATGATGGTCGAAGTAGAGAGGATATAAAATGTAGACTGGCAATGGCAAGGAAAGCGTTCCTGAAAACCGAAATTTGTTAACATCGAGTATAGATTTAAGTGTCGGGAAGTCATTTCTGAAAGTATTTGTATGGAGTGTAGCCATGTATGGAAGTGAAACATGGACGATAAATAGTTTGGACAAGAAGAGAATAGAAGCTTTCGAAATGTGGTGCTACAGAAGAATGCTGAAGATTAGATGGGTAGATCACATAACTAATGAAGTATTGAATAGAATTGGGGAGAAGAGGAGTTTGTGGCACAATTTGACAAGAAGAAGGGACCGGTTGGTAGGACATGTTCTGAGGCATCAAGGGATCACAAATTTAGCGTTGTAGGGCAGCGTGGAGGGTAAAAATCGTAGAGGAAGACCAAGAGACGAATACACTAAGCAGATTCAGAAGGATGTAGGTTGCAGTAAGTACTGGGAGATGAAGAAGCTTGCACAGGATAGAGTAGAATGGAGAGCTGCATCAAACCAGTCTCAGGACTGAAGACGACAACAACAACAACGATCTCCTCGGGAGGTATAAGTAGGGGGAAGCAATATATTCGATACCTCATCCAGAAACACACCCTCTCGAAACCTGGACAGCAAGCTACACCGCGATGCAGAGCGCCTCTCTTGCAGAGTCTGCCACTTGAGTTTGTTAAACATCTCCGCAACGCTTTCACGCTTACCAAATAACCCTGTGACGAAACGCGCCGCTCTTCTTTGGATCTTCTCTATCTCCTCTCTCAACCCGACCTGGTACGGATCCCACGCTGATGAGCGATACTCAAGTATAGGTCGACGAGTGTTTTGTAAGCCACCTCCTTTGTGATGGACTGCATTTTCTAAAGACTCTTCCAATGAATCTCAACCTGACGATGACGAAGTTACCGCTGTTTGTTAGTCTGCAGGCTATGACGATAGCGATGGTGGGTTAGTTGTTGACGCTCAGTCCGCTGACATGCAGTGGCGACAACGCAGCTAGTCAAAATAATGATGTATTTGGAACTTCAAGCGCAAAAATCGGTCAAAAGCTTGCATTACCGTGCTGCACGTTAATGACATACGAATCTGGTTCGTAAGGCACTTAATTGATTGTTTCTTTGTCTTTTTTCAACAGCCGGTCTATATGTATAATATGTATGTTTCTATGAAATAAATGTAAAATGTTTGTTTATGTCACTTAACTAATGCCAGATTAACTTTGTCTCAGTTTCCTGATTATTCCAAATTTTATAGTCACGTTACGTGTGTTACGTATGGTCCGACCTAGTCTACATCTACATCTACATCCATACTCCGCAAGCCACCTGACGGTGTGTGGCGGAGGGTACCTTGAGTACCTCTATCGGTTCTCCCTTCCATTCCAGACTCGTTTTGTTCGTTGAAAGAAAGATTGCCGGTATGCCTCTGTGTGGTCTCTAATCTCTCTGATTTTATCCTCATGGTCTCTTCGCGAGATATACGTAGGAGGCAGCAATATACTGCTTGACTCCTCGGTGAAGGTATGTTCTCGAAACTTCAACAAAAGCCCGTACCGAGCTACTGAGCGTCTCTCCTGCACAGACTTCCACTGGAGTTCATCTATCATCTCCGTAATGCTTTCGCGATTACTAAATGATCCTGTAACGTAGCGCGCTGCTCTCCGTTGGATCTTCTCTGTCTCTTCTATCAACCCTATCTGGTACGGATCTCACACTGCTAAGCAGTATTTAAGCAGTGGGCAAACAAGTGTACTGTAACCTACTTCCTTTGTTTTCGGACTGCATTTCCTTAGGATTCTTCCAATGAACCTCAGTCTGGCATCTACTTTACAGACGTTTATTGTATATGGTCATTCCATTTTAAATTACTCCTAATGCCTACTCCCAGATAATTTATGGAATTAACTGCTTCCAGTTGTTGACCTGATATATTGTAGCTAAATGATAAAAGATCTTTCTTTCTATGTATTCGCGTTACATTACACTTGTCTACATTGAGATTCAATTGCCATTCCCTGCACCATTCGTCAATTCGTTGCAGATCCTCCTGCATTTCAGTACAATTTTCCATTGTTACAACCTCTCGATATACTACAGCATCATCCGCAAAAAGCCTCAGTGAACTTCCGATGTTATCCACAAGGTGATTTATGTATATTGTGAATAGCATCGGTCCTACGACACTCCCCTGCGGCAGACCCGAAATCACTCTTACTTCGGAAGACTTCTCTCCATTGAGAATGACATGCTGCGTTCTGTTATGTAGGACATCTTCAGTCCAATCACACAATTGGTCTGATAGTCGAAATGTTCTTACCATGTTCATTAAACGACTGTGGGGTATTGTATCGAACGCCTTGCGGTAAGTCAAGAAACACGAGGTTCCAGCCTAGTTACTTTTCATGCTACAAAGCGGAAAACAAAAAGATACATCCTGAAACTACGGAGTGAAATAAGTAGTTGGACGACTTTATACGGCTGTGTTTGCAGGGTCCGGAAGGTTGCCTCCACTTTGTACGTAAATCAGACAGCAGTTGCAAGGTCGAAGGACATGAGAGGCAAACGTTAATTGCTACGTGAGTGAGACAGGATTGTAGCTTACCACCTCGCCACGTAATTCAGTATCTCTGTAGAGAAAAGGAGATCAAGGAGAAATTTGATAAGTTCAGGGAGAAGAATAAAAACTTCAGGTTTTCCGATGACAATGTAATTCCGTCAGTGGCGGCGAAGAATTGCAGTATCAGTTAAATGGAATGGGTAATACGGTAAAGAGATCAAGACAGGTTATAAGATGAATATCAACAAAAGTAAAATAAGGGTAATGCTATAGAATTAAGTGTGCCGATGCCGAGGGAATTAGCGGCCGAAGTAGAAGATATGAAATGCTGAACAGTAATGGAGAGAAAAGCATTTATACTCCTAAAAGGGAAGTTTGTGGTCATCGAGTATGTATGTAAATGTTAAGGAGTATTTCTGAAGGCGTTTGTCCGGAGTGTAGCCTCGTACGAAAGTGAAACATGGACGATAAGCAGTTCAGACGAGAACAGAACTTTCTGTAATGTCTTGCTACAGAACTAGGCTGTAGATTAGGTTGGTACTATGACTACCTCAGTGTCTGATCGGTCGCGAAGTTAAAACCACAGTGATAATCCGGCGAAGATTTGCGCAGAAGTGTTGTGCAGTGTCTCTAGGACACCCATCTATAGCGTTACGTCACACTTTCCAGTCCTGATGAGTAAGGAAAAAATTCTGAGAACAATAGTGTCTCCCACCAAGTGTGCAGTGCCTGCTGAGGGGTTTTGTTTGATTTCGTGCAGCTCACATAATGTGACTGTCATGTGTTTCTTTCGTCATAACAATTCTCAGCCTCACACTGTAGGTGCAATGAAAACGCTCCTGCAGCCTTTTCGATTAGTTGCAAACAGCCCGGACATGGCTCCCTCTGATTTTCCTCTCTTCGCTCATATGAACCGCCAGTTTATTCAATCTGTGTATTGAGCAAACAGTAAAGGAAACGAAAGAAAAATTTGGAGAAGGAATTAAAGTTCAGGGAGAAGAAATGACAACTTTGAGGTTTGCCGATGACATTGCGATTCTGCCAAAGATACCAAAGACTTGGAAGAGCAGTTGAACGGAATGGACAGTGTCTTGGAGGGAGGATATAAGATGAACACCAACAAAAAAAGCAAGACAAGCATATTGAAATGTAGTTGAATTAAATCAGGTGACGCTGAGGGAATTAGATTAGGGAACGAGACACTAAAAGTAGTACATGAGTATTGTTATTTGGGTAGCAAAATTACAGGTGATGAATGAAGAAGGGAAGATATAAAATGTAGACTGGCAATAGCAAGAAAAGCGTTTATGAAGAATAAAAATTCATTAGCATAGAATACGGATTTAAGTGTCAGGAAGACTTTTCTGAAAGTATTTGCGTTGAGTGTAGCCACTTACGGAGGTAAATATGGACGATAAACATTTTAGATGAGAAAAGAATAGAAGCTTTCGAACTATTGTGCTACAGCTGAGGACTAGATGGGTAGATCACGTAACTAATGGTACTGCCATGGGGAGGAAAGAAATTTGTGGCACAACCTGACTAGGAGAAGGGATCGGTTGGTGGGACATTCTGAGACATCAGGGGTCGCCAGTTTAGTACTAGAGGAAAGCGTGTTGAGTAAAAATCGTAGAGGGTGACCAAGAGATGAATATAATATGCAGATTCAGAGGCTGTAAATTGCAGTAGTTGTTCGGAGATAAGACGCTTGCACAGGATAGATTAGCATGCAGACCTGTATCAAATTATTCTTCGGACTGAAAACCACAACAATAATAAATAGTGACGTTAATTGCTCTTCCTTAATGATTAATTATAACCAAAGATAATAAAATATCTATTAAATCGGATGGTAAAAATGGTGCCGACTGTATCAGAGATCGAAACAGGGGCACGGTATTCATAATCACAGAGTGACAGCTCTTAACATTCCCTTGTTCACCCGTTTGTACCTACTCGCCCACAAATAAATAAATTTCGATGGCCTTGACTAAATTTGCGATCGATAAACGAAGATATCAAATATAGCGATATGGGGAAGTGTTATGATACAGACTCAGTCGTGGAACCTGATTGCACTACTCGAAAAACATGAAATCTGCGTGGAGTAGCTAGTGTGTACAAGTTTATTGGCAGCAAAAGAAACAGACGAGAACTGCCAAAATTTCGGCGTAGACAGCATCTCAAATGAAAGTGATATAGAGGCAAAGGAACGAATTAAAGTCAGTAAAACTGATCTGACACATGAAACAGACGAAAAATACAACGATTTTGTTTTAGGCTGTCACCCAAGGCATATTTCTCGGCTTAACGTTCGTCTTACATTGCTGGAAACATCGTCAGAGGTCATGACGACTCAGGAAGTAGTTAAAAATACGTATCCACGCAACCGTTGGTTCATGAAAGAATTCGTTGAATGAAAAATATGATAAAGCACTTTGTAAATATTGCCATTTTTTACCGTCGTTCTTCGCTTTCCTGATACAATCGTGCTTGTTTGCAGCAATCGAGAGCCAGTTTTAAACGGCCTATGCAGAAATCGACGGCGGCGATGGTTGGAGAAACGCTTCGTCGAGAGCGCCGTGGGACTCTGTGTTCCGCACGCAGTAGGATCTGAATGAAACTAGAGACCTGCATAATGGATGGCAGTCCGAGGCAAACACGTCTGGGGAGAGCCTATTAATCATACACGCGGTTAAATTTGCATCGCCGCCGAACAAACACGCCGGCAACATTCTCTTCTTTTCCAGAGCGCCGGCGCCCTCTGTGGTTGTGTTACCGGTTCCCAGAACCGATCCTATTAATACGCATTCTGGTGCCACGTGCCTAGCTCAATCGATACGTGAGGGGGGAGCCAGTACTGCGAAGCCAAATCCCTTTCCTGTCAGTAGCCTGCTAGCTCTTTTCCTTCAGATTATTCCTACCGTCCTTGTCTGCTTTTGACCTCCTACTTCCTGGCGGTCAGACCGGATGAACTAAAAACGGTAATTGGATAAAAAAAAAATGCACTGCTCATGAGCTGCGGATTTTCACACACTGAGTGTATCTGCTTGTAGACCATTGAGTCCATAGCTCGTCAGAATCCTTCTGGGTGTTCTGCTGCGTCATCTCACAGGGTGAAAACTATTGAACTGTATGAAATAAAATCGTCATAACATCTCAACTGTTTGCGGCAAGACGTTCAAACTGCACGGTTGCCCGCGGGGCGTAATGGGAATGGTTTGATTTAGCGAAGAAGCCAACTTTCGTTTGGATAGGTTCGTCAGTGAGCAAAATTGGTGCGTTTGGGGAACTGAGAATCCGCACTTCGCAATCGAGAAGTCTCTTAATCCTCAACTGGTTACTGTGTGGTGTGCAATACCCAGTTACGGAATAATCGGCGCTATAGTCCTCGCTGGCACGGAGACTGCTGAATGGTACGCGAAGGTTTTGATGATTTCATCCCCATTAACCAAAGTGACCCTGATTTCGACAAGAGCTCGACGCCATCGAAGCAGGAGACTGTTTGATGATGTCCTGGAGGAGAACTTCAGGACCGGATTCTGGCTGTGGGTGCCCAGAGGCCACTGGCATGGGCCTCGATTGGCAGCCATATTCTCCGGATCTGTACAAATGCGACTCCTTTTTGCGGGGCTATATTAAAAACAAGGTGTACAGCAATAACACCAAAACCATTGCTGAGCTGAAAACAGCTACTGAGGAGGTCATTGATGGCATCGATGTTCCGACACTTCAGTGGGTCACGCACAATTTCGCTATTCGTCGGCGCTACATCATCTCCAATGATGGCAGGGATACCGAACATCTCATAACCTAAATCCGAATATCCGTAGTGACATTTGCATGTTGAATAAAGCGTATACTTCGTAACCAATTAACTTTTTTTTCATATAGTTCAATAATTGTCACCCTCTTTAAATTACTATATTTTTATTCTATCGTTTTTGAAATACCTTCTGGCGTTATCCGATGCCCGATTTTCCATGTTCATCTATTGTCCCACTGATCTTCTTTAAATCTCGTGATCTCATTGCGTTTGCAGTTCCCTCTAAACTTTCCTAAGGCACCCACGTTTTGCTCGGTTCGGTGATGTCCACAGCATAGACTTCTTAGGTATCCTGGACATGACCATTCTATATTGTTTTCCGATCGCTGTCAGTTGTGTGACCCAACACCGGTGAGCAGTATTCAAGCAGTGGGCGAACAAGTGTACTTTAACCTACTTCCTTTGTTTTCGGACTGCATTTCTTCAGGAATTCCTCCAATGAATCTCAGTCTGGCATCTGCTTTCAAATGGTTCATATGGCTCTGAGCACTGTGGGACTCAACATCTGAGGTAATCAGTCCCCTAGAACTTAGAACTACTTAAACCTAACTTAACTAAGGACATCATACACATGCATGCCCGAGGCAGGATTCGAACCTGCGACCGCAGCGGTCGCTCGGTTCCAGACTGTAGCGCCTAGAACCGCTCGGCCACTCCGGCCGGCCGCATCTGCTTTACCGACGATTAATTTTATATAGTCATCATTCCATTTTTAATCACTCGTAATGCCTGCTCCCAGATGGTTTATGGAATTAACTGCTTCCAGTTGCTGACCTGCTATATTGTAGCTAAATGATAAAGGGTCTTTCTTACTATGTATTCGCAGCACATTACACATGCCTACATTGAGATTCAATTGCCATTCGCTGCACCATGCGTCAATTCGTTGCAGATCTTCGTGCATTTCAGTATAATTTTCCATTGTTACAACCTCTCGATATACTACAGCATCATCCGTAAAAACCCTCAGTGAGCTTCCGATGTTATCCAGACGGCCATATATATATATATATATATATATATATATATATATATATATATATATATAGTGAATAGCAACGGTCCTACGACTGGGGCACACCTTAAATCACTCTTACTTCGGAAGACTTCTCTCCATTGAGAATGACATACTGCGTTCTGTTATCTAGGAACTCTTCAATCCAATCACAGTGCGGATTGCAGTTGCGGTCAGTCAACATCCGTCTCGATGATGTGAGTACGGCTTTACTCGTAAAGCTATTTTATCAAAACAACAGCTGTAGTGCTGCTGCCCTTCGCAAGTATCGAGGTATTAAAGGAATACGGTGGCGTCCTCTTTCCGCACCCGGCTTGAAGAAGGTGATTCGGAAGTTCAGGTTAATTTGTGAGTTGGGAATGGCTCCCGGGAGAGACCGACGTCCAGTTGTGCCACAAAATGTTGAAGATGCTGTTGCCGTGGCTGGGAATGCCGGACGCAATGTGTGATCTTCAAGCAGTGCACGGGCTGCGTCACGACAGCTGAACACTCCATGGTCCACCGCTCGTAAACAACAAATGTTATTATCCCCTATGTACAAATTAAAATGTTTCTTTCAACAGTTTATTCGTTATTTTTCTTAGACATGTCCTTACATATGTTTCCACAAAGTTTCGTTGTCCTAAAGTCGTTTATCATGGGGGCCCTCTCAAGTTTAATTATAATGTGATGTACTAAAATAATTTTTTTTATTATTTTGTGACTATTAGTGTAATGTAATAAAATAAAATATGAACCTTGACTTATACAAAAAAGAAACGCACATTAATGCAATGGCTCAGCATAAAAGAGAAATAACTAATGTAGGAATATTATTAATAGTGTAATATGTTGTTAAATTTACCCCGACGTGTATAAGCACTCAGTAAACTAGCTCAATTCTCAGGGTAGTTACATAATCGTCGATACATCGTGGTTTATTCTCGATTCCCCAATATAAGATAACAAGAGTAGCATCTACAAATGAAATCCTATAATGGAACTGGAATCCTGTGACCACACCTTTTCTGCCTGGGATGTTACCTCGTTATATAAAGAAAATCTGTAAGTAAAATTGTTAAATTATTAGTAGCTGCCTCTGGTCACGTGGGATCTGGAATAAAGTTAATTGTCCTAACCGACGGCACGCGTCGTAGATGAGCTAAAAGAAAAATGTTAAAGATTTTTCTAAGATGGCACCCAACAATGAAAATTCTTTGTTAAGGCCCATATCTACTTAATACAGTCTAGTTATCGGACTAACAATAGATTGACCACACACACAAAATTCTTTTGACAAAATAACCATTATATTTTTCGGGTTTTAAGTACAGCTTACATTATCAGCTGGTACAGCAAGATGAGCTTTACACAAGAACATCCTCTTAGGGCCGAATCCAAGCAGGTAAGTTAAGCGAATGACAAAGCAAAGATAGTTCATGCATAGAAGCGCAAGAGTTCATGGGTTAACATGTCCATTGTAGTTCTATCTCTTCTTCTTTGGCGTACTTGTCGATTATTCATAAGATTTATCGTAATAATTAGTTTACATTTTTTTTTAAACCCAAGTCCATCAAGGAGAAACAGTACAATAACCACCCCATAAACCCATTCGTAATCGAGCCTTTTCTTTACTTATTTCCTCTTTCCTGGATATTCCCAATGACAGTCTGAAAACATCCATTTCGCTGCCCTCCAACTTCCTCTTCTCCAAATGAATTTAGTAAAACCTGTATTAGCCAAGATGGCTTATAGCAAAACAGATACCTAGGTTCGGCCGTTTTCGCACGTCTTCAGATCTGGAAGATATTGAAATGGAGGGTTACAAGACAGGAATTGCATTCAACACGAACGTTGTTTACGAAAGAGTTAGCAAAATTATTGAACAGTATACACCAGAATAAAAAAAAAATCACCAAAAGTAACAGTTCACTTGCCCAATTAGCTGTTAGGAACGCAAAGGAATATCAGCTGTGAAAAATATACACCAGGTGTCAAAAATAACGTAACGGTAGACATAGAAGCATCATAATGTGAGCCTATATGTGCCATAAATGAGACGATAATAGCGTATAAGATACGCGAAAAACTTGACATTACCTTAAAACTCGTGCTTGTAACGAAAGTATATAATGAAACTTCCTGCCAGATTAAAACTGTGTGCCGGACCGAAACTCGAACTTGCCTTTCGCGGGCAAGTGCTCTACCAACTGAGCTACCCAAGCACGACTCACGCCCCATCCTTACAGCTTTACTTCAGTCAGTACCTCGTCTCCTACCTTCCAAACTTTACAGAAGCTCTCCTGCGAACCTTGCAGAACTAGCACACCTGAAAGAAAGGATATTGCTGTGACATGGCTTAGCCACAGCCTGGGGTCCGACACACAGTTTTAATCTGCCACGAAGTTTCATATCGGCGCACACTCCGCTGCAGAGTGAAAATCTCATTCTAGATTATATAATAATTATAAATAAGCACTGTTGTGCGTTTCGAATAACTGAGTCGGTAGAGGCCGCTGTTCTTACGCGAGGAAGAGATACTGCCTGACTTCTCAGAAGACTGAAGGTTTCTTAACAACCCTGAGGAACAGTATCGTTGTTTGTTGTGGTGTACGCAGTCTTTTGACTGTCCTTTCAAAGGTGTATTTTTCTACGGTGCTGGAAACTATGCTAGTAAATCTGTTAAGTTTAATGTTGATACCGAGGGGATATTGGAAAAAGTGTAACAGTGCATTCTTTGCGCTGTAGTAAATATAGGAGTATCGTAAGAAAATATATATTCTGATCTAATAAGAAAAAAAGAAGTGTAGTTCTGGAAAGTCTGCTTCCAAAAAATAAGTACGGACCCGCAAATAGAATTCTCTTTCGATAATAATTGAGAAGAACATAAAAAATGTGTTAATAGTAGTATTGGTGGTGGTGGTGGTAAAAGGACGCAGGACGGACATTGCTGCTCTGCTCTGCTCTGCTCTCGCTCGGTCTCCACACTGCAGACAGACAGGGGGCAGAGTTCGTCGAGATCTTGCCTCCAAGCTGAAAACAAGATTTCGCGCATAGGCGACGCAGGAGCGCACGACGTAAAGGGCGTCCTATACGGCCGGCGGAGTAGGCCCTGGGAAATCGGGATAGAAGGGGGGAGAGAAGGAGTCCCGGGACGTTGGTGGGTTCTGGTGGGGGGGAGGGGTGAGGAGACAATTACGTTAGCGGCGCAGCAGCCAGAGCCGGCGCCAAGCCGTCGCGGCGCCCCGGGTCCCGGCTGTGACGTCACGACCGTAAACTTTGCAGCCCCGGCCCCGGCGAGCGCATTTTTCTGCCCCCCCCCCCCCTCCCCCCGGCTGTGACCACTCTTCCCTGCAAATCCCCTGTTTGTCTCAAGTTCCCTTTGCTACTCTCGCTCTCTGCTGTCAGACCCCTCCTTACACGGTTACCAATAATTAGTTTCAATAATTCGTGAATCTATATTTAAAAAACATAGCTGTATGTGCGTGCTTGTCAACCTATTGTAGGAGCAGTTACCCCCCCCCCCCCCCGTTCCCCACGAGACGTCACTCTACTACCCTCGAACACCGACTCTTTTAACTTTGCTAATCTTTTTGGTTCAAATGGCTCTGAGCACTATGGGACTTAACATCTATGGTGTTCAGTCCCCTAGAACTTAGAACTACTTAAACCTAATTAACCTAAGGACAACACACAACACCCAGCCATCAAGAGGCAGAGAAAATCCCTGACCCCGCCGGGAATCGAACCCGGGCGTGGGAGCTAATCTTTTTGTTTCAGGTATTTTTATTTATTTATTTCGGTAGATATGATTCTGCCATCTTGTGATTCTAAGGCGTGAAATTTTATTTCATACATTCCATATTCGTTTTTTCAATATTCAGTATACAATACTAAAACCCACAGCTAAATTGTACATCTGTATTACCAGAAAAATATACAGAAATGAAAGAAAGAAGAACGAACTAAAAGTTAAAGCAAAATCCACCACCACAGGATCCTCTGTCCGTATTCTATTACAGTGGTTGCCAGCAGTCTTGAAATTGCTCAAGATTGCTGACGGTGTAATTATTTATATCTATATAATTTTTTTCCCGAGTAATCAGTCTTCTGACTGACTTGATGCGGCCCGCCACGAATTCCTCTGCTGTGGCAATCTTTCATCTCAAGAGTAGCACTTGCAACCTACGTCCACGATTATTTGCTGGATATATTCCAATCTCTATCTTCCTATACAGTTCTTGCCCTCTACAGCTCCCTCTAGTACCACGGAAGTCATTCCCTCATGTCTTAGCAGATATCCTATCATCCTGTCCCTTCTTCTTGTCAGTGATTCCCACATATTCCTTTCCTCTCTGATTCTGTGCGGGACCTCCTCGTTCCTTATCAGTCTACCTAGTTTTCAACATTGGTCTGTAGCACCACATCTCAAATGCTTCGATGATGATGATGATGATGTTTGGTTTGTGGGGCACTCAACTGCGTGGTTATCAGCGCCCGTACAATTATCCAATCTTTGCTCAGTCCAATTTCGCCACTTTCCTGGATGATGATGAAATGATGAGGACAACACAAACACCCAGTCATCTCGAGGCAGGTGAAAATCCCTGACCCCGCCGGGAATCGAACCCGGGACCCCGTGCTCGGGAAGCGAGAACGCTACCGCGAGACCACGAGCGGCGGACAAATGCTTCGATTGTTTTCTATTCCCACGGTCCATGTTCCACATCCATATAATGCTGTGCTCCAAACGTATGATTTCAGTCTTTTGATCCCCTCCTTGCTCCCTCCGTCATTGGTTATTTTGCTGCCTAGATAGTAGAATTCCTTAACTTCATCTACTTCGTGACCATCAATCCTGTTGTTAAGTATCTCGCTGTTCTCATTTCTGCTACTTCTCATAACTTTCGCTCGGGCTGCAGACAGGGCTGTAAAGAGTCTAGAAATACAAGCAAGAGTAAACAGGAGGAGGAACAAGAGGAAGCTGGAGGAGGAGTTTGCAGAGGATGAAGATAATCCATCCTATGGACCTGGAATGCACTAAAAAGTTAATCCAATCTTTGTCGCTCGATTCCCAAAACTTTTATTTTCTCATACTAATTGCATGTTTTCTAAGGATCTTCCAAACATATTTGTTTGAAACTTTCAGTAAATGTTACACAGTACCTTCTGCATAATTTAACACAGCCTTTTTCCAAAAAACTGTATATTTTTGAATATATAAATAAAAAATTGCAAAAAATGTTGTGAATTTTCATTACAATTGAAAAAAATCATCTTTAATAACTGAACTAAAATTTTGTAAAATCCCTGTGTTAAGTTGTAGCCCATATTCCAATAAATAATCTGTATAAAGTTCAACTTCCTACCTCAAATACTTTGTGAGGAAAGATGTAATTTATAAGCGTTATTTTAACATTGCAAGTATAGGGCGTTCCGGAGCCCCTTAATGATTTTTAGATCTCTCCTAGCATTAAGTGGTTTCTTGTAATTAATGTATGATACAGAAAAAGTAGCTGTTTCGCGTTTGGATTTTGGGTTCTCCCCACAGTGCACAGTTGCTCTGATAGATCTCACGCATCGTGCGGTTCCTCACGTGATATATGGCTCGACCATACACGCTGGCCGCTTGTCGACCGTGAAAATCGCCTCGCTGTGCTTCGCAGCAGCGCTCTGTATTTCTGTTTGCGGTAACAACTTACCCAGCTTACACGAACCATTCAAATATAGTGCGACGAATGGCAAAATAACTGGGGCTGTGGAATAAGAGAAACCTCACAACAGATACAGGCAGGGTTATCAAACAACATAATACAAGCAGTATCAGTACGCTATTACAGAACGAGAGGTGCCCATTACAGATGTATACAAACATGAAGTAATTTGTGTTAACTTTAAAATCTACATAATTTCTGTTTCAGAAAAATCTCTTGATACGTAAAAATGAATTTTCAACGGACATAGGCTTTAGTCGTACGTTAGACCAAGCAAAACGTGATCAGAATATAACTGTAGGCGCCACCACATGTAAGACACCATATGTTTTTGAATTGTTTCCAAATTCACCAGTATTTATTGTGATGCTGAAGTACATGTGAAAAACAAAGGCTGGGATGTTCTGCGCTCCTCGTGATGGCTGGGTGTTGTGTGATGTCCTTACGTTAGTTAGGTTTAAGTATTTCTAAGTTCTTGGGGACTGATGACCTTAGATGTTAAGTCACATAGTGCTCAGAGCCATACTGTGGTCGCCTGTTGTAATTGCGGTGATATATGAAATTAAACAGTGAAAGGTCTCTGTTGGATTCCTTTCATGTTTGATTTCTTAAATCTGTTGTCATTTACGGCATAAATTCCTCTTCTAAATTTACTGTGGCGTTTCTGATATCTGGGAGGAGACTGAGTAGTGGAACGTGTTACTTTTACACATAAACAAGAACGATCTGTCACACTTCTACACTTTAAAACACAGTTTATATGTAATTCATGTCACACAGTCTCATACGGAAAATACATCCGCTTTCTTTTATATACTGTATATGATAAGATACTGTCATCCCCCTTCCCTTCTGTGTGAGAGGATGAATGAGGAAATGTATTTCTAGTTGCATGCTTGAGGGTAGCAGACAAGCCTGTCTGCTAGAGAACAGTAGGACCAACGTCGGAACAGGTAGCTACGCTTTCTAAAAGAAGAGGTTTCTATCCAGTAGTATGGTCCTGTCTGTCCCTTGTCATGTTGGCATAGGAAGCTGCCCCTCTGGCCACTTCCGTTTGTATTTGTGAGCCACCCTCAGGAAGGGATCAGTCAGTCTGTCCGTGGCGAGCGTCTGAAGTGGTAAGATCTCCGGCTAAGCGCGTGTCTGCTAAGTCCGTAGGACAATGGATTTCTTAAGTTCAGCCTAACTGAAAATTTAATCACCTTTATTTCAGGTTTAGCTCTAAAATATCTAATGTTATCTTAAATTGCAACGCAGTGTATTTAGAGTGTGAAGTTCAGAATATTTCCAGTAGTTGCTTTTGTCACTACTTTGTGAGTAAAGTGGAACCACGTGTTGATCAGTAACTCTAACTAAGATCATCAATCTTAAATGCGAGTGTGCGTGAGATTATAACATCTCGTCTTGACAATATTTTGCAATATAGCAACTTTTCTTTATGTTCAACCCACGTAGGCTGTACTTTGTGAGACCACTACCACGTGCTTATATAATTGTTTGACCCATCAGGTTAATAGTAAGACGTTAGTTACCAGTTTGAGGTTTTTCTTTTGTAAATTGCTTTTCGATCTAATTTATTTTAATTATCAAAATTATTGTGGAGTTACACGCTTTGTGTAAACCAAGTTGACCACGTGAAGCATGTGGTGTAATCATCAAAGTAGCCCTCAGCTATTCTTTTTAGGAAGATTTCACAGAGAGCTAGTATGAATTTAGTATACCAGTGTGTGGTAATTACATGACGGACAGGATTGTGCTACGAACGTAACTTCTTTGGGTGAAAATTGAATCGGTTGGTTGTGGTTAATTTCTTCTTGCATATGTTTCAACGTTCTTCGTGTGTTATTTTATGAATGTAGTGTTGTATGCAGTCTCCCAATCTTGGCTCCATATTTGATGTGTTCCGTAAGATTACAAACTCACATTTTCCATAATCCTAAATAAGGTACCAGTTTAGTTAAGAATCAAATTTAATATGCTGAAATTTCAATGATCAATGTTAAAATATATTTCCAAATATAAACTGATTTATTTCTTTTTATTTAAATTCTCTTTTTTATATATATATCACCGGTTGTCGTATGACTATTAAAAGATTATAATTAATGTTAGTCTAGTTGGGAATTTCGTAAGCTAGACTGGATACCAGGTGAAACAGTTGCGCAGTAATGCGAGGTTAACTTCCCCAGACAGCTCACAGCTTTTAACCCGCTTTTATTGTCTATCAGTACCGCTTACACCACAAAATAAAGCAACCACGTTATAACAGAACGTTGACAAATAGAAAAAGTGCTTATACGGCTGAGCTCCGCCTTCAGGGAGTGTCAGTTTAATTTGTGTGTGCTCGTCGCTAACATGCCCACTTCTCTATGGTTGTCTCGCAGATGATGTCAGCTGTCTGGCGTATTCACTTAAAGATTGTAATACGTTAAATAGTTAATCATATTTATAATAGTTCATGCAATGTAGTATGGTAGCATATCGTTCGGAAATGAGGAAAGGAAGGCGGGAGCCAGGGGTTGTTTCTGCTGTATCTGTTTTTCGGGGAATTGTCCCATTTACGTATCTCCCCTTAGAGCGATTTAAGATTGTGATTTTCAATATGGTAGCGTCCGAAGAGTACTCTGTTGACGGAAGAACTAACAGATCGGTTCTGTATGGACAGAATTGAGAAGTCAGTACCTTGTCCGACTGTTCTCTGAAATTAAAAGCAGTGTCACATATATTACACTCAACTTCAGCAAATCCATAACGTTTCCTCTTAGCAGTGCAAGATGTGTATTTAATACATAAAACTCCATCGACTATATATTTTTTGTTACCTATTTACTTAGTCATTTCTGGGTGAAAGTTCGTTCTTCAGGATTTACAAATTACAGTCGAAGATTTTCACCATGGCGTCGAAAAGTCGCATTATTAAATAGAAAAATCGTATGAGTCGTAGTGAAAACAAAACTACGGTGGTATAAAATACATGAATTTCGGGAACGTTTGCTTCGCTGTTTCTCCAATGTGAAATTCTTCGACATAATCACACGTTTAACGACACAACCACCTGATATATGAAAACTGTCAAGTTTCAAAGACATTTACTTAATAGCAGTGCTACCCCTCCGATATATATTATATTGAGGGTGTAATTTTGTGCCTAAGAATATCTACGTCTATAATTTCGCGTTATAGGCCATTGCGCTGTTCATAAGGAATCTGTGAGTCATTTACAACATTTTATAAGAGGCTTATTTACGCCAGTGACTGTAACACTTTCTTTATTTCACGATTGCAATTTTGGCCTTAGGCCATTATCAAGTGCAGATTTTGTGGCTTTACGCTGGCACATTAATGTGTCCTCCTCATTACTATTTTACGTTGACATGGCGTAAAGCCACAAAAATTTGCAATTGATAATGGCCTAAGGCCGAAATCGCAATCGTGGAATAAAGAAAGTATATAATGTCTTTCATAAAGTTCTACATGACTGTGAATCCCAGGTATAAAAAGTTAATTAATTTACAATATTGCTTACAGTTAAATCCAGTTTCAAGCAAATAGCCAGGTACTTATTTGGTGTGCCGTTTGGGACTTTCCCGACGTTAACAACTGCTTCATTGGTGCTTCATTGGTTCACCGGCGTCGTGTCGGATAATATTGTGGAAGCTTCGCAATATTTCAACGAGACAGATGGTCATCATCTTCTGGTTCTTATTGACGTGTTGCTGAAGTTGTTGAAAATGAACGACTGCAAGGCGTTCGTTAAAACTTTCTGTAAAGGTCCTACCATTCTGACAAATACAGAAGTTATTGCAGTTTTGCAGTTGATTTCACACTGTCCAGATTATGCGAATTCGTGTTACTTGGTTTATTTCACATGTCGTAAACATTTGACGTGCTGTACACCAAGGACTGAGAGTGAGGCATATTTTAGCAAAATAATGTTAAACAGCTTTAGATTGTTTTCCGGTAAGGATAATACATCCATATGTGTATTTTCCGTTTATTTAACGATATATCCTCCATCAGGTGCTAGTTACTCATTAGGCCATTGTGAAACTTATAGCTGTAGCTTGCAAATCCTGAAGATGGGCTTCACTTTGAAATACGGTAGGTAAATAAAAAATCTACATGCAAACCAAATACACATGACTGACTGAAATGTAGGCTGGGTGTCACTCTAATTGTCTATCTGTAGAGACAAGAGAGAAAAGAAGAAGGCAGAAAAATAAGTCAGCGACATACAATGAAATGCTGCAGTTTGGCAGACAGTCGGCTGTCGTTAACCCGTTGACTCTTTGAGGAGCTCATTTCAGGCTTTCTCCATTGTCAGACGGACAGCTCCGTTTATAGCTGATTCATTTGCGAGTCCAACTGTCAATAGCCAATTATCTCGTCCCGTCTGGCCCGACCGCACAAAACACCGACCGCAGATAAAGAGCGAAATCAGATTAGCGCGTTGAGCGCACAAGCAGGGGTCGGGGACACCCGTCACACCGCAGCGGCGGCCGGCGGCCTCTGTGATCCTGCACCCTCCCTGACGCACTGTGTCTGTTTCCCCTGCGCGCAATGCGTATCAGCTTTGAACACAAATTACGCTCGCGCGGGTTGGCAGCAGGGACAGCGTGAGAACGGGTTGTCGCTGTGCGCTTGCTGTGAGAGGGAGGGGGGCGGGGAAGGAGGGGGGTTGCCCGCAGACCTGCTCTTTGTGGTCGCGCCGCAGGCCGCCGCCGCCGCAGCTCATCTCCCACCACACACTGTGTGACGTCACAGGGTCGCGTGCGCCGCCAGCGGGCCTGGGGGAAGAGAAGGGCTGCTTCCCGTCCGTCTGGAGGAGCAGCCTCGGACTACAGTGGCCGCAGTCCTACTGAACAGTGTGAGGCTTGTGCGTCCGTCTTCATACACATACTTCGTTTCTAAATCTTGTGCAATACAACCGCTGCGAATAAGAGCATCCTCCAAAAGGATAATGCACGTTATCACAGTGCTTGTGTCACTTCTACATCTACATTTATACTCCGCAAGCCACCCAACGGAGTGTGGCGGAGGGCACTTTACGTGCCACTGTCATTAGCTCCCTTTCCTGTTCCAGTCGCGTATGGTTCGCGGGATGAACGACTGTCTGAAAGCCTCCGTGCGCGCTCTAATTTTACATTCGTGATCTCCTCGGGAGGTATAAGTAGGGGGAAGCAATGTATTCGATTCCTCATCCAGAAACGCACCCTCTCGAAACCTGGACAGCAAGCTACACCGCGATGCAGAGCGCCTCTCTTGCAGAGTCTGCCACTTGCGTTTGCTAAACGTCTCCGTAACGCTATCACGGTTACCAAATAACCTTGCGACGAAACGTGCCGCTCTTCTTTGGATCTCCTCTATTTCCTCCGTCAACCCGATCTGGTACGGATCCCACACTGATGAGCAATACTCAAGTATAGGTCGAACGAGTGTTTTGTAAGCCACCTCCTTTGTTGATGGACTACATTTTCTAAGGACTCTCCCATTGAATCTCAACCTGGTACCCGCCTTACCAACAATTACTTTTATATGATCATTCCACTTCAAATCATTCCGCACGGGGAAGACCAGGGCATTTGGGTGAGAATAACTTCCACATTCTCCCAACAATCCCCACTTGGCACCCTCCGACTGCCATCTTTTCGGTTCTGTTAACGAGCAGATGCGAGGCCAACGCTACGAGACGGTGGAGGATGTTCGGCAAGAAGTGTGCCAGTGTTTTCGGGAAGTTGGAACGGAGTATTTTCAAACTAGCAGAAGGATGGGAAAACTGTGTGCAAAGAAATGTCGAGTATGTTGAAAAGTGACAGAATGCATATGGATTGGCTATGAGCACTATGGGACTTAAATATGTGAGGTCATCAGTCTCCTAGAACTTAGAACTACTTACAGCCCAACTAACCTTAGAACATCACACACGTCCATGCCCAAGGCAGGATTCTAACCTGCGACCGTAGCGGTCTCACGGTTCTAGACTGAAACGCCTAGAACCGCTCTGCCGCACCGGGCGGCTGCATGTGGGTTACGATGATGAACTTGGTTTGTCTAAAATAATAAAGATTAAAAATTCTAAAAATTGTTGTTCTTTACTTTGTGTAAGGCCGTTCAAACGTCCCTTTAGAACAATTTTAGAATTACTGTGCTGATAAACCTCTTACATTATTTGCTTTTCAAACAGCTGAGCAAAACTGAACGTACTCAAACATTCACTAAAGTGACACACAATATTTTTAGCGCAACGCAATCTGACTTTCAAAAATCCCTACAAAAGAATGGCCCTGACTAACATTAACCTATACCTTTCACAAATCACTTACCTCACCAAAAATCTCCGTTACTCGAACTACTGCAATACAGCGAGCGCCACTACTGGCAGCTAAATAAAAGATTCAAACTACGGAAGGCACTAACTACTGATAGGCATAGTTAGCAAATGAAAGATTTTAATAGAGAACAAACAATGTATTTACCTTAATAGTGTTGAAAAACCATAATATACATAGCAGTTCATGATATCCAGTATAACAAATTTCAAAACTCCGCCATATCTCTCCCCACATCCACCACTGCTGGCGGCTCACCTCCAACTGCGCAACGCTACGCGCTGTTCACATCCAGCTGCCGCTGCCCAACACTACAATGGCAGACAACAATGCAAACTAGCCACAGACTGCACACAGCACAGCCAGTGATTTTCATACAGAGCGTTAAGAAAACCTAAACAGCCTACTTACAACCCAACTAACCTTAGAACATCACACACGTCCATGCCCGAGGCAGGATTCTAACCTGCGACCGTAGCGGTCTCACGGTTTCAGACTGAAACGCCTAGAACCGCTCTGCCGCACCGGCCGGCTGGATGTGGATTAAGATGATGAACTTGGTTTGTCTAAAATAATAAAGATTAAAAATTCTAAAAATCGTTGTTCTTTACTTTGTGTAAGGCCGTCGGTTGCGCGGTGTTAAAGGTGGCGAAGAGAGAAATTGTTTGTATATACATTAGTGCAATGCGACAGATGGCGGGCAGGCACCTATCCCTCGGCCATCAGTGCAAACAGTTCCTCGGCCTTTCGGTGGAGGCAGATGAACACTGCAGGCAATCTCGCTCCCTTCGCGACTGGTCGCAAGACGCGCTAGCGTGACATACGGCGCGCGCGGCCGGGGAAGCCCCGAGGGGCGAACTGGGCACGCGTCCCAGCCGCTGATGGCGCGTCGCGTGCCCGCGTGAACACGTGTGCACGCACGTGCGACACTTGCCCGGGGCGGCCCGGCGCTGTTTGCTCTGGACCGCCGGCCGCGTGCGCCCCACGTGCAGGGCAGACGCACTTCGCGGTCAGCCAGTTCTGATCGTCCTCACGGTGGCCAACGCACGGGGGACGCCCTCGCTGGCCATCTGTCGCGTACGTAGATCGCGATCAGAGCGGCAAAGATGTTTGCGGTGAAACCTCTCTAGCAAGTCCCCGGCATGACTGACAAAGATGATTGATAGGGAGGGGGAGGGAGGGAGAGAGAGAGAGAGCCAAAAGATTCAAAAGCGACCGGCGCGTGAGGTCACTGGATTTGCCGGTTAGAGATCTACATCTACATTTATACTCCGCAAGCCACCCAACGGTGTGTGGCGGAATGCATTTTACGTTCCACTGTCATTACCTCAGGCCGGCCACGGCGGCCCAGCGGTTCTAGGCGCTACAGTCTGCAACGGCGCGACCGCTACGGTCGCAGGTTCGAATCCTGCCTCGGGCATGGATGTGTGTGATGTCCTTGGGTTAGTTAGGTTTAAGTAGTTCTAAGTTCTAGGGGACTGATGACCACAGGTGTAAGTCCCATAGTGCTCAGAGCCATTTGAACCATTTATCATTACCTCCCTTTCCTGTTCCAGTCGCGTACGGTTCGCGGGAAGAACGACCGCCGAAAAGCCTCCGTGCGCGCTCGAATCTCTCTAATTTTACATTCGTGATCTCCTCGGGAGGTATAAGTACGGGGAAGCAATGCATTCGATACCTGATCCAGAAACGCACCCTCTCGAAACCTGGACAGCAAGCTGCACCGCGATGCAGAGCGCCTCTCTTGCAGAGTCTGGCACTTTAGTTTGCTAAACATCTCCGTAACGCTATCACAGTTACCAAATAAACCTGTGACGAAACGCGCCGCTCTTCTTTGGATCTTCTCTATCTCCTCCGTCAAAGCGATCTGGTACGGATCCCACACTGATGAGCAATACTCAAGTATAGGTCGAACGAGTGTTTTGTAAGCCACCTCCTTTGTTGATGGACTACATTTTCTAAAGACTCTCCCAATGAATCTCAGCCTGGCACCCCCTTTACCAACAATTAATTTTATATGATCATTCCACTTCAAATCGTTCCGTACGCATACTCCCAAATATTTTACAGAAGTAACTGCTACCAGTGTTTGTTCCGCTATCATATTATCATACAATGAGAGATCCTTCTTGCTATGTATTCGCAAACGTTACGGAGATGACCAAAAACTCCAGTGGCATCCGCTAGGAGAGTATTGTATGTTTAATAATGAAATTCAGAGAGCCCGCTCCGGGGAACGTTGGATAACGTATTACTTCCTCCTACTGCGTCTGACGAAATGGGTACAACGAGGAAATTATTTTTGTGGAGATTTATCGACAGTCGTTTTTTCCATTCGACATTCTCGAACGGAGCATCAAACCTCCAGTCTGCCACTCCACCGCTCAGCCAAAGGAGTGGCGCCTGCCAGCGTAACACCCTATAGTGTACGAAGCTTTTATTGTCAAAAGAACTTTCAGATTTTAAGCGAGTACGTGTTCTAAATGCATGCACATAGAAACTTCCGCTACTTTTATAATTACACCACTGGCCATTAAAATTGCTACACCACGATGATGACGTGCTGCAGACGCGAAAATTAACCGACAGGAAGAATATGCTATGATATGTAAATGATTAGCTTTTCAAAGCATTCACACAAGGCTGGCGCCGGTGGCGACACCTACAGCGTTCTGACATGAGGAAAGTTTCCAACCGATTTCTCATACACAAACAGCAGTTGACCGGCGTTGCCTGGTGAAACGTTGTTGTGATGCCTCGTGTAAGGAGGAGAAATGTGTACCATCACGTTTCCGACTTTGATAAAGGTCGGAGTGTAGCCTATCGCGGTTGCGGTTTATCGTATCGCGACATTGCTGCTCGCTTTGGTCGAGATCCAATGACTGTTAGCAGAATATGGAATCGGTGCGTTCAGGAGGGTAATACGGAACGCTGTGCTGGATGCCAACGGCTTCGTATCACTAGCAGTCGAGATGACAGGCATCTTATCCGCATGGCTGTAACGGATCGTACAGCCTCGTCTTGATCCCTGAGTCCACAGATGGGGACGTTTGCAAGACGACAACCATCTGCACGAACCGTTCGACGACGTTTGCAGCAACATTGACTAGCAGCTCGGAGAAAATGGCTGCGGTTACCCTTGACGCTGCATCACAGAAAGGAGCGCCTGCGATGGTGTACTCAACGACGAACCTGGGTGCACAAATGGCAAAACGTCATTTTTTCGGATGAATCCAGGTTCTGTGTACAGCATCATTATGGTCGCATCCGTGTTTGGCGCAATCGCGGTAAATGCACATTGGAAGCGTGTATTTGTCATCACCATACTGGCGTATCACCCGGCGTGGTGGTGTGGGGTGCCATTGGTTACACGTCTCGGTCACCTCTTGTTCGCATTGACGGCACTTTGAACAGTGGACGTTACATTTCATATTTGTTACGACCCGTGGCTCTACCCTTCATTCAGTCCCTGCGAAACCCTACATTTCAGCAGGAGAATGCACGACCGCATGTTGCAGGCCCTGGCCAGCACATTCTCCAGGTCTCTCACCAATTGAAAACGACTGGTCAATGGTGGCCGAGCAACTGGCTCGTCACAATACGCCAGTCACTACTCTTGATGAACTGTGGTATCGTGTTGAAGCTGCATGGGCAGGTGTACCTTTACACGCCATCGAACCTCTGTTTGGCTCGATGCCCAGGCGTATCAAGACCGTTATTAAGGCCAGAGGTGGTTGTTCTGGGTACTGATTTCTCAGGATCTATGCGCCCAAATTTCGTGAAAATGTAATCACATGTCAGTTCTAGTATAATATATTTGTCTAATGAAACCCCTTTTATCATCTGCATTTCTTCTTGGTGTAGCAATTTTAATGGCCAGTAGTGTAGGTGGTTTTCTACGCCACATCTTGCTACCCTTCGTGGGAATCGCTGCTTCTTCTCCACAACTATGTTGTCAAAAAAGAAAAGGGGGGGGGGGGGGAAGTGTGCCTGTGATACAATATCCACAGTCAACGTCTACCTTCGGGCGTCGTGGGAACCGGGATGATGCAAAATGTTTTTTGATGTGTGTCTCTCTGAAGCGTTCAAGCCTTTTGTCGTCCTATACCTTCGGAGATTGCCAATGCTCAACCAAACGTGGTACACGATGGTCAAAACTTCGTCGCCCATCGGACTGCAAAGCTGCCTTGGCATCCCTGTTCTCCCGATCTCTCGCCTACCGAAAACGTTTGGTAGGTGACTCCGGAACGACTGGTCCGGCACACACCAGCCGATCTTAGAACAGATCAACTTTGGCAATATGTGGAAGCAGCGTGGATTGCTGTATCCCAGCAACACGTCCACAGCATCTCTCACTCAGTGCCAAGGCGTGTAACAGCGCTTATTGCCAGCAGTGGGGGCAACATGATTTCATCATCTTCCTAGCCGGCCGCGATGGTCTAGCGGTTCTGGCTCTGCAGTCCGGAACCGCGGGACTGCTACGGTCGCAGATTCGAATCCTGCCTCGGGTATGGGTGTGTGTGATGTCCTTAGGTTAGTTAGGTTTAAGTAGTTCTAAGTTCTAGGGGACTTACGACCTAAGATGTTGAGTCCCATAGTGCTCAGAGCCATCTGAACCATCATCTTCCTCACTTCAATCACGTGATCTTCGTACAACGTGTTTCAGAAACACCCTGCATTTACTCCTCCGAAGACAGAATTCACGGCAACATTTGTCTGTGTAAAGCTCTTCTCTTTTGAACTATTTCACTTGTATACCAGTCTCATGCAGTGCCTCTTTCTCCTACATGACCAGATAACAGCGGTGTTTCGAGCGGGGTGGCGCAGTGGTTAGACACTGGACTCGCATTCGGGAGGACGACGGTTCAATCCCGCGTCCGGCCATCCTGATTTAGGTTTTCCGTGATTTCCCTAAATCACTCCAGGCAAATGCCGGGATGGTTCCTCTGAAAGGGCACGGCCGACTTCCTTCCCAATCCTTCCCTAATCTGATGAGACCGATGACCACGCTGTCTGGTCTCCTTCCTCAAACCAACCAACCAACCAACAGCGGTGTTTTTGCGAAGCAAGCAGGGGACGCTCCCGATGTGAGTTCAAAGTTTTCTCGCCCACGGACGATGTTCGGCCACGGACGGATACACATGGGGGGATGGGGACTTCGCTCCCACGAGACGAACGCCTGCGGATTAATCATCGAGAGCGCCGTTCGCCACGCAAATGCGATAACGCCGTTGCGGCGTCCGTTCGCGTCTCTTTCTTTCTTTCTTTCTTCTTCCGCCACGGGCCGGTCCCCTGTATCGTGTCCCCAGACCGCAGAGCCACCGGCATCAATCTCTTTTATTAGTATTTTCTCTTCATCCGTGCCCCGCACCCCACCCCGCCCCACCGCGGCCGTGTTCCCACGGCGGCTTGTGGCCGCGCGCACACGGCCCAAAGAACGCGTCCGGCTGTTTGTTAGCCGGGCGCCGCTGATCCCGAGGTATCGATAAATCAGGCTCTAACTGCCCCCTCCGCCAGCGCGTGGCCGGAAGCCGTGCATTTCGCGACGCCGTTTGTGGGTTTGCGGTCGCCTCGAATGAGCGGAAGGGGTGGGTTAGAGGGGGTGGGAACTACAGGGCGGTGAGGAGGGAGGTGGGGGAAGGGGGAGATTCCACTGATATACTAGCTGGCTGCGGTGTCGACGTCCGTGTTTCTCGCGCGTGGCGTCGGACGCGTGTAGTGAAGCCGTGCGGAATCACCGCAGTTTCGCACGGCTTCCAGATGGCAATATCGACATCTGTTGATAACAGAATTTCGCCGCCTCTCACTTCCCTTTGAAAAACTTGCGACTTTATACAGACTGCGGTGTGGAGATGTACCACAATGGAGCACCTCCACTTCCTTTCATCTCACTCCTAGAGACAGCGAGAGAGATAGAGAGAAATAACAATTTTTGTATCAGAACTGAGAATATAACGCACCAGTTGCCCAGACGTGTGTTTCATTTAATTTAAAAACACATGTTTCTGGACGACATGCACGTCTTATCAAGGTCTTAAAAGTGAAATTACTTTTGCACTCCGAATTTTCACGCCGTTGCTTTTAGTTGCACTGGAATTTATTTTGATATTTTTATATGCTAAATGTGCCCTTCCGCACTACCATTTCTCTGTCGTGTCGGGCATCAATAACTCCATTAGCTGCGTCTCTTAGTTTCATTTAATTGCAGCCAGTTCTGTGACACAGTCCACCAAACTTGCATAAGCTACTCAGGATGGTGGATTGTATAACGAAAGCCGGCTGCAGTTAAATAAAACTAATATACTTAGCTCGTAGGGCTATTGTTGCTATACATAAATAAAGCAGTTGCCGTGGCATTTTTCATTAGGAGGAGGATGAACCGAAATTTTTCTTCGTATTCCTTCGTACTTTTGATTTTCTCTGCCTCGTGATGACTGGGTGTTGTGTGATGTCCTTAGGTTAGTTAGCTTTAAGTAGTTCTAAGTTCTAGGGGACTGATGACCATAGCTGTAAAGTCCCATAGTGCTCAGAGCCATTTGAACCTTCGTACTTTTCCTGTAGGCATTTCGTCTTGGGTTCCCTGCAGTTGCTATTTATTTCAGTCTTAAGTGACTTTATCTCATTTCCTTCTTCTAGTAAACATTTGTGGACTTCCTTCTTTCGTCGCTCAGTTACTTGCACCAATACTTGCCCAGCTGCTGTGGGTCTCTTCTCAGAGATGACCGTCCTCTTGAACTGACCTGTCTCTTGTTGTATTCATTATCGCAGTGTCTACAGGAAGTTCAAACGCACTACGTCGTTCTTCAGTATGCCAATTCATTTACTGATTCTTCCAGATAATTCTCTTAAACGTCAGTCTACTCTTCGTTGTAAGATGTACGTTTTCACGGCCGGAAATGTCGCAACTGAGACAGAATGGACGGCCGGTGTGGCCGGGCCGTTCTAGGCACTTCAGTCCACAACAGCGCTGCTGCTACGGTCGCAGGTTCGAATCCTGCCTCGGGTACGGATGTGTGTGATGTCCTTAGGTTAGTTAGGTTTAAGTAGTTCTAGGTTCTAGGGGACTGATGACCAGATGTTGTCCCATAGTGCTTCGAGCCATTTGAACGATTTGAGCCAATACGTGAACCGGTGATCCAAAGAAGCTACGATCCTCCTTGAGAATGTCCTCCGCAGATGGGGCCGAAACATTGGATTTTAAAATGAAATCCGTTCGACCACGGCATGTAGCCTGGAACATTTTATTAATTTTGAGTCCTCACTTCATCATCAGTAAATTGTGCACTGAATCTGTATCAACTCCTGCACACATCTAATAAGCCAGTATCTGATTTCGGAATATCTGTCTCGCCATGATGTGTCTACAGGACGTTCGCCTTCGCGATTTTTGAACGGTGTATTCGCTGTGTGAAACTGATTGCAGAACTCAGTAAGCCTTTCTCCTCTCCCATTCCTACTAAGGGTCGCATATTGTCCCGCAGCTCTATTCCGTCCCCTATTATGCCGTTCCAATCGCCCATGATTATTAGATTATAATCTCCCTTTACATACTGAATTACGCATTCAGTATCTTCACGTACTTTGTATCTCTTCGTAAGCGTGTGACGTCACCATTTATGCTTAGCTTCGGTCTGCTGTCGATTCTGATGAGAATAATCGTATGAGAACTGTTCACTGTCTGCCCTACCTCCATTTTTATAACGAACCCTACTCCTGTTACACCATCTTCTGCTGCTATTGTTAGTACCCCATGTTTTATGACCAGGAGTCCTTATCTTTCTATTTCACTTCACTGGCACCCATTCTATATAGAGCGAGCACTTGCATTTCCCTTTTCAGATTCTCTAGCATCCCCACCGCATTCAGACTTCTGACTCTCGGGCTCATAGACTTTTATAGAACTCAAAACACCATGTTGTTGTCTTGTTCTCTATCCAATTTACCTCCGTCTTCCGTCGCTTGCAGTATCATAGGTACATTGCACTCCGTCTTCAGGCCGCGTGGCCTACCGGGAGCATCCGACCGCCGTGTCATCCTCGGAGGAGGATGCGGATAGGAGGGGCGTGGGGTCAGCACACCGCTCTCCCGGTCGTTAGATGGTATTCTTGACCGAAGCCGCTACTATTAGGTCGAGTAGCTCCTCAATTGGCATCACGAGGCTGAGTGCACCCCGAAAAATGGCAACAGCGCATGGCGGCCTGGCGGGTCACCCATCCAAGTGCCGGCCGCTCCCGACAGCGCTTAACTTCGGTGATCTCACGGGAACCGGTGTATCCACTGCGGCAAGGCCGTTGCCTCATCGTGGGTACATAAACTTACGAAATTTTAAACGCGCATACATGCGCAAGTAGCTGGTAGTTTCACAATAAAGGGAAAGAAATTTCCCTTCAGAGTGATGGTAAAAGCCAAAGCTAGCTGACAGTTTTCGGGCTCTTCCCTGTCGAGTTGCTCAGTAAGTTTGCGCGGTGAAATTAGTGATTAGCCCCGGGCTGTCGCGGACAGGTTTGTCTCGCGCCACAGTTTTCAAAGCCGCAATCAGCGCCCCACGTCCGCCGCTAACTTGTCCGTGTGCGTGTCGCTCGGCCCCCTTCCTTTGCCTTATGAGGGGTCACGCCGCGACGCGCCGGCCTGCCAAGTTTCAGCTGCCGGGACTTTTGCCACCTGTTAATGGCCGACTCGCGTCGGACAACTCTGCGCTGGCGTGACTTGGCACCGCCTAGTCTCTCAGGTACACGGAAACTTTGCCGGCGTCCGCCCGCAAACTTCAGCTCTCCCCACACGGTAGGTCGGATGGCAGGGTTGGGACAGCAGCGATTACGGACTGCGGTTTCCTCCACTCTGGAGCGAGGGGAGTCGTTGATTTAATTTGCAGATTAAGGGGCTCAGATGGAGAGAGGAGACTTTACTGTACAGTCAATCTTATTCTGTAAGGACCGTAAAAACTTTTCTGTTTGAGGGCGTTGCTGCAGCTTATACAGGGTGAAAAGTATTTAAACCGACAAACTCTGGGAGGTTGTAGAGGACATCACAACAAATATTTTTCCGTAATGTCATTTTTTCCTATGAGGATTATTTAAACCGGTGGGGGCCGTATTACGCTCTTCAGTTGTAGGCAACTGCTGTCCACCAGTGTAGTAGTGCATTGTCTCTGTTTACTAATGAAGCTGATATCGTTGGTGCGTAATACGTAGCGCACCACAACGGACGAGCTGCAGAGCACGTTTATCAACAACAATATCCTAATCGCCGTATCCTGCATCAAACGACCTTTGCTGTTGTGTGCCAACGTCTGCGTGAGACCGGGTCATTTCGCAGATTACCTGGACAGGGACGCCGTCGCACGGTAAGGACGCTGCAACTTGAGGAAGCTGTCTTGAGCATCAATCAGCACTCGTGCAATTGCACGTAACATGGGGACGAATCAGACGAATGTAAGAACAGTCCTTCGAGAGCAATTATTACGTCCACTTCACTTACAGCGTGTCCACAGCAGCAACCAATTGATTATCCACCCAGAGCACAGTTTTCGCAGTGGTACCTGGAACAGTGTGAAATGCATCCTACATATCCATCCTCTGTGTTGTTTACCGATGAAGCAACGTTCGGGCGTGATGGAATCAACGTGCACAATTCTCATGTTTGGAGTGAGGCGCATGCCACAGTTACCAGCTCTCATCAAGTGAGGTTCTTCGTTAATGTGTGGGTCGGTGTTGTTGGGGACTGTTTAATTGGGCCGTATCTGAAACCTAGGCCATTAAATGGCAGGCACTATTATAATTTTCTCGCCAGAGCATTGCCAAAATTGCTGGAAGACGTCCCGCCTCCTACAAGACAACGCGTGTGGTTCCAACATGACGGGGCGCCGGCACATTTCAGTCGTCAAGTGCGTCGATTCCTGGACCGACGATTCCCAGAAACGTGGATTGACAGAGGTGGTCCTGTACCATGGCCTGCTCGATCCCCAGATATGTCCCCTCTGGACTTTTTTGTGGGGGGAGAGATGCGCAACCTTGTTTACGCAACCCCTGTTGCATTAGAAGAGGATCTGGTTGCCCGGATAGTAGCAGCAGCAGCAGCAGCAGCAGGAACAATTCAGGATACTCCTGGGGTTTTTGCCCGTGTCAGACAGAACATGATCCGACGGTGTAACCTTTGTTTACGTGTCAATGGAGGCATTTTTAAAAATCTACTGTAATTTAAATTGGGTTGTGTTAAGGTGTTGTCTCTTCGTCATAAAAAAATTGGAAAAGTGTTTGTTGGTTTAATTAATTTGCCGCCAGAGAAATCTTCCTCTACCGGTTTAAATATTCCTCATAGGAAAAAATGACATTAGGGAAAAATATTTGTTTTGATGACCCCTACAGCCTCCCAGAGTTTGTCGGTTTAAATACTTTTCACCCTGTATTCCACGATTGGCGAATCCGATGAGGGTATGTAAGCACCGACATTGTAGGCAAGGGGTCATCTTTCCGACATACCTGCGGTAAATGCAGGAACTTAAGCCATGGCGGCGTTATTTCCAAATGGACCATCATGCTGTTACTCTTTTCTTGGCTGCCGAAGGCCGAACACCGGTAGACATCCATCGTAGAATGAGGAATGTGAGTGGGGCGTGTGTCTAAAACCACGGTTGTGGAATGATGCGCCAAGTTCGCTGCAGCAAGTGGTGCTGTTGCTTCATGACGATGCTCGTTCCCTTGTATGTTCTTTTATTAATGATATAGCTTTACGATTACGTTAAATAAATGTCTGAACTGTGGAGTGGATACAGAACCCGAATTGTCGTATTGCGTGTTGTAGCTGCAAGTGGCGTGCTTATTCTGTGTTATTGTTAGCCAAACTTTTCGAATCGATTGCGCAATGCAACTCCCAATACCAATAAAGGAATGCAGTCTCTGCAAAATACATTCAGCCCCATAGGCACTGAATCATCTGGCCCTGTTCAAAACTGACAACTTTGGCCCCTGTGCACATAACAAAGAAATTAATTTATCTTACCTCTAGAGCAGCAACGGAGTAACGCGATTTATTCTGGTCTCTCATGCAAATATATACAGGTGTTACAAAAAGGTACGGCCAAACTTTCAGGAAACATTCCTCACACACAAATAAAGAAAAGATGTTATGTGGACATGTATCCGGAAACGCTTAATTTCCATGTTAGAGCTCATTTTAGTTTCGTCAGTATGTACTGTACTTCCTCGATTCACCGCCATGATTTCATACGGGATACTCTACCTGTGCTGCTAAAAGATGTGCCTTTACAAGTACGACACAACATGTGGTTCATGCACGATGGAGCTCCTGCACATTTCAGTCGAAGTGTTCGTACGCTTCTCAACAACAGATTCGGTGACCGATGGATTGGTAGAGGCGGACAAATTCCATGGCCTCCACGCTCTCCTGACCTCAACCCTCTTGACTTTAATTTATGGGGGCATTTGAAAGCTCTTGTCTACGCAACCCCGGTACCAAATGTAGAGACCCTTCGTGCTCGTATTGTGGACGGCTGTGATAGAATACGCCATTCTCCAGGGCTGCATCAGCGCATCAGGGATTCCATGCGACGGAGGGCGGATGCATGTATCCTCGCTAACCGAGGACATTTTGAACATTTCCCGCAACAAAGTGTTTGAAGTCACGCTGGTACGTTCTGTTGCTGTGTGTTTCCATTCCATAATTAATGTGATTTGAAGAGGAGTAATAAAATGCGCTCTAACATGGAAAGTAAGCGTTTCCGGACACATGTCCACATAACATATTTTCTTTATTTGTGTGTGAGGAATGTTTCCTGAAAGTTTGGCCGTACCTTTTTGTAACGCCCTGTATATTATATATATACAGGCTCAGCTGTGTGCAGTACTGGCCATAATACTTGAAATGCACATGAAATTCAAAAGAGATGTTTCAAATGGCTCTAAGCACGATGGGACTTAACATCTGCGCCGACCACGGTGGCCGAGCGGTTCTAGGCGCTTCAGTCCGGAGCCGCGCGACTGCTACGGTCGCAGGTTCGAATCCTGCCTCGGGCATGGATGTGTGTGATGTCTCTAGGTTAGTTAGGTTTAAATAGTTCTATGTTCTAGGGGACTGATGACCTCTGATGTTAAGTCCCATAGTGCTCAGAGCCATTTGAACCATTTTTAACATCTGACGTCATCAGTACCCTAGACTTAGAAATACTTAAACCTAACTAACCTGAGGACATCACACACATCCATGCTCGAGGGCCGGACTCGAACCGTAGCAGTGGCTGAAGCGCTTAGGACCGCTCGTCCACAGCGGCCGGCTCACATGAAATTAATTTGGCTGATAAACGAGAACATTTAAGAACATCCAACTTCTTTAATAAAAATATGACTTGGACAGGGAGGCGGTACTGACTATGATGAATTACTAACACTCAGTTTTTTTAGCAAAATTATATTGCAAGTTAAGTTTGTCTTATCAAAAAATTGAAGTTACATTATTCACAACTGATTCACAAACAGTGAGATTCAAACAGCAAGTATTTTCTAACTTCATTAATCCAACATAAATGAAAAACCTCAAATTACCCATAGCTCTGTTAACAAATCTTAAAAAGCATGAAAAAATGAAATATCCATCTAGTCTTTTTCTCAAAACAGTTTACGTACATTCTGGGGTTACTCAACACTTACAAATTATGAGCCAACTCATATATACTAACGCGCTGGCAAAAACAGAAATCATAATTATTTAATATTTTTACCTTCGTTGCATGAAGACTTTTATTTCCATGTTCAACAATATTGACATACCTACATTAATCTGACACCTGGTGGCTTCACACAGCACACCACAGAAAGACTGCGTACTCCACCGTCTTTTCCTCACAGGCAGCTACTCACAACTGAGCGCCCAGCACTCTCTTACTCCAACACTAGCAGTACAGTATCTTTGGCTCTGTGGTCAGCGATCCGCATTATCGAGCCTGTCAGAGACATTCGTCATTTGTAGTATCCTAGTTTCATTTTAATTTATCAATATTCTGATCTTATTCTGGTGCCACATACAAGTGTGCCCACTATACTCCTTTGACCCTTATCATAAATTTCGTAACGAAAATGTTGCACCCACTGTAGTGGGAGACGCTCGAGCACCCGCCATATATGCCTGATTTATCCCCATGCGACTACACACCTCCGTTCGAAGATTCCTGTCGGACTAGCATCTGCAGCAAGTAGTTACGGAGTTCTTCACATAGTAGACGGGGCGTTTTACCAAACGAGTCCCTTCACTTGGGTATCAGGCTGGCCACTGGTGCCTTCCGTACCAGTCCCATCCCCAGCCTGTGTGCTGAGGCAGGGGAACCGCCGCTCGCCGTCCGGCGGAAACTCCTCATGGTGCGACGGGTGTGTCAATTCCTTGCCTGTCCTACCTCCCCTGCATACCCTACTGTTGCCAGACCGCCTATGGAACGTCTCTTTTCCAGTCGTCCCAGGGCAACGAGACCATTTGGGATTCGTGCCAAGCATTTGCTTGAGTCCCTTGGTGTGGAGCGTGTGGCAGCCCAACTCCAGGGTTTTACCCGCCTGCCTCCCTGGTTGCTCCAGAGGCCCAGCGTCCTTTTAGACTTGTCAGAGTAACGGAGGAGCTGCACTCCTGCGTTTGTTTTTACCTCCTTATTTTACGATATTTTAAACCAGCATGCCGACCATGTACCAGTATTTACGGATGGCTCTAAACAGGGGGACTCTGTCGGTTGTGCTGTTGTTTTCCCTGATCGAGTCGTCAAGTTACGGCTTCCTGCAGCGTTTACCATCTTCGATGCCGAATTGTTTGCGATCTTGCGGGCATTGGAGCAGATGAGGTGTGTTCCCAGTCTTAAGTTTCTCATCTGTTCTGACTCCCTGAGTGCCCTTCAGACCATGCAACACTTGTACCCAGCGGATACGGTCGTCCAGACCATCCATGATGCCCTACTCCACCTGCAACGGCAGGGGAAGGAGATTTCTTTCTGCTGGGTGCCGGGGCACGTGGTTATTAGGGGAAACGAACTGGCGGATGTGGCTGCCAAAGATGCATGTTCCCTCCCTCACGTTGTTGAATGTGCCGTCCCCCTCCATGCTGTTACCTCCCTTTTGCGTTTTCGTGTTATGCGTCAACGGGAAGAGGCGTGGCTGGCAGTCGGTGAAAATAAGCTGCGTCTGGTCAAGGCCACCACGCGGCCATGGCGTACGTCCTACCAGTCGTGCAGGCGGGATGAGGTTCTCCTCACTCGCCTCCGCATCGGGCACAGTCCCTTAACGCACGGTTTTTTACTCCGGCGGGAGGACCCCCCAATCTGCAGTGCTTGTGGCGTCCAGATTACTGTCCGCCACATTTTACTTGACTGTCCTTTATTCTCTGACCAGAGGGCGGTGGTTTCCTTGCCACCGGATTTGCCCTCTATTTTGCAAGACGACGCAATGACTGTGGTTAAGGTCTTACAGTTTTGTCTCCTGTCCAATTTGTTGCCTCGGATTTTAGGGAGAGGATTTTAATGTGCTGCTGGGTGACTGGCTCACCCAGGTTTTAGGTAAGAGTTCCGCCAGTCACGACTACCTACTTGTTTCACTTCGATTTCTGTTCTCTTTTCCTTGTGTTTCCTTTCCTTTTGTAGTGCGTTTCTTCTCCTCTTGTTTTGCCTCTGTATGTGAGGATTTGTAACTGCGTCAGGTCTGTGTCTTCTAGCCGTTCTCCTTGTTCGCTGTCCGTCTTCGTCCCTTCACCGCATGTGTTCCTGTTTCTGTGCGTTTGGGCGCTGATGACCACGCTGTTTAGCGCCCGAAAACCTCAAACCAAACACACACACACACACACACACACACACACACACACACACACACACACTTGATTTTGTCCCTATGAGACCAAACTGCTGAGATCATCATCGGTCCCTACAGTTGCACACTACTTAATGTAACTTAAACTAACTTACGCTAAGTACAACACACACACACACACACACACACACACACACACACACACACACACGCCAGGGGGAGGATTCGAACCTCCGAGGGGGGAAGTTGCGGAGTCCCTGCAAGCTGGTACCTTGGTGAGAGATGATTGCATCAAAGCGCATGGCTATTTTGCCTGACTGGCACATCTACGAGGGCAGTTCAATAAGTAATGCAACACATTTTTTTTCTGAAACGGGGGTTGTTTTATTCAGCATTGAAATACACCAGGTTATTCCCCAATCTTTTAGCTACACAACACTATTTTTCAACGTAATCTCCATTCAATGCTACGGCCTTACGCCACCTTGAAATGAGGGCCTGTATGCCTGCACGGTACCATTCCACTGGTCGATGTCGGAGCCAACGTCGTACTGCATCAATAACTTCATCATCATCCGCGTAGTGCCTCCCACGTATTGCGTCCTTCATTGGGCCAAACATATGGAAATCCGACGGTGCGAGATCGGGGCTGTAGGGTGCGTGAGGAAGAACAGTCCACTGAAGTTTTGTGAGCTCGTCTCGGGTGCGAAGACTTGTGTGAAGTCTTGCGTTGTCATGAAGAAGGAGAAGTTCGTTCAGATTTTTGTGCCTACGAACACGCTGAAGTCGTTTCTTCAATTTCTGAAGAGTAGCACAATACACTTCAGAGTTGATCGTTTGACCATGGGGAAGGACATCGAACAGAATAACCACTTCAGCGTCCCAGAAGACTGTAACCATGACTTTACCGGCTGAGGGTATGGCTTTAAACTTTTGCTTGGTAGGGGAGTGGGTGTGGCGCCACTCCATTGATTGCCGTTTTGTTTCAGGTTCGAAGTGATGAACCCATGTTTCATCGCTTATAACAATCTTTGACAAGAAATTGTCACCCTCAGCCACATGACGAGCAAGCAATTCCGCACAGATGGTTCTCCTTTGCTCTTTATGGTGTTCGGTTAGACAACGAGGGACCCAGCGGGAACAAACCTTTGAATATCCCAACTGGTGAACAATTGTGACAGCACTACCAACAGAGATGTCAAGTTGAGCACTGAGTTGTTTGATAGTGATCCGTCGATCATCTCGAACGAGTGTCTTCGCACGCTCCGCCATTGCAGGAGTCACAGCTGTGCACGGCCGGCCCGCACGAAGGAGATCAGGCAGTCTTGCTTGACCTTGCGGCGATGATGACACACGCTTTGCCCAACGACTCACCGTGCTTTTGTCCACTGCCAGATCACCGTAGACATTCTGCAAGCGCCTATGAATATCTGAGATGCCCTGGTTTTCCGCCAAAAGAAACTCGGTCACTGCCCGTTGTTTGCAACGCACATCCGTTACAGACGCCATTTTAACAGCTCCGTACAGCGCTGCCACCTGTCGGAAGTCAATGAAACTATACGAGACGAAGCGGGAATGTTTGAAAATATTCCACAAGAAATTTCCGGTTTTTTCAACCAAAATTGGCCGAGAAAAAAAATGTGTTGCATTACTTATTGAACCGCCCTCGTATTTTTGACTGTACGGCCTTCGAACGGAAACTTTTTGGTCGCCTCTTGTTTAGGAAAGTGAAGACCAAAAGCTAAGAAGTAGCAGAAGTGAGACTATCAATATCATCAAAGGCCAATGTACTTGTTGCTGAGGTTCGTGACACCATGAAGCAAGCGTCCATCCAAGACAATTATGAGCTAATCTTACAGCCTGCTGAAGAGGAAAACTGCAGATCTTCTTGTATGATCTATCCTCCTGCTCCTTGTTCTTCCCCTCGGTCTCGTGCTCTCGATATTTCTCTCCACGAGTATTTTTGTTAGATACTAAAATGTAGACTTTCACGGCCGGAAATGTCATGTCCATTATAATTATCCGGGCTGTTATGCCGTGCTCGGCTGATGAATTCTGTGTCAATTCCCAACGTTTCGTCCCCATCTGCGGAGGACATCTTCAAGGGGATCTGTAGCTCGATGGAAGGTCCAACACACCCACTGGATCGCTACTGACTGGCGCAAAATTCCGTGTCCGCGCGCTCCCGCGCCGAGGCGTGACGTCACGTGTTTTGAAAATGTCAGTGGAATTTGCCGCTGTCCGCTGCCGTCGATCGCCGTTGCCATCACCCAGTAGCGGACGGGTGGTACACATCTTCTCCAACACCGGCATCCATATACCGTTTAATTTCACGCCCTCCTCCTTTCGACTGAAATTATTTGGGTGTTTGTCGATTTCGATTGCCTCCCTGTATAGCCTTTCGTAATATCCGCTTGTAGCCGCTAGTACTTGCGTCTCCTCGAAACGAATGTGGTAGTTACTGGCTGGAAAGCATGCTCCGGAACAGCTGATCGTTCCGTTTCTGCTCTTCTACAATTGCCCTTGTGCTCTTGCAAACGTTTTGAAACAGTTCTTTTAGTGGTTCAAATGGCTCTGAGCACTATGGGACCTAACATCTATGGTTATCAGTCCCCTAGAACTTAGAACTACTTAAACGTAACTGACCTGAGGACATCACACAACACCCAGTCATCACGAGGCAGAGAAAATCCCTGACCCCGCCAGGAATCGAACCCGGGACAGACCATTGAGTAGGAACCGCTTTCCATTGGAGAATCACTATTAATTCTCCAACGGAAAGAGGTTCCTACTCAATGGTCTGAAGACACAGTAGTGCTCGAAACTGGTCACCTTGATAAATAAATCGTGATCAAGACTGTTTTTAATAGTAAATATATGCTTAAGTGTAAATTGTAGTCCTGTCATGTAGAAATGGAAGGTCAACTTCCAAACCTTGCAACAAGCTTCCATTCTCTGCAAGTCTTCCTGCATTTCGCAACACTTTCCTGTACTCGTTACGTAACGTAACTGGCACAAAGACAATACTACAGCAGTGCACCATTCGCAACAGTGTTGGAGCAAATGCGATTCGTTCGCCGGGTGTAGGTCCAGCGCGGGAGACACATTCCAGCCATCGCTTGTGTGCGCTCGTCCATGAACTACTTTGGTATTCATGCATCGACACGGACCGCGGGCTTTGTCCACGGCGGGGATGCCCTGCATAATGTAATGGCGCGGACGAGAATCCTCGAGTCGGGATGCGAAAGCGGGTCCGCTTTGTGTGGAGGCTTCCTGGTCTGCTCTGCTCTGCTCTGTCCTGCAAATTTCCATATTCATCGCCGGCCGGCTGACTAAAAGCGATGTACGGGCCGAGGTGGGCAGAAAGGGCGCGAGCGGTTAAAACAGCGCAGCTGCTCCGGCGGGCAAACTGGGCCCTGATCCGAGGACCTTCCTCCGTGGCTGTCAGCAACGGTAGAGGCTATTATGCCAGCCTACTTAGACTTCTAATAGGATTACCTACGGAGTAAAGATCCTACACGTGACTTATTTCATAGCATGAGCGTAAATAGTAAACCTGTATTGTGTTAGTGGTACGTCGCTGATGCTGGTAGAGCTCACCGTGTGTTCGAATGTTGTCTCTAGCGCGTGAATGGTTTTGTAATCTTCTGTTAATGGGTGTGTACCCTCAGCAGCTACTTAATATGAGAAGTTTATTCCAATGAAAGTCAGTTTCCGTGTAGCCGTATTTTTTATATTTTGTTTTGCCGTTTCAATACAAAGCGTAGAGCATTTCTGATGATGATTATCCATTTGCGTGACAGACGCATTATAGGCGCTTCCTTGCAGGATTGCTATATTACTTCGGAATTTTATTCATGAAGCACGCCCAACGGATACCTGAAGATAAGGCAGTACTTTCTTGAGCCGCGCGGGATTAGCCGAGCGGTCTTGGGCGCTGCAGCCATGGACTGTGCGGAGGTTCGAGTCCTCCTCGGGAATGGGTGTGTGTTTGTTCTTAGGATAATTTAGCTTAAGTAGTGTGTAAGCTTAGCCGTTAAGTCCCATACGATTTCACACACATTTGAACTTTCTTTTTTTTAATTTCTTGAAATCTATAGTACATACGAATCATTAACTGCAAAAAGGAAACATGCCCAAAACTTTCAGATGTCGTTTTACTGCATCAAAGAAGTCTAACAGGGTAGGTGCATAATTTATTGTAGACACGGAACTAGCCGACAGTCAGTGCAGTGCCCCTACCAAGAGATGTTCACCGATTACTGTAGAAAAGGATCACTTCCTGGCACCATCAGGAAAAAACTAAGAAAACAGGAATGATATTAAATTGTTAGTGAGGTGACCTCATATTGGATTCTTCGTAGAAGAAAGACAATTTTAATGCTGTTCAGACTTCAAAGACTGCAATAATGGGAAAAGTTCTACAAAAAAGAAGCTTGCCTTAGTAATGATTCTTTTTTCTTTTCGTTCAAACATCGATAACTTTAATCAAGTTTTTGGGTATCCATTGTTTTCCATTATGTTCCATAACAGCTCTGTATCTACCATATGAAAAGGTTGTATATACAAGGTTACTGGAGCATTTAAATTCACATAATTCGCTGTCAAATGTACAGTTTGGTATTAGAAATGGTTTAACAACTGAAAATGCTATATTCTCTTTTCTCTGTGAGGTTTTGGATGGATTAAATAAAAGGTTGCTAACAATAGGTGTTTTCTTTGATTTAATGAAGGCTTTTGACTGTGTTGACCACAAAATATTACTGCAGAAGTTGGACCATTATGGAGTAAGGGGAGTAGCTTACAATTGGCTCGCCTCTTACTTTAAGAACAGAAAGCAAAGGTAATTCTCCGCAATATTGAGAGTGGTAGTGATGTTCAGTCCCAATGGGGCACTGTTAAGTGGGGTGTTCCCCAAGGGTCGGTGCTGGGGCCCCTGCTGTTTCTTATTTATATAAATGATATGCCTTCTAGTATTACAGGTGATTCAAAAATATTTCTGTTTGCTGATGACACCAGCTTGGTAGTGAAGGATCTTGTGTGTAATATTGAAACATTATCAAATAATGTAGTTGTGGAAAATAATTTGATGCTAAATCACAGTAAGACTCAGTTTTTACAGTTTCTAACTCACAATTCAACAAGAACTGATATTTTGATCAGACAGAATGGGCATATTATAAGCGAGACGGAACAGTTCAAGTTCCTAGGCGTTCGGATAGATAGAAAGGTGTTGTGGAAAGCCCATGTTCAGGATCTTGTTCAGAAACTAAATGCCGCTTTATTTACCATTAGAACAGTATCTGAAATAAGTGACAGTTCAACACGAAAAGTAGTCTACTTCGCATATTTTCATACGCTTATGCCATATTGTATTATTTTTTTTGGGTAATTCTTCTGATTCAAAAAGGGTATTTTTGCCTCACAAACGGGCTGTTCGAACTATATGTGGTGTAAGTTCGAGAACCTCTTGTCGACCCCTGTTCAATAGTCTGGGAATTCTGACATTGCCCTCACAGTATATATTTTCTTTAATGTCGTTTGTTGTTAGCAATATTAGCTTATTCCCAAGGGTCTGCAGCTTTCACTCAGTTAATACTAGGCAGAAATCAAATCTGCATGTGGAATGCACTTCCTTGATTCTTGTGCAGAAAGGAGTGCACTATTCTGCTGCATCCATTTTCAATAAGCTACCACAAGAACTCAAAAATCTTAGCAGTAGCCCAAACGATTTTAAGTCTAAACTGAAGAGTTTCCTCATGGCTCACTCCGTCTACTCTGTCGAGGAGCTCCTGGAAGAGCTGAAAAATTGAGCAAATTCCAGTGTTACATTGTTGATTTTCTTTATTTAAACTTACGAATTGTCGCCTGAATACGTTTCTTGTATTTCATTTTATCTGTTTCTACTATCGTGTATAATTTCATGTATTGACTCGTTCCATGACCATGGAGACTTGTCCTTAATTTGGTCCCACGGAACAATAAATAAATTTACATAATCATCAAAAATGATTAAAGTTTTTATAGTCTCATGTCTTTTCTAATATCCATTTTGAAGCTAAATATATTACCTATCTCCCATTTCTGATTTCACACTCTTGTTCCCGTAAAAGAGAATGTGCTCTCAAACTCACGTACGATACAATCTCCTATAATGTCTCTAAGCTTGTCCAAAACCTGTTGTTAATTTTAATTAGGATCGGTGTCCGTTTTTTTCGTGAAAAGGCGAAATTTTCTCATCGGGTGAAATTTCCTTCTTGAAAACTGGCAGACACAATGCTTTGGGTAACGGAAGTGGTAAAACATTGGGAGCCGACAATACCAGGCTCCATTCGTATATTGCTGCTGGCGAGTATATTGCAGCCTGCTTGCTGTCAAATTAATTTATATCGGATTAATGCATTAGTTTTATCATCATCAACATTGTTATTATATAATCGATTCGTCAGTCTTCTGACTGGTTTGACGCAGCTCGGCATGACTTCCACTCTTACTTGCGCCCGCTGCTGTTACGTTTACTAAGAAGTATCACTGACGCCGCCCACTGTCAACAGAGACGTATCCGCACTGAAGCGAGCTCTGGACAGGAGTATACGACGGTATGGGGAAGCCCCGCCACTACGTCAGCGCCGGCAACCCCTAACTCACTCTGGCGGCCGCGCGGCCAACTAACGCGGCGGACGCCGCTCGCCCATTAAGTAGTCGCGGAGCACTAAGCTGGCAGCCGTAATGGATCCTTCCTTTCGGTGCGGTGGCCTTTTCTGAGCCACCCGACGCCGTCCTTTTTATCCGCCCCCGTTCCACCCACACCCCCTTTCCCTTTCTACTCCAGCTTGCTCACTTTGCCTTACCGTTAACTTTCCCATCCCTCCGAGAAGCCGAGAGAACGCTGAAAATTTATACTCTCCAGTCGCAGCGTTAGCAATCTGATCCCTCTCTTGTCGCTAAGTTTGCTGTGCGTCCTGTCTCCCCCTTCTCCTCCCCCCATCCCAGACACCACCTCGTACGCCTCTACATGGGCAACTAATCCTGCTTAGGATGTCATCTTATTTCTGTTAGACCCGTCATTTTCATGCGGGTAATCACATTATAGTACAAACAATGCTCCAAACTTGCCGTGATGGCTTGCATACTAAAATACTGCTGCAAGTACAATGTGGTTATCATGATCTTACGCAAGTTTGTAGCTTCTCTTCGCGTTGTTCATTGTGTGCGATTTTAAATTTGGGTTGATTTGAAATCCTGTACGTACAAATATTACTTATTTCTTATTATTCACCCAGACATTTTCAACACTTATATGTATTCACCAACTGCGACATGGTCTCGTATACAAACAGTGATCCAATACTGTCAAATGTTTTTTTATTCCGCCGGCCGTTGTGGCCGAGCCGTTCTAGGCACGTCAGTCTGGAACCGCGCGACCGCTACGGTCGCAGGTTCGAATCCTGCCTCGGGCATGGATGTGTGTGATGTCCTTAGGTTGGTTAGGTTTAAGTAGTTCTAAGTTCTAGGGGACTGATGACCTCAGATGTTAAGTCCCATAGTGCTCAGAGCCATTTGAACCATATATATATATATATATATATATATATATAGATATATATATATATATATATATATATATATATATATATATATATAATTCCAGTCTATGATCACAATATGAATTCTTTAGACGATGACCGGTTTCATTACGTAATGACCATCCTCAGCTCTGAAACATTTGTGAGTTGCGTTCCATGATTTGTGAGTTGCGTTCCATATTTACGTTCCAGTTTACATGGTGTAGAAAAGATCTGAGGACGGTCATTACGGACTGAAACCGGTCATCGTCTAAAGCATTTATATTGTGACCATAGACTGGAATAAAAAAAATGACTTATGTATGTAGATGAGTTTTCGTGCACTTTTTTGTCGTTTTTGACAGGGCACAAACACCCCTATACAACAACAACAATAACGACAACAACACAGTTTCACTACTAACGTAATTTTCAGGTGGGCAATCTAAACAAACCAAACAAAATACACCTGTTATCAGTTTTAGGCCAACAATAGATCAACGATTACAAACTTTAGATTATACTTTACAGAAATAAATTTTACCCACGGAAGATGACATACATATGTTATCTGAGTGATAATAAGAAATAAATAATGTTTGCACGTGAAATAAACCGTTGCAAGAAACGCATTTTAATTTCCACATGATAGGGTAGCCTAACATTTGTGAGTTGGTTCCATGTTTACGTTCCAGTTTACAAACGTTGTTCAACGTGAGGACGATCTGCATCTCCGGCAGCCTGGAACCGCTCTACAGATTGCTCCACTGCTGCCCGAACCATCTCGGGCGGGATGTTGGCTGCCTCCCTCGTTATACTCATCACCACCCTCCAACTTGTGTTAGTGCCCCATTGATAAACCCTGTCCTTACGATAACCTCAAGCGTTCCAATGTGGTGATCTTGGTGGCGACGCAGTTTGGAACTATCGGCAAATGATTCAGTTTTCACCAAACGTACGAGGGTTGTTTTTTAAGTAAGTGCCGTTTTTATTTTTTAAAAAAAGATACAAATACTTTTGTAAAAAAAACTTTTATTTTCCGATTCTACACACTTTTACCTATTTTTCTACATAGTTGCCTTGTTTATTTAAGCACTTGTCATACCGTACAACCAAGTTTTTAATTCCCTCTTCAAAGAATTCGGCCGCCTGCTCCGACAGCCAAGAGTTCACGGCCGCTTTCACTTCATCTTCGTCATTGAAGCGCTGCCCGCCGAGATGGTGTTTCAGGTACCGGAAAAGGTGAAAATCGCTAGCAGCAAGGTCGGGGTTGTATGGTGCATGGTCCAAAACTTCCCAGCCAAAAGAATCAATCAAATCCAGAGTCTTTTGAGAGGTGTGAGGCCTAGCGTTATCGTGCAGGAGCAAAACTCCTTTTGTCAGCATGCCGCGCCTTTTGTTTTGAATTGCTCTGCGGAGATTCTTTAGAGTTGCACAGTAGGCATCTGAGTTGATTGTCGTTCCTTGTGGCATCAAGTCTACTAGCAAAACACCGCAACGGTCCCAGAACACAGTTGCCATAATCTTGCGCTTTGACAGCGCCTGTTTGGCTTTGACCTTAACGGGTGAGGTTGTGTGTCGCCATTCCATCGATTGTCGCTTGCTTTCGGGAGTGATATGGGATACCCATGTTTCATCTCCAGTGACAATTTGACTCAACATGTCAACATGTCTTCCTCGTAACGAATCAAAAAGTCCAATGAAGTGGCAAATCTCTTCCCTTTGTGGCCCTTTGTGAGGAGTCTGGGTACCCACCGAGAACACAGTTTCTTAAAGTTTAGGTTTTCAGACACAATTTTGTACAAAACCGATCTTGAAAGTTTTGGAAATTCCAAAGAAAGAGTGGAAATTGTGAATCTTCTGTCCTCACGAATCTTTGTTTCGACTGCAGCCACCAAATCATCAGTGATCACAGAGGGCCGGCCTGAGCGTTCTTCGTCATGGACGTTTTGACGGCCATTTTTAAACTCTCTAACCCATTGACGCACTTTACCTTCACTCATTGCATTCAAGCCATAAACTTCTGTAACTGACGATGCATTTCTGCAGCTGATAGGCTTCTCGCGGTCAAAAAACGTATCACTGACCGTATTCAATAATCGTTAACATTATAAAGTAGCACAGCGATGCGTACACGTCAGCTACAGAGCTGCAACTTGCATCAGTGTGAACGGGAAGGATGCCGGCAAGTGGCGCGGTGACTTGTTGCGGCGTCCGCGCGAACTACGGGACTATACGCGCGAACGGCCCTTACTTAAAAAACAACCCTCGTATTACTGAGTAACCGAGTGCCGTCACGAGCAGTGTGTGGTGGATCTCCATCGTACACGAAAACAATAGAGTCCAAAGCACCTCTGTCCCGTAGAGTAGGCGTCACATGTTGTCGAAGCAGATGACAATAACGTTTGCAGTTCGCACTGCATGTCCGTGGTCCTCGGGGTCAGAGGTCCTCCTACGTCCCGTACCAGTACCGGCGCCATATTGCACATCATGTTACTAACAATAACAGCAGTGCAAATCCTGCAGTACACCGTCCGAACATCATTCCTATAAAGTTTCATACCTATACGGTAAATAGTTTTCCGTATACACTGGCTCAAACTGCAAAAGTTTCATTATAACCGGGCTCCACAGCACCCAATTCAACAATATGTGTGCGAGGGGCTCACTGGTGCCCAGCCGACTTGTTTCTGCATTCGTCTTCTACACGTGGTTCGAGTTGTGCGGTTACGTGGACTCCGACCAGATTCGAGACTACTGTAGGACACGAGCGGCTATTTACAGCCGAATTCGACTCCCGACGCCCGCTACGCCCTTCGATGCCCTTTTGATTTTCATAGCCAGTGCTAATATCCAGTGAAACGCACCATCTCTCGACGTTCCCCATCTGTGGTAGACGTTACGGCGGAAAGTCAAGCGCCGGAGCGCCATTCGGGAACTTCAGAGCAGAGCTGGCTGTGACAAAACGACCCTTCTCCAGGATGACAACGCGACAGCAGCGGCCCCTATGCGAAGAGGGCACAAGCACCGCGCTCGACTCGTCGCGGTCCACTTGAGCAGCAGCGTCAAGATTTGTGACTTACATAGAAGCGCCAAAGCTCATTACTTCGCTTGTACACTCCATGTAACACACTTGGAATTGTTGATACCGAAGAAGCTTGTTTACGAGGTGCATTCAAGTTCTAAGGCCTCCGATTTTTTTTCTCTGGACTGGAAAGAGATAGAAACATGCGCATTGTTTTAAAATGAGGCCGCGTTCATTGTCAATACGTCCCAGAGATGGCAGCACCGTATGGCAGATGGAATTTTACCGCCAGCGGCGAGAATGAGAACTCTTTTAAATACTTAAAATGGCAACGTTTTCCTTACTTGAACAGCGTGCAATCATTCGTTTTCTGAATTTGCGTGGTGTGAAACCAATAGAAATTCATCGACAGTTGAAGGAGACATGTGGTGATGGAGTTATGGATGTGTCAAAAGTGCGTTCGTGGGTGCCACAGTTTAATGAAGGCAGAACATCGTGTGACAACAAACCGAAACAACCTCGGGCTCGCACAAGCCGGTCTGACGACATGATCGAGAAAGTGGAGAGAATTGTTTTGGGGGATCGCCGAATGACTGTTGAACAGATCGCCTCCAGAGTTGGCATTTCTGTGGGTTCTCTGCACACAATCCTGCATGACGACCTGAAAATGCGAAAAGTGTCATCCAGGTGGGTGCCACGAATGCTGACGGACGACCACACGGCTGCCCGTGTGGCATGTTGCCAAGCAATGTTGACGCGCAACTACAGCATGAATGGGACTTTCTTTTCGTCGGTTGTGACAATGGATGAGACGTGGATGCCATTTTTCAATCTAGAAACAAAGCGCCAGTCAGCTCAATGGAAGCACACAGATTCACCGCCACCAAAAAAATTTCGGGTAACCGCCAGTGCTGAAAAAATGATGGTGTCCATGTTCTGGGACAGCGAGGGCATAATCCTTACACGTTGCGTTCCAAAGGGTACTACGGTAACAGGTGCATCCTACGAAAATGTTTTGAAGAACAAATTCCTTCCTGCACTGCAACAAAAACGTCCGGGAAGGGCTGCGCGTGTGCTGTTTCACCAAGACAACGCACCCGCACATCGAGCTAACGTTACGCAACAGTTTCTTCGTGATAACAACTTTGAAGTGATTCCTCATGCTCCCTACTCACCTGACCTGGCTCCTAGTGACTTTTGTCTTTTTCCAACAATGAAAGACACTCTCCGTGGCCGCACATTCACCAGCCGTGCTGCTATTGCCTCAGCGATTTTCCAGTGGTCAAAACAGACTCCTAAAGAAGCCTTCGCCGCTGCCATGGAATCGTGGCATCAGCGTTGTGAAAAATGTGTACGTCTGCAGGGCGATTACGTCGAGAAGTAACGCCAGTTTCATCGATTTCGGGTGAGTAGTTAATTTGGAAAAAAAATCGGAGGCCTTAGAACTTGAATGCACCTCGTATTTTGCATGTCGCCCTTTCCTTGCAACAGCTCTGTGAAAATACAGAGTTAAGTATTTTAATCTTTTCCTTTTGTAATAAAACTCATTAATACGATTTGTCTGAATATTGTCTAGCAATGCGAGAAAGCAAGTTTCCTAGACCCCCATATTTGACGTCAAGACTGGAATTAAGAGTAGATGTGGCGCCCGGTGATATCTTAATAACAAGACTGCCTGATCTGAAGCCTTGTTTGTATTGAAACATTTGTCCCTTTTTATTATGTTTCCGACATCTTTGTTTCGATTTGAGTCCTTAATTCCAACATGGTGTTTGCACCACTCTACTAGTACCTTAGCTTTTCATTTCAAGATTATATTCGAGGCGGCGCTCGGCAACAACTGATATGCTGAGTTGACATAGTCGGGTCTGTAGCATCCGATGGTCTGTGTCCCAAGTAAGAAATGCCCTGGAGACTCAGATCTTCTTTAACATTACGTGAATCGTAACAAGCTCGTGCTCTACCTCCAATGACCTCGACGTCGACGAGACAGTAAGCTCTATTCTTCCTTCTTCCCTGATAGCAACGCGACAAATATGTTCATATTTCATCAGGTTACCTTCCATTCGGAAAGTGCTTGCACTCAGCGACTGTTACGTGACTTGTAAATTATAGAGTGCAGCGATCAGTCATCCTTTTTTTAGATTATATTAAGCAAATCCAGATTTCGGCTAGCAGCTAGCCATTCTCAATGCACTGTTTTCTATTTGCAACGCATGTAGGTCCCTGTTGTTGTGGCGTACTGTGGGGCGGCGGGTAGAAAATTATTGTTGTTAATATATAATCTAGAATGTAATGTAGAAACATTGCATTTCCCGGCCGATGCACCATATGTGGGGCAGCGGGTGGAATTAATTGCTGTATAAATGTTACTATTATTTTATGCTGTTGTTTTGCCGTTCTCAACACTGGCTCTCTAACTACAATATTGGCAACCAGAAAGTGATTAGCAAAACGTGAAGCCTGTAATTACAATTCCTAGTGCCCACTTCATCTGAGAAATACACTTATAGCTACAGCTTATAGCTCTGAGGAATTAGGAGATTGTCTGGGATTCATAATCAAAAACGGTCGTGAAACAAAATACTTCGTTATATTTTGAAAGTCACAGATGAAAAAAGAAAGAATCCACACAATCTGACTAACAGAGCAGTTCAGAGTCTAATGCACTGATGCAACTATAACTGTCCAAATTAAAGATTTAAATGAATGCTCGCCATAATTTGATGAATATGCTCATCAAACGCCACGCTAAATAATGGTAGAATGTCTGTCCCGCGACGGCACGTGAAAATACGACATACGCAAACTGAAGATAGATAATTAAAGTCATCCCAGAATTAACAGGTCACTCGAAAATGATTTCATGGTTACGCGTATCCCGAGTAACTTAATACAGCATCCGAGGCTGTTTATAGCAATGATACCGACGCGACGTGACGCGACGCGACTCCTGACACAGATGGGGTGCTATTCAGCGTCTGGAGAGAACTGGGGCCTTCCTCTCTCGCGCAGCGTTCTTATATATAACGCCGCGGTGCGGACGGCTAAGGGACCGCCTGATCAAATCGGCTCTCCCGACTAGCCGCTGGGCTAGTAATGCACCACATTAACTTACCGAATAAATCATAGCTTCTTTTGCTGATGGCCGATGAAGCTCTCAATTTAAATGTGCATTGAGCACACAGATAAGTAATCATAATAAAAGTTTGACGTGGCTAAGTTAAATATTTTGGGCAAGAGAATTAATTTAATTACACTGCACGCAGTAGACGAGCTCTGAACTGGCCCTTTGGAGATACGCTATCGCTATAGTTTTATAGGTATTCAAATGAAACTTCTCACCTCTTTATTATTATAGCGGATCTCCATACTACTTAAATATAACATTCCTAGCCTTATTTATTAGCCTACTTAATCTATCTTGCTTCCTTAATTTTTAAGACAAAAACCAGAAATTCATGAATTTCAACAAAAATATTAATTTGTGAGATCCAGAAGACTGTTTCTATTAAATCATTATGAAAACTGAATTTAACTACAAATTTTTAAATCTCTAGCTCTTTTCTGTTGCACCAATGATTTTTACAGAAAAACGTTCAAATTTAGAAAATGGTTAAAGTTATCGAACTGATATTCAACACATATTAATTTGGTATTACTCCTGACATGCTAGAAACATTTTAGTTTATTTACTTGATTTTTAAATTATTGCGCAACATTTATGACGTCAGAGCTAGTTACAGCGGACTAGGCTGGCACACAATGGAAAGGCTGATGAGAATTTATTACGGCGTGAGTCGGCTGCTTCCCTACAGTGCGCCACAGTTCTTTGAATACTATTAATATAGTATTCAAAGAACTGTCACGGACGTCCGAACAACAGGGACTTACATGCATCGAGAAATTAAAAACAGTGCATTGAGAATGGATAGCTACTAGCCGAAATCTTAATTTGCGTAATAAAATCTAAAAAAGGACGACTGATTGCGACACTCTATAATTTATAACTGTGTTCATATTTTTTTTCTGTATGTTGGCTGTCCTATGATGGTAGTCTCCGGTTGAAGTAAGGATCACTTACAATCGCTTCAGTGGCCCCCTGCGCGAAGTACTGTCACAGTTTTCATGTGCACTGTTGGATTAAAAATCGCAACACCAAGTAGGAGTAGTGTGAGATCTACGAAAGTTGATAAGTTTTCTTTAAACACGCGCTGTAACGATTTTGAGCGTTAGTTACCTTTGGAATTGGATGTCGTGAGTTGATGTTAGTCGAGACTCTCTTTAAGGCGACAAAGACGCCATTATCAACACCTACGGTAAGCTGGATGATCGTTCTGCGATGCTTCAGCGCAGGAATGTAACCACTGTGCATTGTTGCTGGGAGCGGTGGTCACGGCAATGCGCAGTTCCAAGAAGACCGGGTTCTGGGTGACCATGTGGCACAATCGAGAGGGAAGGCCATCGTGTTCAGCATATGGCTCTGCTGCATCGGACTGCAACTGCAGTAGCAATCCGAGCATCAATTGGTACCACGGTGACAAAACGAAGTGTTACTTCAAAAACAGTTCCGAGCCAGACGCCCCGACCATGTTTTGGTTACAAGCAGACCAGTTCTGGGCCTGCAGCCAACCTGTCTACGTGCTAGACTCACTGGCCCTACACCTGGGGTGCGATTTCATATGGCACCAGGAGCACTCCCGTGGTTATCCCACGCACCCTGACAGAAAACTTGTACGTCAATCTGGACATTCGACGTGTTTTTCATTAGGATAACGCTCGCCCACAAAGAGCTGTTGTACGAGGTGCATTCAAGTTCTAAGGCCTCGAATTTTTTTCTAATTAACTACTCACCCGAAATCGATGAAACTGGCGTTACTTCTCGACGTAATCGCCCTGCAGACGTACACATTTTTCACAACGCTGACGCCATGATTCCATGGCAGCGGCGAAGGCTTCTTTAGGAGTTTTGACCACTGGAAAATCGCTGAGGCAATAGCAGCACGGCTGGTGAATGTGCGGCCACGGAGAGTGTCTTTCATTGTTGGAAAAAGCCAAAAGTCGCTAGGAGCCAGGTCAGGTGAGTAGGGAGCATGAGGAATCATTTCAAAGTTGTTATCACGAAGAAACTGTTGCGTAACGTTAGCTCGATATGCGGGTGCGTTGTCTCGGTGAAACAGCACACGCGCAGCCCTTCCCGGACGTTTTTGTTGCAGTGCAGGAAGGAATTTGTTCTTCAAAACATTTTCGTAGGATGCACCTGTTACCGTAGTGCCCTTTTGAACGCAATGGGTAAGATTTACGCCCTCGCTGTCCCAGAACATGGACACCACCATTTTTTCAGCACTGGCGGTTACCCGAAATTTTTTTGGTGGTGGTGAATCTGTGCGCTTCCATTGAGCTGACTGGCGCTTTGTTTCTGGATTGAAAAATGGCATCCACGTCTCATCCATTGTCACAAACGACGAAAAGAAAGTCCCATTCGTGCTGTCTTTGCGCGTCAACATTGCTTGGCAACATGCCACACGGGCAGCCTTGTGGTCGTCCGTCAGCATTCGTGGCACCCACCTGGATGACACTTCTCGCATTTTCAGGTCGTCATGCAGGATTGTGTGCACAGACCCCACAGAAATGCCAACTCTGGAGGCGATCTGTTCAACAGTCATTCGGCGATCCGCCAAAACAATTCTCTCCACTTTCTCGATCGTGTCGTCAGACCGGCTTGTGCGAGCCCGAGGTTGTTTCGGTTTGTTGTCACACGATGTTCTGCCTTCATTAAACTGTCGCACCCACGAACCACAACTCCTTCAACTGTCGATGAATTTCAATTGGTTTCACACCACGCAAATTCAGAAAACGAATGACTGCACACTGTTCAAGTAAGGAAAACGTCGCAATTTTAAGTATTTAAAACAGTTCTCATTCTCGCCGCTGGCGGTAAAATTCCATCTGCCGTACGGTGCTGCCATCTCTGGGACGTATTGACAATGAACGTGGCCTCATTTTGAAACAATGCGCATGTTTCTATCTCTTTCCAGTCTGGAGAAAAAAAATCGGAGGCCTTAGAACTTGAATGCACCTCGTAATCCAACATGCCCTGTCGACATGTTGCCTTGGCCTGCTCGCTCACTCGATCTGTCTCCAGTCGAGCACATATGGGAGGTCTCGGACAATACCGACAGGCATGGAACTCCATCCTACAAAATGACGTCCGGCGCGCAACGCATGCACGTTTGCAATGTTTGCATTGGCATTCTGGCGGCTACACCGGGTATCAGTGTACACTACTCGCCATTAAAATTGCTACACCACGAAGATGGTGTCCTACAGACGGAAATTTAACCGACAGGAAGAAGATGCTGTGATATGCAAATGATTAGCATTTCAGAGCATCCACATAAGGTTGGCGCCGGTGGCGACACCTACAACGTGCTGACATGAGGAAAGTTTCCAATCGGTTTCTCATACACAAACAGCAGTTGTCCGGCGTTGCTTGGTGAAACGTTGTTGTGATGCCTCGTGTTAGGAGGACAAATGCGTGCCATCACGTTTCCGACTTCGATAAAGGTCGGATTGTAGCCTATCGCGATTGCGGTTTATCGTATCGCGACATTGCTGCTCGCGTTGGTCGAGATCCAATGACTGTTAGCAGAATATGAAATCGGTGCGTTCAGGAGGGTAATACGGATCGCCGTGCTGGATCCCAACGGCCTCGTATCATTAGCAGCGAGATGACAGGCATCTTATCCACATGGCTGTAACGGATCGTGCAGCCACGTCTCGATCCCTGAGTCAATAGATGGGGACGTTTGCAAGACAACAACCATCTGCACGAACAGTTAGACGACGTTTGCAGCAGCATGGACTATCAGCTCGGAGACTATGGCTGCGGTTACCCTTGACGCTGCATCTCAGACAGCAGCGCCTGCGATGGTGTACTCAACGACGAACCTGGGTGCACGAACGGCACAATGTCATTTTTTCGAATGATCCGGGTTCTGTTTACAGCATCATGGTGGTCGCGTCCGTGTTTGGCGACATCGCGGTGAACGCACATTGGAAGAGTGTATTCATCATCGCCATACTGGAATATCATCTGGCTTGATGGTATGGGGTGCCATTGGTTACACGTCTCGGTCACCTCTTGTTCGCGGTGGACGTTACATTTCGGATGTGCTACGACCCGTGGCTCTACCCTTCATTCGATCCCTGCGAAACCCTACATTTCAGCAGGATAATGCACGACCGCATGTTGCAGGTCCTGTACTGGCCTTTCTGGATACAGAAAATGTTCGACTGCTCCCCTGGCCAGCACAATCTTCAGATCTCTCAACAATTGAAAACGTCTGGTCAATGGTGGCCGCGCAACTGGATCGTCACAATACGCCAGTCACTACCCTTGATGAACTGTGGTATCGTGTTTAAGCTGCATGGGCAGCTGTACCTGTAGACGCCATCCCAGCTCTGTTTGACTCTATGCCCAGGCGTATCGAGGCCGTTACTACGACCAGAGGTGGTTGTTCTGGGTACTGATTTCTCAGGATCTATGGACCCAAATTGCGTGAAAATGTAGTCACATGTCAATTCTAGTATAGTATATTTGTCGAATTAATACCCGTTTATCATCTGCATTTCTTCTTGGTGTAGCAATTTTAATGGCCAGTAGTTATTAGCAATTCACACATTTGCAATAGCTGATCTCGCGCTTACATAACGTATGATCGTTGCAGTGTTAATCACTTAAATGTATTACTTATACAACAGCATTCCCGAAATTTCATTACTCTACATTAATTATATTTTTGTGCTGCGATATTTTCTATCAGTGCAGTATTAATGCTACATGCTTAGTATTTTGCTGTTGTAACTGTTGTAGTGCTTCTTGTTTTATGCTTCGTGAGTGGAACGGAAATGTTGCGAAGAACTTCGCGGGGTGGTAGAGGATGTCTTGAGGAATAAGTTGAGTACAGGAACCAGCGTCCGTAAACATCCAACGAGCTACAGAGCGTCGAAGGTTTAGGAACCGGCGCCTGTCACTATGCCACCACTGCAGCAGACTTTGTACGCTGGCGAGTCGTAGGCGGAACGTATCGCAGTGTTTTTCGTTATACAGTGATCACGACTGATGGCCACGTTCGACAGTTTCTATGAATTCGATGCTCCATTGGCTTAGTGAATGACGGTTTCGAACACGGCTTTACATCTTGAGTCTATTTTCTCCTGTGGCCGAGTGGTTCTAGGCGCTATAGTCTGGAACCACGCGACGTCTACGGTCGCGGGTTCGAATGCTGCGTCGGGCATGCATGTGTGTGATGTCCTTAGGTTAGTTAGGTTTAAGTAGTTCTAAGCTCTAGGGGACTGATGACCTCAGAAGTTAAGTCCCTTAGTGCTCATAGCCATTTGAACCATTTAGAACCATCACACTTCCTCAGTTTTGGAGCAAGGTATCAATACTTTACCTTTTTACTTTCATTCATATGAGAGCCTGGATCAACAGGTGGAATTTTAAGGGCGCACAAATGTTTGTTTATTAAATTTTTCCTAATTGGACAACGACCTTACATGGTCTTACTAAGGAGATTCATATAGCCCTAAATGAGTGAAATGACTTTTCTATTAAAAAAGGAACAAATCTGGTAGCTTTTTGGTGGAAATTTTTCGTTTGTACCATAAAAAAGTCTAACTAGTGCCCAAATTCAAAAAAAAAAAATTCTAACGCGCCGTTATCTGTGTCTTGTAGATGTGACAGAAGGGTTACTGTAAGGTTTTTCAATGTCACAGTAAAACACCTGCGACGAGTTGAAGGTCAAAGGTGTAGGCACTGATGACAAAAAAAAGCGAGGTGAAGGTGGGCTTGTGGCAGGCGAAGAGAGGAGGGGGGGGGGAATCCCCGAGGCCCTGCGCCTGGGTTGGCAGCACTGGGGCACCGCCGCGGGCACGACCGATCGAACGCCCGGTGCAGCGGCGGTCCATTTAAAATTAATGAAGCAAATTTAATGAGCGCTCGCGGCGCCGCCAGATTAGGCGAAGCGCGCAGTGGCGCCGCGCTGCGGTCCGACGCCGAACCGGTTAACGCAGCGGCGCCTGCCTGCAGGGGAATCCCAGCAGCTGCGCGCATGATAGCAGTTGGCTGAAGGTGACTACGTTGCTAGCCAGAAGACAAAACATTACGACCACCTAACACCGGATAATTGTTAGCATTCAACAGATTTATGTCCTATACACGATTCAACAGCACGTTGTTTACTCATTCATTCTTCACATTTACAGCTTATTATTTTTTTGAGTCATCAGTCTGCTAACTGTTTTGATGCAGCCCGTTAGGAATTCCTCACGTTTGCTAACCTTTCCATCTCAGAGTTAGAGATGGGGGATGCGCTCTTGAACTGTTGTGAAGCGACGGTTTTCACGAATCGTTTCGTCTACTTTAGCGACAAGATCGCCAGTCACAGTGCTCGGGCGTCTACTCTTCTCTTCCTCATGAACGTTGGTTCGGCCATTTCTAAACCGAATGGCCGGCCAGTGTGGCCACGCGGTTAAAGGCGCTTCAGTCTGTAACCGCGCGACCGCTACGGTCGCAGGTTCGAATCCTGCCTCGGGCATGGATGTGTGTGATGTCCTTAGGTTAGTTAGGTTTAAGTAGTTCTAAGTTCTAGGGGACTGATGACCTCAGATGTTAAGTCCCATAGTGCTCAGAGCCATTTTTAAACCGAATGCACCGTTTCAGGACGGAACATTCAGTCCTTACGTTGTTTCTGTACACTTCGCAGTTCATGATGAATTCCTATAGGTTTTAAGTTTTTGCCAACAAAAACCGTATCACAGACCGCACCTCACAACTGGCGGGATTTTCGACTGCAGCGCACATTTCAAATTCGGATATCGAAAAAAGCAGACGCGCACAGTGGCATCCTGCTGTCACAGATGGATACCGACTGAGCTCCCACACTGCACTGCACTGCACTGCACTGCACTGCACTGCAAATCTCTGGTTACATCTACCAGGAGGGAGACAGGCTAAGCAGCGTAGCTGCTGTTCCTGTGTGGATCTCAAGAACTATTGTTTGGCCTCACGGTTAGGATTGGCCTATGTGAGCTAGAGATGGGGGATCCACTCTTGAACTAATTCATAGAGTTGAATCTTTCAAAGGAGTGAACAATCAGTGATTCAGAAAAAAAGAATGGTAGCTCCAAACGTTTCCCACGGCAGAGAGAGAGAGAGAGAGAGAGAGAGAGAGAGAGAGAGAGAGAGAGAGAGAGAGAGAGAGAGCGAGCGAGCGCATATCAGCAGCGCCTCTGCTGGTCACAGCACAGTGCACGCCACACAACACAGCCAGCGCCGGCCTCTGCCCTGCTTCTACCTTGGCTGCCTGCATTGTGCAGTGCCCCATTGGATTTTGTGTTTCACATATGCCCTGCCATCTCTGTGCGTCGTCTGCCGCGTGCAGCGTCTGGCGCAGCTTAACTTCGCATCGCACTCTGTCGGCGATCGTTTCAGTCGCACGTCCTGACCTCTGGGCAGTTGTTGCGAGCAACAGGACAGAGAGCCACCTAGCGGATAACATAGGAACTACTTGCAACAACCTGCTCGCAAGGGAACGGACGATTTGTCTCGGAGCGGGTGAGTGGTGGCCGTTCACCGCTCACCCCACCCTCGGAACTCACCCGTTGAATGCTCACCCCACCGTTCTCGACTCTAGCCAGAGCGTTGAGCAAAGCAACTCAGGTGTCACTCTGGTCTCTGTGGTCTTAGCTCACGCAGTAATACAGCTCGCGGCTCGACCTGCTCGACTCAGTGCTTCTGCATCGGAGTTCGTCTCTACTGGATATTGCTCTTCGTAGTAATACCGCTATGTATATTACATTATTATGTTATGTATACATCATTTGTTTTTATTTTATTTTTATTTGTTTAAACTGATCAGATTAGGTTCCTGACGACTCCTCTTACTATAGGATTTTTATTATGGACACTCGAATTTACGCTTTAATTACGAGCGACCCGAAAACGTATCGCAAAATGTGATACACCAATATTTTCCTTGTTTTATTCTGCGTAAGGCTATATGCAGCACTTTCGTTTTACAATCAAATTTATATATTTTTTTCTTATTCTGGTACGGATTTTGCGATTTTAGGCGTCTTCGGAAGGAAACGTTCACTTTAAAAATATATGGCTTGCGATGTATTTGTATGAGGTTAATGAAATTTTAATACATTATAGCCAAATATATTGTTAATGTAAATCTCAAGTTACAACATTTTCCGATCACCCAAAAAACCACGATAGTGCAAAATAAATCAATAATCAAAAACTTTGTCATATCGTGGAAATTTCAATAAACAATACAAAATTCTTACTCATTATCTGTGTTACTTCAAAATAGGATCAAATAAGATCAAAATACAGGTATAGTACTGGAATAAACCAAGTTTAAAGGGCAATGTGCCTTCCATTTATTTTCTATTGTAAATGAGTGGTGAGTCATGAAAAAGAGCTAATTCATTTCAGGGAGTGAACAGTTCTGATCCGATCTCTGAAAATAACAGTTTTGCCCATCTCTACTCAGAGTAGCACTTGCACTCGACGTCCTCAAATATTTCCCGGATGTATTCCAGTCTATGTCTTCCCCTACAGTTTCTTACGCTCTGCAGCTACATCTAGTACCATGGGAGTTATTCCCTGATTTCGTAACACGTGTCCTATCATCCAGCCTTTTCTTCTTGTCAGTGTTTTCCATATATATTCCGTTTCTCGACGAATCTGAGGAGAACCTCATTGCTTAGCACCTAATTTTCATCACCGTCTCTTCTGCTCGGGTTTTTCCACAGTCCATGTTTCACTACCTTACAATGCTGTTCTCCGAACGTACATTCTCAGAAATTTCTTCCTCAAATTAAGGCCTGTGTTTGACACTAGTAGACGTCTCGTGGCCAGGAACGCCCTTTTTGCCAGTGCTACTCTGCCTTTTATGTCCTCCTTGCTCCGTCCATCGAGGGTTATTTTGCTGCCTAGGTAGCAGAATTCCGTGACTTCGTCTATTCCGTGATCCTCAGTTCTCATGTTAAGTTTGTCGCCGTTCTCATTTCTCGTACTTCTCATTACCTTCGTCTTTCTTCACTTTACTCTCTGTCCATATTCTGTACTCATTGGTGTGTTCATTCTAATCAACACATTCTGTAATACTTCACGTTCACTGAGGATAGCAGTGTTATCAGCGAATCTTATCATTTATGTCCTTTCAACCTGAATTTTAATCCTGCTTTTGAACCTCTTATTTCCCACATTGTTTCTTCGCTGTACAGACTGAACAGTAGGGGCGAAGACTAAATCCCTGAATGACACACATTTCTACATCTACATCTACATGATTACTCTGCAATTCACATTTAAGTGCTAGGCAGAGGGTTCATCGAACCATAATCATACTATCTCTCTACCAGACCACTCCCGAACAGCGCGCGGGAAAAACGAACACCTAAACCTTTCTGTTCGAGCTCTGATTTCTCTTATTTTATTTTAATGATCATTCCCACCTATGTACGAGGTGCATTCAAGTTGCCAAAGCCTCCGATTTTTTTTTTTTTTTTATTAACTACTCACCCGAAATCGATGAAACTGGCGTTACTTCTCGACGTAATTGCTCTGCAGACGTACACATTTTTCACAACGCTGACGCCATGACTCCATGGCAGCGACGAAGGCTTCTTTAGGAGTCTGTTTTGACCACTGGAAAATCGCTGAGGCAACAGCAGCACGGCTGGTGAATGTGCGGCCACGGAGAGTGTTGGAAAAAGCCAAAACTCACTAGGAGTCAGGTCAGGTGAGTAGGGAGCATGAGGAATCATTTCAAAGTTGTTATCACGAAGAAACTGTTGCGTAACGTTAGCTCGATGTGCGGGTGCATTGTCTTGGTGAAACAGCACACGCGCAGCCCTTCCCGGACGTTTTTGTTGCAGTGCAGGAAGGAATTTGTTCTTCAAAACATTTTCGTAGGATGCACCTGTCACTGTAGTGCCCTTTGGAACGCAATGGGTAAGGATTACGCCCTCGCTGTCCCAGAACATAGACACCATCATTTTTTCGACACCATCATTTTTTCAGCACTGGCGGTTACCCGAAATTTTGTTGGTGGCGGTGAATCTGTGTGCTTCCATTGAGCTGACTGGCGCTTTGATTTTGGATTGAAAAATGGCATCCACGTCTCATCCATTGTCACAACTGACGAAAAGAAAGTCCCATTCATGCTGTCGTTGCGCGTCAACATTGCTTGGCAACATGCCACACGGGCAGCCATGTGGTCGTCCGTCAGCACTCGTGGCACCCACCTGGATGAGACTTTTCGCATTTTCAGGTCGTCATGCAGGATTGTGTGCACAGAACCCACAGAAATGCCAACTCTGGAGGCGATCTGTTCAACAGTCATTCGGCGATCCCCCAAAACAATTCTCTGCACTTTCTCGATCGTGTCGTCAGACCGGCTTGTGAGAGGCCGAGGTTGTTTCGGTTTGTTGTCACACGATGTTCTGCCTTCATTAAACTGTCGCACCCACGAACGCACTTTCGACACATCCATAACTCCATCACCACACGTCTCCTTCAACTGTCGATGAATTTCAATTGGTTTCACAGCACGCAAATTCAGAAAACGAATGATTGCACGCTGTTTAAGTAAGGTAAACGCCGCCATTTTAAGTATTTAAAACAGTTCTCATTCTCGCCGCTGGCGGTAAAATTCCATCTGCCGTACGGTGCTGCCATCTGGGGCGTATTGACAATGAACGCGGCTTCATTTTAAAACAATGCGCATGTTTCTATCTCTTTCCAGTCCGGAGAAAAGAAATCGGAGGCCTTAGAACTTGAATGCACCTCGTAGGTTGGGCTCAACAAAATATTTTCTCATTCGGAAGAGAAAGTTGGTGACTGAAATTTCGTAAACAGATCTCGCTGCGACGAAAAACGTCTTTACTTTAATGACTTCCATCCCAACTCGCGTATCATATCTGCCACACTCTCTCCCCTATTACGTGATAATACAAAACGAGCTGCCCTTTTATTGCACCCTTTCGATGTCCTCCGTCACCTTGTCTCTGGACAACACTCATACCACAAAGCACTTCCGGGACTCTCGTTCTGTGCCAAGTTGATGGTTGGAGTGCTGACACAATCCGATCACTTCGTTCTTGGTCTCCCAATCTTATTGTTCCCTTTCCGTTCTTGTTTATGTTGCATATTACCTGTCTTTCCCTATAGCTTACCCCTAATTTTCTCAGAATTTCGAACATCTTGCACTGCTCTTTCCAGGTTGACAAATTCTATGAACGCAACAGGACACCAATTTTGCGTAACGTAGATTCGAGTAGTCCTTGCAAGGTTTTAGGATGTATGTAGCAACAGATGGCTACGCACAGCTCACGCAGTTCCCGTAAATTACGGGCCGGTGGTTTGTGAACGCAGAGCTGGCGTCTGATAGCGTCCCATACGTGTTCCATCGGGCTTAGATCATGCGAATTTAGTGACCAAGGCATCAACGTGCGTTCATTCTGCTGCTCTTCAAACCACTGTAGCTTGAATATGGCCTTGTGGAAGATGCCATCGCCATCGGGGAAGACGTAAAGCTTGAAGGGATGCAGGTGGTCCGCCATATTGTTCACGTAGTCCAGAGCTGTCCAAGCCCCCTTGAAAGCCCATTTGAATACACTACGGTAGCGTAATACTGTCCACACCAGCACCGTCAATGGTGTGACTTTCGCCGACGTGACGCAACAAGAAACTTTATTCAGCCGAGCAGGCGACACTTCCAATCTCGATGACGCCGTGTCAACTGAAATCGTAACTGGGTCAAAATGATAACACGTTGCGGTTGTGTGCTGTGGAGCCCCATTTAAAACAACATCCGCTGAAAGGTGAGCTCCAAAAACACTTGTGATTTCTTCAAATTGTCTTCTGTGGTCCTTTTGGGCACAGATCGTTGCCTATCCTGCTGTAAAGGACGCCAAACTTCCGATCTCCATCTTCTGAGATGAGGCGTTAACGTCCAACAACTTCTCGCCTGCTGGTCGTTTCATCGCGCTTCATCAACTTTCCACAGACGCTCACATCAGCGCAGCACGTCAGCAGCCGATCCACTTCTCAGTAATTTCGAAGAATGTTTGCTCCAAACGACAGATATCGAACGTGCAATTCTAAATCGATCCCGCGACTGTGGTGGCGAGCGTTCTGAGCATGTTTACAGTGGTCACTGCAGTAACGACAACAGAGGAGCCTTGAGTAAAATACTTGCAATTACAAAGGAAACGACTTACCCCACTCGTAGTGTACGTTTTCGTCATGAGAAAGTCCATTTGACATGTGTGCTACGGGATACATTCCCTTTTTACCGTAACCTGGAATAGACTTTGCCTATGTGACGCAAAAATATGGGTAGTGTCACAGCGTCAACTCTTCATTGCAACTGCATCTTATGGAAATACAGATACTTGTTTCAGTAAAGTTGCTCTCTTTCACCTGGACGCCCTTCCCTTTTAACGGAAGATTTCACACATTTCCACAGCCACTCGATGTTCTGCGTCTGCACACTGGGATCATCGGAAGACACGAACCCCACGCAGTGGTTCACGAACTCGTGGTTGAACCCTTCTGCTTTCAGTGTCTTGTAGGACCGAAAGCTATCTGTAATAACTTTGCTATCGGGCAGTGTAAAGTGCTATATTTCAACCGACTGAAGTTACCTTGTCTCTGGACTACACTCATACCACAAACCACTTCCGGGACTCTCGTTCTGTGCCAGGTTGATGGTTGGGGTGCTGACACATTATCTGCGTATCCAGTAATGCTGGCAACTGATGGGTTATGCATGGGGATCATATCAACCTGTACCGCATCAAAACAGCCTGAAGATGACGCAATGAAGCGTTGAAACTGGTAGCGACAAAATAAAATCATAAGGACGGCTGTAGGTGATTTTATTTTTTTGTCACGATAGTAAATGGCCGTCGTCCCAGAAACCTGCTGCTAAAAGGATGGACGTACAAAACATTGCCGGCCGCGGTGGTCTAGCGCTTCTAGGCGCTCAGTCCGGAACCGCGCGACTGTTACGGTCGCGGGTTCGAATCCTGCCTCGGGCATGGATGTTTGTGATGTCCTTAGGTTAGTTAGGTTTAAGTAGTTCTAAGTTCTAGGGCACTGATGACCACAGATGTTAAGTCCCATAGTGCTCAGAGCCATTTACAAAACATTGGAGAATCCTCTCGCCGGAGCAAGAATCCTTGCGACGTAAGCCTCTGGCCTACGCGAAGACGAATAACGAAGACCTCATCCCCTTTGCGTGGCTGGAGGAGTGTACACGACGGCCGGGATATGGACTTCACCGACCTTGCACTTTGCAAAGGAACCATCCCTGGATTTGGCGGGAGCGATTTAAGGAAATGATGAAACGCCTAAATCTGGATGGCCGGACGGGGATATGAACCGTCGTCCTCCGTAACTTGAATCGATTGTGCTAACCGCCGTGCCAGCTCGCTAGGTTCTAACAATATGCTCTTTAAAAAAAGAGACAGCATTGGTCGTATATTTTTTACTATCGCAAAATCGATTTTCTGTCACTGAGTGACCATCTTCAGTGCTAGAAGTTAAAAATTTTTTCACATTACGATCAGAGAGTACAACATAGAAAATCACAATTACATCTGCATATGAACATAACACTTGTTAGAAACAAACCTATATTGTATAACTTAAATTAGGATGCACTGTTGTCACTAAGCTTACGGCAATCACGTAGACTGAGGTCGCTGTTTACCTGCACTTGTTCAGCAGACCTCGGTGTGACGGGGCTTGACACGCCCTCTGTGTGACATGTGTCACGTGAAGACATAGTATTACTGTTTTTGCGAATTATTAACACTAAATAACTCTTGTACTTTTGTGAATGGTGTAGTAATACAAATTTAAAATGTACGTACAACACATAGCAGACGCAGGGGAATATCTAAAATACATTGGCGTATTGTTTTTTATAAACTATAAAACATAAAATAGATCGATGATAAGTTGTTAGAGTGCAGAACATATGAAAAGCAAAAGGTAATGCAAAAGAATAATAAATGAATATCAAGAGGCGTAACACAGGTTTTTTAAAAAACATAATACCCACCATCTGGCGTGGGAAGTCAGAAGTACAACGTTCGTAATTTATGTAACAAACGTTAATACCAAGGAGTCAAATATATAAAACATAATAACGTTAATACCAAGGAGTCAAATATATAAAAAATAATAACAGTACGAAACTGCCGTTACTTAATAATTAAAATGCCGTGCAAATATTACGAACGTTGTACTTCGACTTCCCACGCCAGATGGTGGGTATTATGTTTTTTAAAAAACCTGTTTTACGCCTTTTTTTATGATATTCATTTATTATTCTTTTGCATTATCTTTTGCTTTTCATATGTTCTGCACTCTAACAACTTATCATCGATCTATTTTATGTTTTATAGTTTATAAAAAACAATACGCCAATGTATTTTAGATATTCCCCTGCGTCTGCTATGCGTTGTACGTACATTTTAAATTTGTATTACTACACCATTCACAAAAGTACAAGAGTTATTTAGTGTTAATAATTCGCAAAAACAGTAATACTATGTCTTCACGTGACACATGTCACACAGAGGGCGTGTCAAGCCCCGTCACACCGAGGTCTGCTGAGCAAGTGCAGGTAAACAGCGACCTCAGTCTATGTGATTGCCGTAAGCTTAGTGACAACAGTGCATCCTAATTTAAGTTATACAATATAGGTTTGTTTCTAACAAGTGTTATGTTCATATGCAGATGTAATTGTGATTTTCTATGTTGTGCTCTCTGATCGTAATGTGAAAAAATTTTTAACTTCTAGCACTGAAGATGGTCACTCAGTGACAGAAAATCGATTTTGCGATAGTAAAAAATATACGACCAATGCTGTCTCTTTTTTCAAGTATACCTCTTATCTGGTCGTAGTGCACAAGACAACATGGAGTCGCCAATCAATATGCTCTTTGTCGAAGTCGCTTGTGTCTCTGGACTTCTGCATCTGCGACCTGTGTTGTCGCACGCATGATTCTGTATTCGTCTGTGCTCCAACTACCCTCTAGCGACCCCTTGTGTGATAAATGGTACATCTGTTCAAATCAGTTCGTACTTCGCTGTATTTCGTACTTCGTATAAAGTCGAAAGGTGTATTACTCGGTGCACTCTGAAGAACAACTCCAGCCATGTCGCACTCAGAACAACCGATTAGTGGTGGGTTTCAGAGCAGTTGAGTATAGCTTCTTGTGCCGCGAAGACCACATTCAGCAAATAAGTTTCCAGTGTGTATTTGGTAAATGTAGCTAATTAATTCGCCACTTGTTGGTCAGTCAGTTGGTTGGTTGATTCGGGGGGAGGGGACCGAACAGCGAGGTCATCGGATTAGGGAAGAATGGGGATGGAAGTCGGCCGTGCCCTTTCAAGGAACCGTCTCCGCATTTGAAGCGATTTAGGGGAATCATGGAAAACCTAAATCAGGATGGCCGGACGCGGGTTTGAATTGTCGTCCTCCCGAACGTGATTCTAGTGTGCTAACCATTGCGCTAAAGTTCACGGTGTGGACCATCGAAACACGTATAATAAGTGACTGATGAAGAAAAGTTTTTTATCTGCATGTCGCAGTCCTCATTTTGCCGTCATTTGCGGTCTAAACCATAATCGTAGCGACCAGTTTCCCCCTCGGAGATCACGCGACGGACTGCAGCTGCACAAATGCGGTGCAGTCCGCGCTGCGTGGAGTGTAATGTGATGAATTATTTATTACGCTGCGTCCTTCTTTACCGCCGTCAGTGCCATTAACGTGGCGGCTTACCTGCTGTCTCTCTCTCACTCTCTCTCTCTCTCTCTCTCTCTCTCTCTCTCGTGTCGGACCGTGTGCGTGTATCACAGAGAAAGACAGTGCCCCCCCCCTCCGTCCACCCTCACCCTCCGCGTTAAGTAATGCGCGGAAGGCAGAAGCGGGACTAATACGACTAATGCGTTATATTTATCCGGGGAGCAAATTATGTTAAAAGCTAAGGGACTCCGTTTTCCCTCCCTTCCCCCCCTCCCCCCCCCTTCCTCCTCTTTAAGGTGATAATTATTTTAAAAGCACAATTAAGGTGCGGCACGGCGTCGGCTGCAGCAGCTGCGTTGCCCAGGAAACGACGCAGAGAACAGAAAAGCATCTTCAGCAAGTTGCCGTGCGTCGCCTGCTGCAGCGGGAGGTTTACGCAGTTCTTTTGTTGCTAAAACTTTCAACTGGTTCGTCCTTTGTCACGAACTGATGTTCCCAAGGAACCGGCAGCGCGTGCCTGCAGACCTGGTAGCGATGGAGTGCGCTCTAGAATGTGGCAGACAAAAACAGCCGTATTACTGTCCGTAATCGATTTCAATGGGGTACAGTGCATGCCACTGACAGAGAGGAGGGAGACAAGTTGCAAGACAGTACTAATAGTAGGTGTCGTTAGATACGATAGTAATTATTAGTACAAATATTTACGGCGATCAGAGGTAGTATTGTGTTCGATATAAGTGCATTTATGCCGCTCTATACGTAAAGCAAGCAAAAAATGTTGACACTAATAACGTGAGTAAAAATCATTACAGCTTGAGTTTAAATAATACGAACAGGTTACAGTGTGTTAATAAATAAATAAATTTGTCACGAACTTTTAAACATTTCGAGTACCCCAAGGGAGCCTTACAAGGCTCTTATTACTTTAAAGATGCATGCAGGCTGTTTAAACAAGTGCCCTTTGGACTTACGGAAAATAGTACTGGTCAGAACCAAAAGAATCCTGTAAACATATCTTCGAAAATAAATACTTGTTCATCTATGAGCGATGTTACCTTTCTTCAGTCTCATCAATGCTCAGTGGTACAGTGTGTCTTCCTGATCTCTACTGATTGTCGCTGTAATTAGTCCTCTGTGGTGCTGTTACCGGACTTAACACTTACAGCAGTCTCTGCACAAACCATTGAAACTTGTGATATCCTCATATTTTTCGACCACACTCATGTAACAATGTTTGAACGATATTTCCGTCTTTTACCTGAACAAACTTCTCTGGTTCTTTTTTATTACTAGCACGATTTCAGCCGTAAGGCATAAATTATAACCGACATTGTTCTACTTGATAATGACTTAAGGTTGAAATCGTGACAGCAATATAAATTAAGAAGTTTGTACACTCAAATGGCGGAAATAGCATGCAAACATGAAGACTAGTGCTTTAGCTTATCAAACATCGAAACCCGTTATCCTAATAAAGGAGACCGAGTGACCCAAACGGTGTCTAAGAAGTTATAACTATTATACACTCCTGGAAATTGAAATAAGAACACCGTGAATTCATTGTCTCAGGAAGGGGAAACTTTATTGACACATTCCTGGGGTCAGATACATCACATGATCACACTGACAGAACCACAGGCACATAGACACAGGCAACAGAGCATGCACAATGTCGGCACTAGTACAGTGTATATCGACCTTTCGCAGCAATGCAGGCTGCTATTCTCCCATGGAGACGATCGTAGAGATGCTGGATGTAGTCCTGTGGAACGGCTTGCCATGCCATTTCCACCTGGCGCCTCAGTTGGACCAGCGTTCGTGCTGGACGTGCAGACCGCGTGAGACGACGCTTCATCCAGTCCCAAACATGCTCAATGGGGGCCAGATCCGGAGATCTTGCTGGCCAGGGTAGTTGACTTACACCTTCTAGAGCACGTTGGGTGGCACGGGATACATGCGGACGTGCATTGTCCTGTTGGAACAGCAAGTTCCCTTGCCGGTCTAGGAATGGTAGAACGATGGGTTCGATGACGGTTTGGATGTACCGTGCACTATTCAGTGTCCCCTCGACGATCACCAGTGGTGTACGGCCAGTGTAGGAGATCGCTCCCCACACCATGATGCCGGGTGTTGGCCCTGTGTGCCTCGGTCGTATGCAGTCCTGATTGTGGCGCTCACCTGCACGGCGCCAAACACGAATACGACCATCACTGGCACCAAGGCAGAAGCGACTCTCATCGCTGAAGACGACACGTCTCCATTCGTCCCTCCATTCACGCCTGTCGCGACACCACTGGAGGCGGGCTGCACGATGTTGGGGCGTGAGCGGAAGACGGCCTAACGGTGTGCGGGACCGTAGCCCAGCTTCATGGAGACGGTTGCGAATGGTCTTCGCCGATACCCCAGGAGCAACAGTGTCCCTAATTTGCTGGGAAGTGGCGGTGCGGTCCCCTACGGCACTGCGTAGTATCCTACGATCTTGGCGTGCATCCGTGCGTCGCTGCGGTCCGGTCCCAGGTCGACGGGCACGTGCACCTTCCGCCGACCACTGGCGACAACATCGATGTACTGTGGAGACCTCACGCCCCACGTGTTGAGCAATTCGGCGGTACGTCCACCCGGCCTCCCGCATGCCCACTATACGCCCTCGCTCAAAGTCCGTCAACTGCACATACGGTTCACGTCCACGCTGTCGCGGCATGCTACCAGTGTTAAAGACTGCGATGGAGCTCCGTATGCCACGGCAAACTGGCTGACACTGACGGCGGCGGTGCACAAATGCTGCGCAGCTAGCGCCATTCGACGGCCAACACCGCGGTTCCTGGTGTGTCCGCTGTGCCGTGCGTGTGATCATTGCTTGTACAGCCCTCTCGCAGTGTCCGGAGCAAGTATGGTGGGTCTGACACATCGGTGTCAATGTGTTCTTTTTTCCATTTCCAGGAGTGTATACAACGAAGCAGCAGCGCTGGAAATCAAAGAAAGCTTCAACAGTGGCAGTAAAATCCGGGGCGAAAGGTGATAAATGGTTAAGAGTGGCTGATGGCATTGCTGTCCTCAGTGAAAGTGAAAAATGGTTCCTGGGAGTGTTGATTGAGATGAATGGTAGAATTACAGAATATTGATAGTTAACCGAAGAAAGACAAAAGTAGTGAGAAGTAGCAGAAATGACAATAGTGAGAGGCTTAACATGAAAATTGCATATTACAAAGTAGCCGAAGTTAAGGAATTCTGCTACCTCGGAAGGAAAATAATCCACGATGGACGAAGGAAGAGGACATAAAAAGCAAACTACGAAAGACAAAGAGTCTATTTGATGTTCAGAATAGACAAATACTCGGCGATAAACACTGTAATTCCTCAGAAACATAATCTGGAAAGCCGACCTGAAGGATATGTGATATCAGAGAAGATGCACGATGAAAGCGAAAAATTGTAGATGAAGAGCGCATTGTACGAGGCATACATCGGACGGCGGAGGTCTCTCTCTCTCTCTCTCTCTCTCTCTCTCTCTCTCTGCGTGTGTGTGTGTGTGTGTGTGTGTGTGTGTGTGTGTGTGAGAGAGAGAGAGAGAGAGAGAGAGAGAGAGAGAGAGAGAGAGAGATTTCAGGAACCCACTATCGAATCGAATTTTTTCTCTGCTTTGTCTTCCAGCTACAAAGAAAATTTGTAGAACAGCCAGAAAAGGATGTAAAGGGTATATTTCACCACGCAAGAATCGTTCTTCTTTTTTTTTTTTTTTCCGTCGCAGAGAGGGTCGTTACCTTGGAAGGAATCCGCTCAGCCGGGGAGGAGGGGAGAGGAGAAAATGGCGGGAACCCACCGAAATGTGGTGATTTACAATAAATACCGCAACAGCGCCTGAGGGGGGGAGGGGGGTAGACAGTTTAAGAGACCCGGGTTCCCGTATTAAAACTTCTCCGAATGAGTTGCGGCAAGTTCTGGCGCGGGACTGTCGGTTTTTTGCTTATAATTGGATGGCGGCGCGCAAATAATTAAAAAAATAAAATAAAAATAACAGACGGCAACCGAGTCCCTCAGGAAAAAGCCGGCTGGCATAGAGTTGGTCTGGGGAGGGAGGGATGGAGGGGGGGCTGAGGTTTTTGGAGCAGTGCCGAAACTTGGCGACGGAAGCGTTTCTGGAGGGGAAGAAAGCGCGTAAAGAAAGTCATGAGGGGGCGGAAGTTCAGAGGTGGAGAGGGGTGGGAGGGGAGGTGTAGCGGTTGCAATGGGAAGCCGAAACTAGTGGACTGGGGCTAATGGTACGGAGAAGTTGCGGGAATTGAAAAGTTGCGAATCTTGAGAACTTTCGGAGAGCCGTTGCTTTTGAAATATTTAATTTGAAAGTGACAATATTGTTTGAGGATTCAGAACGTTGGAATTACAAACTCGGTCCTCTGCGAGGAACAAGCGAGTGCAGGCTAATTCCTTCTAAAGCTGTTACTTAGCTCGGCGTGGCTGCTCTGTCAAGAAGCGGCGGCAACCAAACGGTTCTCCGTCCCTGTGTAAAATGGGCCGGGCCTCGTTAGCGGCGATTTCGTGCACTTTCGTCGACGCCTGGATTTACTGGTCGACATCACTTCCTCAGCTCGTAAAATAGTACCCGCGAACGCTAATTAGATTGTGCGTTGTTCTCTCACTGCCAGCGCAATTAAAAGTTTTTAACGTGGCTCTCTGGAAATATCAGCGTGGCACTTTTGTTTATGACTCTATTGGGTCTTTTCCTGTACTTCCAAGTCTAAATTTTAAATGCAGACATGTTGGTTAGATCGTAATACGGTTCCTCATATCCATCAGCGCACGGACGCCGAAATCCTAGACACTGAGATAAGAGTTCGCCTAATAGGAAAATCGGCCAGATGCAAGTAGGGTTCAGTACAAACTTAAAATATGTATACGGACAGTTTGTCCATACAGGGAATCTAGAATCCTTACGATTTTTGCCTGTTATCGACGTCGATACTGGTGAGGTGTCGGTCCTGGGAATTTCAAGATTTTCGAGAATGCTTTAATTTTAAATTTGAAGTCGGATAAGAAATGACAAAAAAATTGTTTCTCTGTAAATAATAATAGATTAATAGTTTTCAGATTTTTCCGTTACTTTTACTGTGAAACCTTGTTTCCTGCCAAATTTCATGACTGTAAGTTTTGATGTGTGAGTTTGCGAGTATCAAAATATGTGACATAAATGGCAGTGTCTTTTGATCAAATTGACTTAGAAGCTTCAATTTTTTACATCGCCAAGGCACTGCAGACCACAGTATTTGGCATAAATTTCAGCTTGATATGTCTAGCCGTTCATGAGAAATTAGGAAAAGGATTTTTAACAGTCGGACAGACAGACAGACAGACAATAAAGTGACCCTATAAATGTTCCGTTTTTCCCGACTCAGATACGGAACCCTGAAAATCAACTAAAATTGCTCCGCAGCAGAGCACCATATTAACCTAACGAAATACAGGTCAGGGAATTCAGACTGTAATCTTCTCCGTGTCGTACAACGTTATAGGGTTATGTTGTGCGACGTCGTATTCGCCAGTTCATTGGGCCATTTTCGTGTCGCGGTGTATGAGTTTGTTTACTTATATTTCCTAGAAGAAAATAATTGAATGGTAACTGAAATGTGCCTCTGGTTCTGTCGCTTCCAAGTAACTTTGTGAATCATTTCATTCAAAAGATTAAGAGTACATTAATTTGTTTTGTAACTTTGAATCAATTGAAATAACTACATTAAATTTGTAAATATAGTTTTGTAAGTCAGTTGTGTTAAAGATAAACATTTGTAAAATTTTATGCATCTAATATGGACGTAATTTTTGAAAAAACACGTCTTTGTTCGAGTATTGATGCGGAACTCAGTCAGTTGTAAGATGGTTCTGAAAGGAAGGAGTGGTTTGTAAAACTGCTTAGCGAGTGGCTGGAAGAACTGTATTCAGGGAGTTAAAAGTAGGCCTACTGTATTGATTGAAGAGTCAAATATTAATGGAATATGGCGTTTCAGTCTTCGATCGCTATTCTTTATTTTCAATTACCGGTTTCGGGCTAGCTGCCCATCTTCAGATCATATGCTGTAGTTACAGAGTAACTTGTCCGTACAGAACACACGGTTCACTATGACAGTGAACCATGTGTTCTGTACGGACAAGTTACTGTGTAACTACAGCATATGATCTGAAGATGCGCAGCTAGCCCGAAACTGGTAATTGAAAATAAAGAATAGCGATCGAAGACTGAAACGCCATATTTTATTTAATGAACGATCGCGGAATTCCCATTGAGACAATCATGTCTAATTTTGATAAAAATATTAATGGAATTATTCACTGAGTTCCAAGATATCTGATCGATATTTCGTGTTTGTATTTAATGCTGAACCTGAGAACTTTGGCGAAGGTACATAACGATAAACCACTTCTATGAATCAATGGCTGGATCAATAAAAGAGAGAACTGAAAATTTAGTTACTTGTTCTCGAAAAATGTTGAATGCGCATGTTTAATGCAATGGTATTTGAACCGTTGTTGTTGTTGTTGTTGTCGTCGTCGTCGTCCACAGTCCAAAGAATGGTTTGATCCAACTCTCCACAGCACTCTATCATGTGCAAGCCTGTTTACCTCTGCATACATACTGCAGCCTACACTAGTTTCAACCTGCCTACTGCAATCAAGCTTTGGTCTCCCTCTACAATTTTTACCTCCCACACTTCTTTCGATTATCAAATTGACAGTTCGTTGATGCCTCAGTGTGTGTCCAGTCAACCTGCCCCTTCTTCTGCTCAAGCTACGCCACAAATTTCATTTCTGCTCAATTCTGTTCTGACACATTACTTATTCGACATACTCATCTAATCTTCAGCATTATTCTGTAGAACCGTGTTTCAAAAGTTTCTATTTTCTTCTTGTCTGAACTTTTTACTGTCCACATTTCACTTCCTTGTAAAGCTGCTCTCCATAGAAATACCTTCAGGGAAGACTTCCTAACACTTAAATTTATATTCGAGCTTAAAGAAATCTCTTTTTCAGATTTTTTTTTTTTTTTTTTACTGTTTCCAGTCTACATTTTATATCTCCTCGATTTCAGCCTTCCTCAGTTACTTTGTTGTCCAAATAACAAATCACATCGTCTGCTTTTCGTGTCTCATTTTTTAATCTAAATGGTGAAGTGGCACCACCATTTAGGATAGGGGAAGTTAGTTTTGTGCAATATTCTGAGCACAAGTTACAGCCAGGTGCAGGCCAGATTGCAGTGAGTTACACATACCAATAGCTGTGAAGTAGAATAGAGGCCACAGGGCCGTCAAATTGCTGAAAGAGTATATGTAGCAGTTTTGAATGTCGCAAATCACAGGCAGAAGGGGACCACTGGCCAACTTAGCATATTATGAGTACATGATGCGAAGTGGCGTGTGAAGCAAAACAGAGGCGCACAGCCATCTATAAATAGGTGCGGGTTTCTAACGAGATTCATTCAGTGTGGCAGCTCTCCCGGATGGTGGGGCGTGTGACACCTCCAGCTACATGCAGCAGCAGATGGGGTACCAGCGTTCCAGTCCACAGTGGGTCGCTGGTTCGACCCTCTGCAGGCTCCATAGCCAGCCAGAGGTGGGCCACTCCACGACTCGCTACTGCGGGCAGTCGTCCTGGCTTCCAACAAACGCCGGAGACATCCCAAGGCGAGGGTCGGTGATTCGGACGCCGGATCCCAGGCGCTTGTTGTCGCCACGATCTCAGCCACGCCAGCGAGAAGCACGCAGCTGGCCACCTGCGGCTCACACCGAGTGGCACTGAGTCAGCAGGGATGCAGACCACTGAGTCGACTGCCGGCATCTTGACGACGCCGACACACAGTGCGTGCACGGGTCACTGAGGCAGCCATTCACCGCCAAGCTGTTTTGCAGTCAGAGAAGTGGTGTCCTCAGCATTGCGGGGCCCGGTGACACAGACTGAGGGGAACACAGCACTGTAGTTGGAAACAATAAATCACCTGGAAAACTCGGACGAGTCTTAATACGGTGCCTTCTACCTCTTCCCAATACATTTGGTCATCCTGATACATTCAGTGGCAGAAGTTGCCACAACAATAGTTTTCCCAGGATGGCGATCAGGAATTTTCCGTTTGGGGCCGCTGCTGCAGCGTACATCCAACACAAAGTGACTCTGAAGCAGGTATACGAGCACCTACATCTAGGGAAGCGACAGGTGTGGCATTCGTGTATCTCTGAAGTGCATGCAGTAAATACGGAAACGTGAACTATGGTGAATGCGTCCAAGCAGGACCACGTGCTGTCGTCCTATACCTTGGCTGCCGAAGGAAAAATGCCGGTAGACATCCATTGCAGAATGTCTAAAGCGGCGTGTCGTCGAAAACCTCCATTGTGGCGTGGTGCATCAAGTTCCGTGCAGGTCCCGATTTGACACTAGACGCCAGCCAATCTGGGAGTCCAGCCTCAACTGGAAGACTCTCGAACACCCGCCCTATAGGCCTGATCCCCCCCTCCCCCCCCCCCCCATCTGCCGCGATTATCACGCCTTCGGTCCCTTAAAAAAAAAAGACCTTAAAGGGTCGACGATTCCTGTCGGACGAGTGTGTGTAGCAGGCAGTTGCGAACTTTCTCACGTTACAGGACACAGGTGTCTTCAACCTGGTGTGTCAGAGAGATGATTGCTTCTACGCTCGTCGCCTCTTACCGTAGTACTGGAGACACCGAGCGAGGTGGTGCAGTGGTTAGCACACTGGACTCGCATTCGGGAGGACGACGGTTCAATCCCGTCTCCAGCCATCCTGATTTAGGTTTTCCGTGATTTCCGTAAATCGTTTCAGGCAAATGCCGGGATGGTTCCCTTGAAAGGGCACGGCCGATTTCCTTCCCAATCCTTCCCTAACCCGAGCTTGCGCTCCGTCTCTAATGACCTCGTTGACGACGGGACGTTAAACACTAACCACCACCACCACCGGAGACAACCGGACTCGATCGTCAATTACCCGCATCTGCAGTACTCGTTAACAAAGAGCGTTGTGATTGGGGCCAGATGATTGTGACGCCGGCCTGGAAGGACAGAGCGTCGACGGCTGCGCTGACCTCTCAAAGCCACCGAAAACAATGCGTAGCTACAGAAGAGGCGCTGTAACAACACCTGCTGGGCAGTACGACGTTATCTCTTGTGCTGAAGCGCGCGTCTACGACAAAACAGTTCTCCGTATGCAGGAAATTCACGTTGACGTTGTCCTCGCTATCGGAATTACGAACGTCATCCAAAACGTAAATGCAAAGCTACTCTCACACGAGAGAAGCTTGTATGAGCGACTTTTTGCTGTCTTCACTGAACTTTAAGTCGTTCCAAACTGTACCTGGAAATAGCCCTCCATTAAACAGTAGGTCACTCTTTTCTCTTCGTCATTATTCCGCCCGCTACGGTCTCCTGTAGCAATCTCTTCATCTCAGAGCAGCACTTAACTCATCTTTGTAACGTCGAGAGTTAATGCGCGATAACATTCGTTGCTATTGGAGCCGGAGGCTGTGGAAGAAACCGGCACTTGTGTCTTAGCCAGTGACTCGTGTACACCTGCTACGACGGCAGCGTGAGAACGGCTCCTGTCACTTCTTAGCGACCGTACATTCACCACCTATAAGAACCTAAATAAATGATATTAAATATTATTCAATCTTTTCAAAATCGGTACACTACTTTTTGACATTCAGGAAACGATTGTGTCCAAATTTCAGCTTTATAACTATCATAGTTCCAGAGATATAAAAAATTGCTAAAAAAGTAAAAACTCCGACACTTAGGGAACTAAATTCAGTTTGGAAATATAATATCTTTTGGTATTATCTAAAAACATAAACAGAACTCTCAGTGTGCAGAATTAATTAATTGAGAGTTTCATATTAGAACTTTAATTATTCTTCGTATCCGTAATATAAAAATCAGACAACATTTTTATTTGTGCCTAATATTGTTGTGGGAGTAAATGTGAGTGAATGAGAGTGTGTACGTGGGACGTTCGGCAAATTGTAATGTTGCATTATATACCGTCTTAAGTAACCTGCAAGAGGTACTCAAGTCTGTCGTGCGAAATTGATCCAAGGGAAATTACCCACTTTGCTGATGACGTATGTCTAGGTGTGATTGCTATTGTAACAGAGCAGCCAGAAAGTCAGCTGGAGTATTATCTGTAAATAAAGAATATTTCCAGATTTATTGCCTTTTCGTTTTCGTTTATTAAACATTACTTTAATATGTGCATGTCAGATTGACGTAGATGCGTCTGTATGTAAGGATTGGTGCAGGCCAGTTTTGGCACGGGTATGATCATGAGCGAGCATTCTGATTGGCAGTCAGTCAGTATGGTCAGCCAATCAGAATCGAGGCGGTTCCCGCTCGTTACCTGATAGTTATGCTGGTAGTGAGGCCACAAGAAAGGGAGTCACTGCTAGCTTTGAACGCGGACGGTCATGTTACTAATGCCTGTCAAAATAATGTGTAAAATGAAGGAATATGAATATTAAGTTCCTCGCGTTTCATACATGTCGCAACTAATGCAGATGTAGTTACGTACAGTTTTGTGAAGTTTGGGAGTCTTAGAACTGTTTTGTTGTAATGATATTCGCGTATAAAAATTTGGCCTTCGTAGTATGCGCGTGGCATGTTCCAGTATGCAACCACTGAACATTTTTTGCGAGCAATCTCTTTGTTTTGGAAATCCACAAGAAGGACCGAATGTAATAACTCGAATTAGTGGTGAAATTAATGACTGTCAAAATGTTGTTTAGTTCGGGTCGGATTTGGGCAGATATCTGGCTGCTGTGCGTGTGAAATGTGTGTATGAGCTGTGAACTGGAAGGTAATAGCCAATAGTTCACATGTGGACTGAATAGTACCGTTTATTTGGCTATATGGGCAAAATAAACCTTTTGTGTGGAAATTTCGGACATTATTTTCCAAAAGCCAATCCATTTTCTTACTGCCCAATAAATCTTTTAATGACAGTTTTTCTACAGAACTTCATTTCATTACTAGAGTTGCGCAGCCTCAGTCATTGTAGATATTAGGTGGTGTTTTTTTATCAACGCTGCTTTTACATCATCTTTTAAATATTGGACGGACGGACATCGAGCAGACGCCGTTCTGAGGTAGGCGAATTTCTAATTTGCAGCCTGCACAGTAGAGTAAAACCCCGCCTCGCCGCAGCTGTTTTTTTGCACGTGCATATCGAGGTGGCACAGTGGTAAATGATATTCCGAAGGATGACGATTCAAATCTCATTCCGGCCGTATACGTTTTGGTTATCGTGATTTTCGTAAATCCTTTAAGCTGAGCTTGTGCTCCGTCCCTAAAGAACTGTACGTCGACGGCGCGTTAAACCTTGTCTCCTTTGTATGTATGTATGTATGTATGTATGTATGTCAGTCAGTCTCTGTTTTTACCTGCATAACGTTGACGGTATGCATCCACTCTCTTTAATGCCACGTGTAAAGTCCCTGTAAACTGTATCTTCACAGTCATACCTAAAATTACTGGTGCCTAGAAAGGTTACGCGCTGGGGAAGGTTATCGTTTATATCGTTTCTTCTTCAATGCCATTTTAACGTGACTGTTAAAACCGCACAAAATAACCGATATCTGAAATAATCGATTTTCGGTTTTTTATTCGTTTTCCTCTGTTAATAAACATAGAAATCGAAGAAAGACTGAAAAATTTCGTCCCCTTCAATTTGAAGATACATAGAAAAAAATATTAAATATGCAAACAAAAGAAAAGTAAGTCCACCCACCATCCCCTGTTCTTTTATAAAAGTGGTAAGTGACTGAATACTACAAAAAATCACTGGTATTCTCTTACTGATACAAATTTTTGAAACTCTGTTCAAAAACCATGTTGTAATCGAGCATCATACAACCATTTCGTGATTACGAATAGTGAGTGCTAAATCGTGAAAACTGATGTTGAAGAACCCTATTTTTCTTGTTAATTCGTCCATTTTCAAGGCCTACAAGCAGAAACAGGCATGTTACGTAGATACTAGCAGCAATCAGCTGTTTTCTGTATTTATGGTAAACTACGAATTAATTATAAACGTACCCTTCCACGGCCATTGTCACATTCAATAAAACTTTTCTGTGTTTGTGACTGCATTTTCAATATACAGGGTGAGTCACCTAACATTACCGCTGGATATATTTCGTAAACCACATCAAATACTGTCGAATCGATTCCACAGACCGAACGTGAGGAGAGGGGCTAGTGTAATTGGTTAATTCAAACCATAAAAAAACGCACGAAAGTATGTTTTTTAACACAAACCTACGTTTTTTTTTAATGGAACCCCGTTAGTTTTGTTAGCAGATCTGAACATATAAACAAACACGTAATCAGTGCCGTTTGTTGCATTGTAAAATGTTAATTACATCCGGAGATATTGTAACCTAAAGTTGACGCTTGAGTACCACTCCTCCGCTGTTCGATCGTGTGTATCGGAGAGCACCGAATTACGTAGGGATCCAAAGGGAACGGTGATGGACCTTAGGTACAGAAGAGACTGGAACAGCGCATTACGTCCACATGCTAACACCTTTTTATTGGTCTTTTTCACTGACGCACACGTACATTGCCATGAGGGGTGAGGTACACGTACACACGTGGTTTCCCTTTTCAATTACGGAGTGGAATAGAGTGCGTCCCGACATGTCAGGCCAATAGATGTTCAATGTGGTGGCCATCATTTGCTGCACACAATTGCAATCTCGGGCGTAATGAATGTCGTACACGCCGCAGTACATCTGGTGTAATGTCGCCGCAGGCTGCCACAATACGTTGTTTCATATCCTCTGGGGTTGTAGGCACATCACGGTACACATTCTCCTTTAACGTACCCCACAGAAAGAAGTCCAGAGGTGTAAGATCAGGAGAACGGGCTGGCCAATTTATGCGTCCTCCACGTCCTATGAAACCCCCGTGGCCCGTGTTTGTTACAACACGCAACTGAACGTCGCAGGTTTCAAGCGTCAACTTCAGGTTACAATATCTCCGAATGTAATTAACATTTTACAATGCAGCAAACGGCACTGATTACGTATTTGTTTATATGTTCAGATGTGCTAACAAAACTAGCGTGGTTCCATTTAAAAAAAAACGTAGGTTTGTGTTAAAAAACATACGTCCGTGCATTTTTGTATGGTTTGTATTAACCAATTACACTAGCCCCTCTGCTCACGTTCGGTCTGTGGAATCGGTTCGTCAGTATTTGATGTGGTTTACGAAATATATCCAGCGGTAACGTCAGGTGACTCACCCTGTATATAAAACTACCGACGTGTCGGTCCCTGTTGCAGGCGACCTTCTTCAGGGTGTTTTTGCTTACTGCTGAATGAGAAAACATTGTTTCTTATACCTACAGACCAGACGTTTTGATTGGTGTTTGCATAACTGCTTGTGACTCGTGGAAATCGGCGAATGGAGAACCAGGCGGCATCTGTGACGTGGCGTTGTTTTCCTGCTTTGTAGCGCCGGCCGAGGCACGCCAGTACTGTATGCACCTACGGTCTCCCGCTCGTCTGCATGTGTTGCTTCACGTGAGGTGTCGTTCCGTAGCGCTGTTATTGCTGGCAGCCATGACGTCGGAAGTCTGTACCAGTCTTCACTGTTCATGTTGGACAGTGGCTTGGCTATCTCTTCCTGGCTGTTTCGCCAGTAAGCGTGCTTCATCAAAATCTGTTTGCCGCACTCATCCCGGTGTTCTACCACCGCTGACTTGGTTTGCTGTCTCAGATATATCTTTTGTGTTTAGATATACGAAAGAATTCAAAAGTAATAGCAGTGTACATGGCTACAACACTAGGAGAAAGGATGACCTTCGCTACTCAAGGTTAGATCTAACTTTGGCTCAGAAGGGGGTAAATTATGCTGCCACAAAAGTCTTTGGTCACTTATCTAATAGCATCAAAAGTCTGACAGATAGACATACAGCATTTAGAAGGAAATTAAAAGAATTTCTAAGTGGCAACTCCTTCTGCTCATTAGATGAATTTTTGGATATAGTAAGTGGGTAATTTCCCAAACCCGCATAAAAAATAATAATATTGAGTGTCATGTAATATTTTGTGTAATGTAATATCTTGTATAGACACATTTTATTAACCTGACACGTTCCACATCATTACGAAGTGTCGTATTCATGATATATGGAACAAGTACTAATCTAATCTAATCTAATTGGTCGGCCCGTCTCGCCTACATACACTAATCCACATTGGCACCTGATTTCGTAAATTACAGCAGCATGTAGTTCGTCAACGGTATCTTTCGTTGTGCGAAAAACATCTTTTAATTTGTTGCTGCTTCGCCGGCCGCGGTGGTCTAGCGGTTATGGCGCTGCAGTCCGGAACCGCGGGACTGCTACGGTCGCAGGTTCGAATCCTGCCTCGGGCATGGATGTGTGTGATGTCCTTAGGTTAGTTAGGTTTAAGTAGTTCTAAGTTCTAGGGGACTTATGACCTAAGATGTTGAGTCCCATAGTGCTCAGAGCCATTTGAACCATTTTGTTGCTGCTTCGGAAAATCGGTTTGATGCCTGCTCGGCGAAGAATTTTGCCCACCCGTTCAGTGACACCGTGAACATATGGTAAAAGAGCTATGTTTTGTGCTTCCTTTTGCTCTCCTCTATTGCCCTCTTTTTTGTCGTCATAGTTTTATCTGTTACTTTCACTCCATAAACACTGGCACAAAAAATAGACTAGTTCGCCCTTCAGATGTTACTCGTCGCTGATCGTGTGAGGCATCTTTGTTAGAGGGCGCGGTAAATCTGTTAAAAATATGAAGTCAGGGAAAGATAGGATCTCCAATGATTTACTGAAGTACGGAGGATAACCACTAACTGAACAATTAACCAGGTTGGTTAACACTTTTATAAGTGGTAGTGAAATTCAAATGAATGGAGAACTGGTATTAAAATTCTCATGTACAAAAAAAGCAGATAAGAATGAGGCATCCAGCTACAGAGGGATAAATCTACTGAGTTTCGTTCTTAAACTCGTAATAAAAATAATAGGAAATAAAATAAAAAGTGTTACAATTTTTCAGTAGGAGAAGTATGGTTTTAGATGCGGTAGTCGTGCACAGATGCAGTATTCACTCTCCGACAGGTCGCAGAGAAGTCCACTAAATACAACAGACCAGCTTATCTTTGTTTTATTGATTTACAGAAGGCTCTCGATAGGTTTCAGTTAACAGATATGGTAAACCTGCTCTACAGTCGGGGGATTCTTTCGAACTTAATAATTGATTGAAGATAGGTATTCCAACTCTTACCCCCAGGTGAAAGTTGGTTCCAGGTTAGCTGCATAGCAGTTAATGATGGTGTCAGACAAGGCGACTCTTTGGGCCCGCTACTTTTTAAAATAGTCGTGGACGGGGTGATAAACAAGGTACTGGCTGGTAGTGGTTACAGCATGAGGGACGAAGAAATAAGTCATCTCTTTTGCTGACGGTGGAGTTCTGCTGGCAAACAGTGAAGATAATCTGCAGAAACTTTTACATATATTTAACGTGGCAGCCAAAATATGGTCATATCCGCTCAAAAAACAAAATGTGTGACCACAACTGTCGAACCAATTAGATGCAAACTGGAGGTGGATGGAAAAGTTATTCAAGAGGAAATGACATTTAAATATCTTGATATTGAACTGTCCAGCTGAAATGCCGAGAATGAAGTTAGGGAACAAGTAGCAAAAGCAAATAAGGTGGCAGGGTGTTGAAACGATACTATTTGGAAAAATAAGGATGCAAAGGCAAGAATATGCAAAAAATATAAAACAGTAGTGAGATCTGAAACATCAGATACAAAGAGACTTTTGGAAACCACGGAAATGAAAATTCTGCGAAGGATTAGAGGGAAGACATTGCGAGATAGAGAAAGAGGTGAAAGCATTAGGAAAGGTTGTAAATTGGACCCCTTTAATCTATGAGTACATAAGGGAAAGCATGAGTGGAACGAGCGCGTAGACAGGGTGGATGAACGGAAGATTGTGAAAATCGTAAGAAGTAAATTATTAGCTGGTGAAAGAAATATTGCGTTCATAGAGGCCGGCCGCGGTGGTCTAGCGGTTCTGGCGCTGCAGTCCGGAACCGTGGGACTGCTACGGTCGCAGGTTCGAATCCTGCTTCGGGCATGGGTGTGTGTGATGTCCTTAGGTTGGTTAGGTTTAAGTAGTTCTAAGTTCTAGGGGACTTATGACGTAAGATGTTGAGTCCCATAGTACTCAGAGCCATTTGAACCATTTTTGCGTTCATAGAGCAACAATCTCAGCGTAGCCTGTGAGGTACTGAAGGAAACAGGCTGTAGTCTAGGAAGAAGATCTGATCGCCGTGTGGTCTTCTATGAGTCATAGGCTGCATCAGTCTTGAGTGCATTGGCCCATGACATATCCTGGGAGGGGGTATATTTTTTGGCCTGCGTACTTACGTAAAGATGGTTGGAGCCTAAATAAACGTGGCCGAAAGAGACACCAGTGGTGCATAACGGAGAGGCTACTTTTCTCGCTTCGGGCCACTTGGTCGCTGCAAAGAGTGGCAGCCCTTTCTCGGGAGTTGCGGGGATGCGTCTGCCGGGCTACTGCTCCACCAGGACAGGCAGCGGCGCGTATGATGTGCGCCCCAGGGCCTCGTAAAAAGTCGCCTGCCTCTTTTATGCGAATTCCGTCGCTCGCAGCGACCTTTCGAGGTGTAAGTAGGAGAGCATCTTCAGGGCCGGAATCACCCCGCGCATCCGAGGCGCGCCGACGGCGATCTAATTCCACTCAGAAAGGAAGACGCACTGGGACCAGTAAGAGAGAGAGAGAGAGAGAGAGAGAGAGAGAGAGAGAGAGAGAGAGAGAAGGCGTGGCAGGGATAAGGGGAGGCACTCTGCATTTCGAATATAAGTCCTCGCGGAGTGCTCTCTGCATGCGACGGGCGGACAAACTGGGGGGGGGGGGGGGGGGGGGGAACGCTCAAAATTTGATTGCTCGCCGTCCGTCAGAAATGAGGTTCTCATTTCATTTAATTGCGTTTTCATTGTTTTCCCTTATTGGCGACATATTACACAAATGTCTGCAGGTATTTTCCCCTCGAGGATCCGGGCCAAATGGAATGTCGTATTTCTTTGACGATCTGAAGCAAATTGAATGTCAACTGCCGCTTCACGGTATTAAAGCGACGCTACGCTGTTAGTCCTCTGATGACGTTGCTCACTGCCTTATTGTCCCTTTAAGCGCCGTTCTCTACGCCGTCTGCATCCAGATCCAGTACCACTTACGTAGTGGCTCGAGTGAAACGTTGAAGGAAGTCGTAGAATATGATTCTAACGTTTTGTAGGATCCCTGCCTTACAGCCAATATACATTGTTTAGATGTTGGACTTTCCGTCGGGCTACAGACCCCCTTGAAGATGAAGATGTCCTCCGCAGACGGGGACAAAACGCTGGGAATTGACTCAGAATTCATCAGCCGACCACGGCATAACAACCCGCATAATTACAATGTACATGACATTCCGGCCGTGAAAGTCTTACATTTTAGTATTAGATGACTCTGTCTGCAGGCAATTGTCGGTGCACTATAAAATTTTATTTCTCACTCTGAATATGTTTCGAAGCAAAGTCAGTTTTCAACACAAACAATCCTGCCGGAGAACGTCCTCATTGGGCATTATAGAACATTCCGCCCCCGGTAGCTGAGTGGTCAGCGCGACAGACTGTCAGTCCTAAGAGCCCGGGTTCGATTCCCGGCTGGGTCGGAGATTTTCTCCGCTCAGGGACTGGGTGTTGCGTTGTCCTCATCATCACCACTTCATCCCCATCGACGCGCAAGTCGCCGAAGTGGCGTCAAATCGAAAGACTTGGATCCGGCGAACGGTCTACGTGACGGGAGGCCCTCGTCACGCGACATTATATATTATAGAACAAACTGAAAACATCGCTTGAGTTGTAAGGTTTTTATATCCGCCTTCTACATCTGCATCTACATCTACATGATTACTCTGCAATTCACATTTAAGTGCTTGGCAGAGGGTTCATCGAACCACAATCATACTATCTTCCTGCCATTCCACTCCCGAACAGCGCGCGGGAAAAACGGACACCTAAACCTTTCTGTTCGAGCTCTGATTTCTCTTATTTTATTTTGATGATCATTCCTACCTATGTAGGTTGGGCTCAACAAAATATTTTCGCATTCGGAAGAGAAAGTTGGTGACTGAAATTTCGTAAACAGATCTCGCCGCGACGAAAAACGTCTATGCTTTTATGGCTTCCATCCCAACTCGCGTATCATATCAGCCACACTCTCTCCCCTATTACGTGATAATACAAAACGAGCTGCACTTTTTTGCCCTCTTTCGATGTCCTCCGTCAATCCCACCTGGTAAGGATCCCACACCGCGCAGCAATATTCTGACAGAGGACGAACGAGTGTAATGTAAGCTGTATCTTTAGTGGACTTGTTGCATCTTCTAAGTGTCCTGCCAATGAAACGCAACCTTTGGCTCGCCTTCCCCTCAATATTATCTATGTGGTCTTTCCAACACTCTGCCTCGTGATGAATGGGTGTTGTGTGATGTCCTTAGGTTAGTTAGGTTTAAGTAGTTCTAAGTTCTAGGGGACTGATGACCATAGAAAAAAAAAGCCACCTGCCACACCATACAGCAATCTTTTCTAAATCGCTTTGCACCTGATACTGGTCTTCGGATGACCTTACTACACGGTAAATTACAGCATCATCTGCGAACAACATAAGAGAACTGCTCAGATTGTCACTCAGGTCATTTATATAGATCAGGAACAGCAGAGGTCCCAGGACGCTTCCCTGGGGAACACCTGATATCACTTCAGTTTTACTCGATGATTTTCCGTCTATTACTATGAACTGCGACTTTCCTGACAGGAAATCACGAATTCAGTCGCACAGCTGAGACGATACCCCATAGGCCCGCAGCTTGATTAGAAGTCGCTTGTGAGGAACGGTGTCAAAAGCTTTCCGGAAATCTAGAAATACGGAATCAACTTGAGATCGCCTGTCGATAGCGCCATTACTTCGTGCGAATAAAGAGCTAGCTGCGTAGCACAAGAACGATGTTTTCTGATAGCATGCTGATTACGTATCAGTAGGTCTTTCCCTTCGAGGTGATTCATAATGTTTGAATACAGTATATGCTCCAAAACCCTACTGCAAACCGACGTCAATGATATAGGTCTACTGTACCCCAAATAAGATCTGACTCATTCTGAAGCACCAAGAAACTAGAGAAGACACTCGCTACGCTCAGTCGGGTGTATATCGCATCCAAAGTAGTGAGTGTCCTTCCACCTACATCGGCTAAACTGGCTGCTCCTTTAGCATAAGGTTCACAGAGCATCAGGACTTTAGGAATTCTAAATCCGCTCTCACTAATCAACAGAAGGATCAAAATCATCCCTGTTCAGACACAAACACGGATTGTAGGATTTTACATATTCAGCATAAGGGCCCTGTTTCAACTATTTTAGTTCTCACTCCGTCTTCAGGCCACGAGTGGCCTACCGGGACCATCCGACCGCCGTGTCATCCTCATAGGAGGATGCGGATAGCAGGGGCGTGGGGTCAGCACACCGCTCTCCGGGTCGTTGATGATGGTATTCTTGACCGGAGCCGCTACTATTCGGTCGCGTAGCTCCTCAGTTGGCATCACGAGGCTGAGTGCACCCCGAAAAATGGCAACAGCGCATGGCGGCCTTGATGGTCACCCATCCAAGCGCAGACCACGCCCGACAGCGCTTAACTTCGTTGATCTCACGGGAACCGGTGTATCCACTGCGGCAAGGCCGTTGCCACTCAAATATTTTAGTACGAATTGAAATTATCCGCAGCAATGACCAAGATCCGTCTGTCGTCATTGAATGATCAAACTTCGCTTAAGCACGCACCCCGTTCGAATAACTTTTCTTTTTTGAAGTAGTGCCCAGCGTCTTTCCATTCCTCATCTGGTTTCTGGTTTATTGTACATTACTCTTCTATGACCTCTTAACTGGGTCAGTATTTGCCATTATTTTGATGGCCCTTATTAAGGTTAGTTACTATAATGCATATGTCTGTTTCCCATAGTGAGAATTTCAAGCTTCTATTTTGTACAGCTACAAAATATTCCCTTATTTTTAGTTTTTTAACCTATGAATGCGGTGCGTTATTATGCATCATTATCTACGTCTTCACTAAATTACAATTTGCCTGTCATTCATGACGTAAAATTTAACTGTGTCACGTCTTATCTTACGTAAGCCTTCTTGAGTCTCCCTCTTTTAGTTAGCAGTTTTTTTTAATTACTCTTACTTTTAATGTTTCCCTTCATTGTTATTGCTGCTAGCTATTAAATGGTACGGGGGATTTTGACAGTGCGATCTTTAAGGTTTAGTTGCCTTCCATTTTGCTTAATAGCAAGATGTTTTTTTAGCTAATGTCTGTGGCACGTTAGTCTATGTTGGTAGCCGCGCGGTCTGTAGGGCGCCTTGCCACGGTTCGCGCAGCTCCCCCCGTCTGAGGTTCGAATCCTCCCTCGGGCATGGGTGTGTGTGTTGTCCTTAGCGTAAGTTAGATTAAGTAGTGTGTAAGCGAAGGGACCCATGACCTAAGCAGTTTGGTCCCACAGGAACTTACCACAACGACTATGTTGCTATCTGCGTTCTCCCAAAATTAAAATTTGCGTTATATATACTAAGATGGTATCTGTTCTTTCGGGCATGTCCGAAAGAGCAGATACCATCGGTGACCATGCAGCTCGTTAGAATGAAATTACAATGAAATGGACACCCTTAGCTCCTTACAGGCGTTGACATACGTCAACGGGGACAGATGAAAATGTGTGCCCCGACCGGGATTCGAACCCGGGATCTCCTGCTTACATGGCAGACGCTCTATCCATCTGAGTGCAGGACAATACGTTGAGAATTTGGGTTTCGCGGGAGGCGTGCCAGAGATGAATCCCTGCAGTCGCGCTATACTCTGTGTCCTCGGTGGCTCAGATGGGTGCCGGCACGGTAGCTCAGCGTGTTCGGTCAGAGCGTAATCTGCCCTCTGTAATAAAAAAACTGAGCCAACAGATCAACAACGAACTTCAATGGATGTCCGCCCCGAGCAGATGCAACGAACTAAAGCGAACAAAATGAAAAAAGAAGAAAAAAAAAAGATGGATAGAGCGTCTGCCATGCAAGCAGGAGATCCCGGGTTCGAATCCCGGTCGGGGCACACATTTTCATCTGTCCCCGTTGACGTATGTCAACGCCTGTAGGCAGCTAAGGGTGTTCATTTCATTGTAATAAAATTTGCTTGCCACTCATTGAAAGGAAAAAAAAAATTCGCTGTGTTTTGCAGATCATGCATAAGCTTTAAGTCGCCGGCTTCCAGTTAGGAGTTTTATTACAGTTGTGTGCTGCCCCCTTGTAACCTCCCCCTCACGTATTGACCATAATGACAGTGAAAAATTAAATTTGGGAAAAGCAATCGTCACCGAAGTTAATCTGTCGGTAAAGAGGGAGGAAAGGGTTACATCTAAATGAAAGGAAAAATGCAAATGAAACTGGTGGAAATAAATTTTGAAAAGGGGTAACGTTAATAAAGAAAGTAAATGTGCGGCCGTTAAGTTAACAATTAACTAGCGGTAATTAGCTATTTGAGATTTGGGGAAAATTACGGTCGCCAGTCCTATGGACAATACTATAGTAACTGAAAAATAAAGGTTATTACACATATAATTAGCACTAGAAGCGTGGCAACTGAAGGTTGACACGTGTAGTGTGAAAACTGAAAGTTTGTCAGAAGTAATAAATTTCGCTACACTCCGACTTAATTTAGCAGAAGAATTAATAAAACCGGAAAACTGAAAGTTAATTTAGTGACTCAAATTAATAGTGAACTTTGTTTCTGAAGCACTACGAAACTCAATAAAATAAGGTTAGTCTTTGGCTACCTCAACAATCACTTCAAAAGCTACTTGAATCTACGCAATTTAGAAATAAGAGATTTAACTTTGAACTTGAGTTAAATGATTCTGAACAATTAACAATAGTAAAATTTAGTATGTACCAAGCTGAGCTGCAATCACAGGTAAGCTAAAATATGGTATCAAAACTCACACTCTTAATTTGTGCTTGCGTAATCTAAATGTTGTAGCCAGCTATGAATACTTTAACTGAACTTTGAAAATAAAGCAGTGAAATGGAATAATATTACTTTAATGCTGGTGTTTGAATTTCAATGACACTCGGGTTCATTCCGGAAAAGGAAGGGACCCTGCTTGGTAATGCAATTGGGACAATGAGCAACAAATGTTCATGCTAAGTTGCTGTAATTATAGTGACGAAAATGGAACAGTTTGAAAATCTGAGGTCTGCCATACAGTTCTAAAACTTTACGTGCTTCCAGTCTTCCTTGTTGGTTGATTGAAGGTTTGAAGCCGTCGATCGAGGAGGTGGCGACAGTCACTCATTGTCGGCCGTCGCTGTTGCAGAAGCTGGATGTTGGCGCGCCTTCTTCTCGACACCGTCACCAGGCGAAACGGGCTCTTGACGTGCGCCAGCTAATGCTTCCCGTCCGCGACACCGTGTCAGAAACTATCATAGCAAGTAGAGCGCAATTACATGCTGCCCAACCCCGAAAGCGCGACAACTCGCGGGAGCGTCACACAACACACCTGCTCCACTGCCCTACTCGAGCCAGACTCTCCTCTGCCCGCGCTCCACGCGACAGAGTTAACACTACCAAAGATCCTACACACTTTGGTTCTCCACACGACCTATCGATGTATTCGTTCGATAATACAGTTTTCCCTAGGCCAGACGCAGCGTATAAATACAAATAATATTCACAAAACAAACCAATTATACATCGACATAAATGCATATATATACAAATAGTAAAACAATTACAATATACAAAGACACAGAAATGTTATATCTTCAGGTAACAAAATAAGGAAAAAAATTTGTAGTACAATAGAGGGAAATAGGATAATATGCATTCCGGCGTTACACCCTCTCCAATATGTTTCTACAGCGCTTACTCTTAACATATTTTCATGCAGCTTCTTAGTTTTCCTTTTTCCTTTTGCGTGTAAATCACATTGTGAACGGCCTTGCTAGATGGTTCCGTCAACATACGGCAGTACTTTTGCCAGTCTGGTTTACCAGTCTGCTTCCTCCTCCGTGGACGTTACTCCGTGTTCTGTGCTCGCTGGTAGTACACCGCGTCCTATACTCTTCATTGCAGCGCTCGGAGTCGCAGTACAAAATGTAGGAGTCCTGGGGTTCATTCCGTTCTACATAACGCAGGCAGTCGTCTGTTGTACTGTCTGACGTAGCTTTGGTATTGATTTCTGTTTTTACCGCACCCACCCCGACCACAGTCTAAAAGTGTTATATGTTACTTCTTTTTCGTTTTTTCATGTCCACTAGTGCATATAAAAATTGTTATTAGCTTCAGTCTATTGTTTATTTTCAGTATCACACCTGATCATGGGTATGTAATTGCCGGAAACCGGTGGTGGTTCTAACAACCCTACCACAACAAAGGTCAAAATTTAATGATAGTGGTGTTGCTCGCGCTGATGAATACTGCAACAACAAAGTCATTATGTGGCAGGTGTCATTAGAGCACAGCTAATAAAGTCATTTCATGTAATAATAAATAAACTAGGCACTCATCTTTTGGTGTTTCCCACGCTGGTCTCGTTGTAAAATCATCGCTCATTCGTCGAAAATGTAGGTGGTGATGATTCCAAGCTCGGATACAAAGAGGCCTAGGTTTTATTCTGCTATATTTAAAAGTTTTGTAGATGCGCTTCACAAACCATTCTTGAAGGTTAAACCTTTCAAAGTTACCACAATGGTGATGTAAAAAAAAAAATCAGCACTCCGAATTTAAGTTACGCTTCTTTTTTATTGCTTTTGTTGCGATAGCACGTAACACACAAAACATCACTTCACAATACAAAACATACGTGAAAACATATTCCTCACTGTTAAAGTTCACATTTTATAAACTGGCTACAATATGCGTCTTTCCAATATGACGTCCATGACTTGACTTTTTCAAGGTCCGACTCTCTAACAAACTAATAATCGCTTACCCGCCCAAAAATCAAGAGTTACAAGTACGTCAAAGATCATAGTGACAAAAGAAAGAATACACATAAGAGTAATATCATTGCAATATAAACATATCGATGTATCACAAATGAAGTCAAATCTGAATGTTGTCTCAGAAATATGTTACGTAGTTAACAGAAACACAGTAGAATATCGCCGGTATCGATAGGTTCAGTTGAGGTGCCGTAATGGTTACGTAATTCAAGGGGCAGCAGTCAAGGTAAGGTTAAGACAAACTTACTTTACACTTCACGAGTCTAGGCAGAGGACCGCGCATATCTACAGGGAACCTCTCACGCTGGAATGTATTTATTTTTCTGCCACCAATCACCCTCTATGCCGATTTGCAGCAGGTTCTCGTGAATTCCTCTCCTCCACCTTTTCTGTGGTCTGCCGAGTGTGGTCTTCTTGCACGAGGAGTCATCATTTTGGGAGATCATCGATGTTTGCCCATCCGAGTAACATTAGCTATCTGTACAAGCCAGTATTGAGGCAAAGCATGAAAAATCACGTCTACTGTTACGACGTGACTCTCTTCCGTTTTTTTTTACATTCTTCGTCAGAGTATTACCATGACCACCACCACAGTGGCAAATATGAGTCCTTTTATTATGAGACTGCAGAAGACCTCATATTTGTGAATTGTGTTCACCAAGCTCTTGCAATTTCTAATTTTTCGTGTACACTTATAATCATTTAAAAACGAAAATGTGAGTCAGGACCAGGAAATAAGTTCCTGCTTTTCGCGAGTAGCCACCTCACCTACGCAGGTACGCCTTCCAGTAATCTAAAATACCACAAACAGACTTTGATTAACACCCATAAAACAGTTTTGCAAAACAAGCCAAAAGCAGTCCTCTGCCTCCGTTGCAGACCAACTTTTGAAAGTCGCGTAATAAACTACCCCTGAAGGAGTTGGCTCCTCCGCTTCGCTTGCACCTGGCTGTGTTTCCTCGTTTGCCGGGCGTCGTTACCTGTTATTAGCGTACAGCAGTACGGGGGCTGGCGAGTTTAGTGCTCTGCAAGGCCCTAGCGTCCTACAAACTTCGGCGCTTTAAAGGTAACAGCGTAACAGGGACTCGGGGTCAGCGGAGTGCAAGTGTTTAGCGGGAGAGACAGAGAGAGAGAGAGAGAGAGAGAGAGAGAGAGAGAGGGGCGCAGGGGGATAAGGTGGTAGGGGGCAAGTTCACCACTGCATCCTTTCCCTTCGACGACCGGTTACGGGAGAGTGCAGTTTCCTTGAGCAGTCAACATATTAAACCTGAAGGGAGGAAAGATGTGTTCATGGAAAAAATAAAAAAATTAAAAAAAAATGGTTCAGATGGCTCTGAGCACTATGGGACTTAACATCTATGGTCATCAGTCCCCTAGAACTTAGAACTACTTAAACCTAACTGACCTAAGGACACCACACACATCCATGCCCGAGGCAGGATTCGAACCTGCGACCGTAACGGTCACGCGGTTCCAGACTGAAGCGCCTAGAATCGCACGGCCACAGCAGCCGGCAAAAAAATAAAAAAAATCACGTCTTTGGAGAAGAGTGGTTGACGTCTTATACATTTACTTTTATTTTAGAGACTATCACATTTATAACATGATATCGACGCTCAATGGTTTTGGCCGTTCATTGACAGCGTTCATAGTCTACAATACGAAAAGAAAAAGAAATCGACATTAGTAAGTTTAAATCTATATAAAGTTTTCTAGTTATATCTGTCATTAACGCAAATTAAAAATCGAATTACAATGTATTTCATATCTCTAGAGCATCTGGTGAACACAGATTTGCCTCACTAAACTAAGAACAACAATAAGGAACCAAGAAATAAACTTGAAATACAGAGAAAGCTATCAGATTAATTTTAAAGTTAAAAGGATTGCTAAAACGCAATCCAAAATATGGAAGGAAGAATGAAGGATTGTAGAAATGACGGTTGTCCAACTCATAAGTAAGCTGTTAAATTCTATTTTTTTGTTTATTGTCTTGCTTCTTTGTGTAGTTCACATAATTTTTGTGCATTAATAATAGACGCATTGGTAACTGCATTTTTGTTGTAGTACTTGGGGTAACTGACACAAAATTTCTTAGCTAGTAAGTAGCTTCGTCCTTGGACATGTTCATAGCTATGTAAGTAAGTTTTATACAACATTTTAATTTTATACACACTCAAACGTTTTTTGTTGTGTTCACAGGTACGTGATTTCCTACCTGGTCGCACAGCCTCTTCACGGCAGGAGATGGCTCTTCAACACACGAATTATCGGCAAGTGATTTTATACAGAATACTGATCTTACCCGAAAGATGTCGATAAATGCTAGTGGCGATTTGAAGTTTATTTTCCGTTCTTATCTCAGTCTGGTTCCTACAGTTGGCTCATCCATCTCCTGAATATATCCCAGCCGATGATCAAACAGTGATGGCAAAAATCTCCTTCGCTGTCTTCTCCTGAAAAGGTTCCCAGTAGAGGTGTTGAAACGTAGAGCGACGGTGAGGAGGAATACAGTGCGGCTTAACAACCCAGAGGATTTTATCATCATTGACAACGAAAAGGAAAGCCTGTCGTATGCTGAGTGTTTAAACTGCCCTGAGCTTCAACATATGTTTGATAAAATAAATTTCTTTATTTCTGTATGCGATCACAAACATGTTAGGTCTTCAACTGGCGGCCGGCCGAAGTGGCCGTGCGGTTAAAGGCGCTGCAGTCTGGAACCGAAGACCGCTACGGTCGCAGGTTCGAATCCTGCCTCGGGCATGGATGTTTGTGATGTCCTTAGGTTAGTTAGGTTTAACTAGTTCTAAGTTCTAGGGGACTAATGACCTCAGAAGTTGAGTCCCATAGTGCTCAGAGCCATTTGAACCATCTTCAGCTAGCGGTTTCGCGCGGCAATGACCATCTTCAGATCACCTGTAAAAACATGTTCTAATATAACGGAGCCATAATGGCATTGTGAACAGGTAAACAGAAAATAAGCTCAGCATCGTCACACACAAATGAAATATCGTGTATACGAGGGTCACTCCAAAAGAAATGCACACTTTTTTTTAAAAAATCCATCTTTTATTCTACATGTTTGAAAGTTTTACAGTGTGTAGATCCATCCTTTAAGAACAATATTTTCATTTCTCCACATAATTTCCATCCCTCTCAACTGCCTTACGCCATCTTGGAACCAGCGCCTGTATACCATCGATGCATCACGAAACAGAACAGTGATTTTAAGTTGATCCTCAGTTGGTTGCGACTGGAAGTTGAATTCGAAAAGATACACGTGCTATACTGTTGATACCCTTTTGGCGGGTAACCCATAGCATTGTAATTACGTTCTCCTGGAAAGTTGCTGAAAATGTGCACAGAATGAATAAAAGTTTAATCTCCAGCAATGAATGTTCAATTTCCTGTTCCACAGTAGCGCTTTGACAGGGTCGATACAGGTCTCTGTCAGTCGCCAAAGATTGAAGCGACATAATTACCGTCCACAATCCAGTGTCAACTGGAGGTACTGTATGTGACCAATGGATTACATGCCTCGGGTAATTGGCGTTCTGTGCGGCGCTAATAACGAACTCGTTGCGTCGGTCGCTGTACGTCGTGCAAAAGGCCGACGCAGCGTTGAGCGAGAGTGTGCATTATCCTGATCAGCGCCCGTGAAACATACATGTTACGGGCTTTTAGCGACACGTTATTGTTTTATTCCAGCAAAGTGGGAGCGGAGCTGTCGCGAAAGGGCGGCCATGAAAAATTCTACCGGCGCCCTGATGCTTTTAGCGCGTGGCGCACCCGAATGCCGTAGGTCAACGCTGCGTGGCGTGTTTTCCCAAGTGTCGGCCCGTGTTAGGGTTGGCTAGGGCTTGCGGTCAACCTCTATGGCTGCCCTTTGCGATGTCGTGCTTCGGCCCTTAGCAACCGAAACCAAACAAGCCTTATCTCTAGCGACAATGGCTCACGCTTAACACGGGAACGCGCAGAAGCTTTTGTTCTTCAGTAGGCTTTGTGAAGGTGAACAAACTTCAGTTCTAAGCTGTTTACGATGACTACCTGGGAAGTTTACCACTAAACATCAGATAGCAGTGCACGATACCAGGAGTTGCGGCAGTGGAAGAACCGAACAATGTTACGATGAAGACTTTCGCGTTCCAATATTTTTTTCTGTGCGCTGGTTTACTTTGGTTCATTGTATGTGCTAAAATATGTTGTTGCGAACAAATGAGATTAATTATTATTATACTCGTAATGTTACTTGAATTACGTAACCATTACGGCAGCTCACCTGAACCTCTCGATACCAGCAATATTCTACTGTATTTCTGTAAAGTAGTTGACATATCTTTGAGACAACATTCAGATTTGATTTCATTAATATAGAGGTACTTTGATTCATCGATATGTTTATATTGCAATGATATTATTCTTGTGTGTATTCTTTCTTTTGTCACTATGATCTTTGACGTACTTGTAAGTCTTATTTTTGGGCGCGTAAGTGATTATTAGTTAGTTGTTAGAGAGTCGGACCTTGAGAAAGTCAAGTCTTGGACGTCATGTTGGAAAGACGCATATTGTCGCCAGCTTATAAAATGTGAACCTTAACAGTGAGAAAGATGTTTTCAAGTTAAATCTTCAAGAATGGTTTGTGAAGCGCATCTACAAAACTTTTGAATATAGCAGAATAAAACCTAGGCCTTTTTGCATCCGAGCTTGGAATCAGCACCACCTAGATTTTCGACGATTGAGCCATGATTTTACAACGAGACCAGCGTGGGAAACACGAAGAGATGAGTGCCTAGTTTATTCATTATTACATGAAATGACTTTATTAACTGTGCTCTAATGACACCTGCCACACAATAACTTTGTTGTTGCCCGCAAAATGCAGTATTTAGCAGCGCGAGAAACACCACAATCATTAAATTTTGACCTTTGTTGTGGTAGGGTTGTTAGATACTGGAACTGACTTCTTATTAAATGAACACTGTTTTGTTACTGAAACTCAGTAGAACGCACAACATATCCATCTCAGCTACAACTGTCGTAAAGATGTTCTGAAATTATTTCTGTTATCAAAACTATGAAGTTACCGTACGCAGTACTTAAAGAACTTCAAAACTTGCACCGAGCGAGGTGGCGCAGTGGTTAGACACTGGACTCGCATTCGGGAGGACGACGGTTCAATCCCGCGTCCGGCCATCCTGATTTAGGTTTTCCGTGATTTCCCTAAATCATTCCAGGCAAATGCCGGGATGGTTCTTCTGAATGGGCACGGCCGACTTCCTTCCCCATCCTGCCCTAATCCGATGAGACCGATGACCACGCTGTCTGGTCTCCTTCCCCAAGCAACCAACCAACCAACCATCAAAACTTGCAGTGGATCTTTCGTCATCTTTAATTATTAATCAGTACCAAGGCTAACACTAGAGCATGAGACTATCATTATTAACCAGAAAATGATTTTTCTATAACTTTTACCAGTCCAGAATTTTGCACAGCGTGGTTTCCTTTTGAAACATTAAAGTATTTTTTAACTTTGACACTGTTAAAGTTTACAATATTAGCAGCCCGCGACTGCCTGTGAAACACAAAAGTAAAATCTGCTGCTTTGTACTCCGATCTCAAACTGCTGTAAGAAATAATTTTAAATTCACGTTTTACCATACCGCTTTTTGCGATATGATTGCCCTTATCATCAGATTTGAATCTGCTGCAGCTCTGCGCCACGAACACTACTTAAAAAGCTGAAAATGTCTTAAATAAATGGGTAAAATACCAGGCAAGCTTTCCAATAATACCATGCAAGTTCTCATTAAATAACTATATTTAAAACTCGAATAATAACAAGTTGACACACCTTTCTTTATAATCAGCGCGTAATGGCGTCCTGCCATCTTGACAAATGAAAGCTACCTATGCGTTAAACATAGCGTCACAGGTTCCTCCTATCCACGTGACTCCAAGAAGACGACAACGACATTATTATTCTTACACTGCTATTTATACAATGGCTGATTGTCATGAAGTCTCTGAGTTTTTCTTTACTAATTCTTTTCTGTGGCGGTTTCACAACTCGACGACACAGATATTATTTCAATAAATCCAGTACGTAATCCTTTACAAATACAAAATATAACAAAATTGTCTCTATTCTATTATGAGTCCACATACGTAATCAGTGCCTTTATATAAATAAAATAGTAATTGCATAGTTATAAAGCATGTTTTACCAGGAAACGTTATAAGACAGACAGACATCTTCGAGGTCACTTTTTATATTTATTCAGTTTACTGTTTTCAACCTCAGTTGTAGGTTATCTTCAGGTCCATATCCACAAGGGTCGTAAAACAAATAATGCCCAACAGTTTTTTGTCCATATTTATTTTTAAGAGTTAGAATTGGGTGACGCTATCAATATGTTTCTTTTACGTGTTCTGATTTTTGTGCGCAATTTTCTGTGGCCTTACGCCAGCGCTGTGAAAGAGCGTGTAATCCCTGTTGTAAAAGCTCTAGTCCTGTTAGACACATTTTCACTGATCGTCATCGTTAAGTGACACAGACAGACTGAAGTCCGAAGGCACCATTTCTGGGATTTAGGGCTGGTCGATCATGCAGATCAATTTCTGCACTTCCAGAAGCCTCAACTCTCTTTGCCCATCTCCTGGAAGTACTCCCACCAACTGCATCAGTACCATACACTGCACAAAGACGTACACGGATGTTCAACGCATTTTCTTTTTCTGCAACAAAGAATTTACACTATGTGATCAAAAGTATCCGGACACTTCGCTGAAAATGACTAACAAGGGAATGGTCAGACTTGTCATGCCGAAACATGTATTGCTTTTTTTAGCACTGGTATTTAACTGTGCAAAAGGTCCGTATGCAAAATTGTAGCTGCTGAGATGAACTGGAAGTCACCTTAAAAAAATCACGAACATGGCTGTGTTTCCTGCTTGGCGCTTGCGGTGACGGCTGGCCACCCCTGGAAATGGCGAGTCGCGAGCGTTGTGCACATGGTCGGGAAGTGCGGCCGTCTTACCGCGGCGTTCACTAAAGAGGAATATCGCTGCACGGTTTTGGTGGAAAGGGGAAACGAATATTCGTTTCTGTGGCATGCACGTCCTTTTAATTTCTGGTACGTATTTCGAAACATACCGTCCTGAAACTGGTTAGAGATGTGAAAGATGTTCTGTACATGTTCATCTATACTCCACAAGCCACTTTACGGTGAACATTCAATCTCCCCTCACAGGTGATGGCGAACCCTGTAAATGTTTTGCTGCTTGCCATGGAGATATACCACAGACCCCAACTGAAGCAATCATCAGAAAACACGCGTGAAAATTATGTGTTGGGCGACATGGTTGTTAAACTTGTAGACGAGCATTTACATGGCGCAGCATGTGGCTAGAAACAACTGAAACACTCGATATTGCAGACTGTGAATCTACAGACGGCGAAGACACCGACGCAAGTTGCACTCATGAAGACTCTTCGAGTGATAGTGCCACGTACCATCATCAGTTATCTCCGAAAGTAACACCAGCAACTACAATTACCTTATCAGACAAAGAAAAAGCGGTGACGTATTGGTTGAACGAAAGTGGTAAGAAACGCCTACGTGTCAGTGAATTGTATAGATGGAAAAAGGAAGTCGCTGGACGACGTAAGAGTCGACTGGAAATTACGACGGAGATAAATGCGCGACTTTTTGAGCTATTTACCGATGCCAGACAACAGTCATTTAGTGTCAGCGATACAACTTTGCGTGATTGGGCGTTAGAGATTGCCAACGCGATAGGCGCTAAAGAATTTACAGCTTCTCAAAGTTGGATTAGTCGCTTCAAAAGATCACATAAAATTGTGGCAAGAAAAATAACGAAATTTGTATCGAGAAACAGGTCGGAAAATGGAAGTTACACAAATCGAAATGATAGAAGCTTTTCTTACGAATGCAAAAAATAAGATCGCTAGTTTTAGTGAATCGCACGTGTACAATGCAGATCAGTCAGGTTTTCAAAAAGAAATGCGTGCGAAAAGAACTCTGTCATTCAAAGGGGAAAAACATATTGAGGCGATTGCGCAGTCCACGACTGCACTCACCCATTGATACACTATCATGCCCATAGTTAGTCTGGATGGTTCATTGCTGCCTAAACTATATGTGTGTCTTCAAGAACTGGACGTTTTCGACCACGTGTCAAAAGAAGAATGTTCTACACAAACAATCTTCTCCAGACGCATCGAAGTCTGGAAAAATGGGAAGTGAAAACGTTACACTTTTCATGCGTCATGCTTTTCTTTCGTTCTGCGGGAACAAATCTCTTCTCCTTCTAGATTCGTGGTCAGGTCATAAAAGGTCTGATTCATTAAAAGCTGTATTTCGAGCCCACCCTGACAAAGAAGTAGAGATACTTCAGATTCCACCCGGCACGACGAACGTAATTCAACCTTTAGACAGAGAATATTTCCGTCAGTGAAAGGCATTTTACAGAAAACTAACAGAGAAAATTATTGTGTGCAGATCACTGCAATTTCCTGTCTATCACCGTGACAATATTCTCAAGCTGCAATCAGTAGTACATTATCAATTTTCCTCCCCACGTTTCCAGAATTTGATTAAATATGCGTGCACTTCTCGAAATATACTCATACTAGGCCTGATTCATTCCTAACACCAGCCCAGTTTTGTCTACGGACATCTAACAACGTCTGTGATTCGCAGAGCTGTCATATGTCGTCTTTGCTTGTATGTTCTTGTTGCACAAAAAACCTATGTTTTGAACATTGTATCAATATTTCGCATTTTTGCGGTAATTACAAGAAATAAAATTTGGACGTGTTCTAAACCGTATATTTATTTGTGTCTATTTCATAGCTATTTGGAAAGAATGTTGTAGATAACATATCAGCCATATTTGTCAACGAATGTTTAATTATCATACGATCGCTGTCACTGGGGGAATCAGCTCTCTCACTGCTGTGGCAAGAGAGCGGCGCATAGCTAACGCCACCCTGTCCCTAGATGGCGTTGGTATAACGTGGCGAGAGAGGTCAGGGTTGTACAAGAGGCAGTTGTAAGCGCGAAAACCATGCGGCAATAATGTCTTACTTCATAAAATTGTTTACAGACTTCCAGGTCATGTCAGCAGCTAAAATTCTGCATACAGACTTCTTGCAATGTTAACTCACAGTAGTAAAAAAAGCAACACAGGTTTCGACATGACAAGTCTGACCATTCCCTTGTAAGTTCGTGGCGCCCTCCATCGGTAATCCTGGAATTCAATGTCGTGTTGGCACACCCCTAGCCTTGATGGCAGCTTCCACTCTCGCAGGTATCCGTTCAGTCAGTTGTTGGTAGGTTTCTTGGAGAATGGCAGGCCATTCTTCATCGAGTGCTGCTCTGAGGAGAGGTATTGATGTCGGTCGGTGAGGCCTGGCACGAAGTTGGCGTTCCCAAACATCCCAAAGGTGTTCCATAGGGTTCAGGTCAGGACTCTGTGCATGCCAGTCCATTACAGGGATGTTATTGTCGTGTAACCACTCCGTCACAGGCCGTGCATTATCAACAGGTGCTCGATCGTGTTGAAAGATGCAATCGCCATCCCCGAATTGCCCTGCAACGGTGGGAAGCAAGAAAGTGCTTAAAACGTCAATGTAGGCCTGTGCTGTGATAGTGCCACGCAAAACAACAAGGGGTGCAAGTCCCCTCCATGAAAAACCCAACCACACCATAACACCACCGCCTCCGAATTTTATTGTTGGCACTACACACGCTGGCAGATGACGTTCACCGGTCATTCGCCATACCCACACCCTGCCATCTGATCGCCACATTGTGTACAGTGATTCGTCACTCCACACAACGTTTTTTCACTGTTCAATCGTCCAGTGTTTACGCTCCTTACACCAAGCGAGGCGTCGTTTGGCATTTGTCGGCGTATGTGTGGCTTATGGGCAGCCGCTCGACCATGAAATCCAAGTTTTCGCGCCTCCCGCTTAACTCTCATAGTACTTTCAGTGGATCCCGATGCAATTTGGAATTCCTGTGTGACGGTCTGGATAGATTACACATTACGACCCTCTTCAACTGTCGGCGGTCTCTGTCAGTCAACAGACGAGGTCGGCCTATACGCTTCTGTGCTGTACGTGTCCCTTCACGTTTCCACTTCACTATCACATCGGAAACAGTGGACCTAGCGAAATCTTGCGTACAGACGTATGACACAAATGACACCCAATCGCATGACCACGTTCGAAGACCGTGAGTTCCGCGGAGCACCCAATTCTGCTCTCTCACGATGTCTAATGACTACTGAGGTCGCTGATATCGAGTACCTGACAATAGGTGTCAGCACAATGCACGTAATATGAGAAACGTATGGTTTTTGGAGTGTCCGGATACTTTTGATCACATAGTGTGTTTTCAGCACGTTACTTGTAACGAGTGAATTGCGTAAGAAGTAATTCTGATTGTTCACTACGAGTTTTCTGTTGTCGGCATTGTTAAACTTCGTTCACGTGCAGAATAAATATGAAATGAAGAACCAGAGAGGACGTATTCATGCATGTATTAACAGCTGTAAAGCAATGGTTTATTGAACTAACCTCATAATCACTGCGATTCGCAGTTAGTTAGCAAGGTGAAACTTCAATGGTTTAACTGAATCATCGCGCTGCTGACGAACTGCGATTCTCAGTAATTAGATATGGAAGTGATGATAATACCTAACTCGAAACTAGTACTCCGAGTAAATGTACAAACTACCTTTCTTCATTACATTCATCATATTAAAAATGGTCTCGATACTCTCCGAGGTCCTGAATCGTGGAAAAATTTTACATCGCGGAGTGTTGACGCTGCAACACATCAAGGTGGAGACGGAGTAAAATTGAACTGTAGATAATAATATGTTGGCTTTTAGGCTGTTTTTAAAGTTCTCATACTGAGATTTCTACTGTTCTAATGTCATATAGCGGAATGCTGAATATCAAATGTACATGAGATATTAAGTTGGGGTCCCTTCCCCTCCCACAAGGAATCTTCAAGGAAGGGAACAAGAATTTATGGCTGCTCCATGTTCGAGAAAATGAATAAGAGGCACACCTTTCCTATCCAAAAATACTGTCGCCATCAACTTCCTTGCTTGACAGGGTTTTCAAACATTTTCTTGGTTCTTGGGTGGGACCTAGTGCTCCCCCACTCCATGGATTGTAATTTTCTCTCGCAATAGACGTGTTTCACCCAAGTTTCGTCACCGATTCGATCCAGTAATGAATCACCATGTTTGTGGTAGGCCTACAGAAATGTCAACGTTGCCCACATTCGCTGTTCTTTATGGTGCTCTGTAAGCATTTTGGGCACCCATCGTGCACAAAATTTGTGGTTGCCTAGCTTTTGAGTGACAATTTCAAACAACAAAGTCCGTGGAAACGAAATCGAAAGCTCCATTGTTGTGAAGCGACGGTTTTCACGAATCGTTTCGTCTACTTTAGCGACAAGATCGCCAGTCACAGTGCTCGGGCGTCTACTCTTCTCTTCATCATGAACGTTGGTTCGGCCATTTCTAAACCGAATGCACCGTTTCAGGACGGAACATTCAGTCCTTACGTTGTTTCCGTACACTTCGCGCAGTTCACGATGAATTCCTATAGGTTTTAAGTTTTTGCCAACAAAAACCGTATCACAGACCGCACCTCACAACTGGCGGGATTTTCGACTGCAGCGCACATTTCAAATTCGGATATCGAAAAAAGCAGACGCGCCACAGAGATGTCCCGCTGTCACGGACGGATACCGACTGAGCTCCCGAACTGCACTGCACCGCACTGCACTGCAAATCTCTGGTTACATCTACCAGGAGGGAGACAGGCTAAGCAGTAAAGCTGCCGTTCCTGTGTGGACCTCAAGAACTATTGTTTGGCCTCACGGTTAGGATTGGCCTATGTGAGCTAGAGATGGGGGATCCACTCTTGAACTAATTCATAGAGTTGAATCTTTCAAAGGAGTGAACAGTCAGTGATTCAGAAAAAAAAGAACGGTAGCTCCAAACGTTTCCCACGGCAGAGAGAGAGAGAGAGAGAGAGAGAGAGAGAGAGAGAGAGAGAGAGAGACGGAGCATATCAGCAGCGCCTCTGCTGGTCACAGTACAGTGCACGCCACACAACACAGCCAGCGCCGGCCTCTGCCCTGCTTCTACATTGGCTGCCTGCATTGTGCAGTGTCCCATTGGATTTTGTGTTTCACATATGCCGTGCCGTCTCTGTGCGTCGTCTGCCGCGTGCAGGCGCAGCTTAACTTCGCATCGCACTCTGTCGGCGATCGTTTCAGTCGCACGTCCTGCCCTCTGGGCAGTTGATGCGAGCAACAGGACAGAGAGCCACCTAGCGGATAACATAGGAACTACTTGCAACAACCTGCTCGCAAGGGAACGGACGATTTGTCTCGGAGCGGGTGAGTTCACCGCTCGCCCCACCCTCGGAACTTGTCCGCTCAACGCTTACCCCACCGTTCTCGACTCTAGCCAGAGCGTTGAACAAAGCAACTCAGGTGTCACTCTGGTCTCTGCGGTCTTAGCTCACGCAGTAATACAGCTCGCGGCTCGACCTGCTCGACTCAGTGCTTCTGCATCAGAGTTCGTCTCTACTGGATATTGTTCTTCGTAGTAATACCGCTATGTATATTACATTATTATGTTATGTATACATCATTTGTTTTTATTTTATTTTTATTTGTTTAAACTGATCAGATTAGGTTCCTGACGACTACTCTTACTATAGGATTTTTATTATGGACACTCGAATTTACGCTTTAATTACGAGCGAACCGATAAACGTATCGCAAAATGTGATACACCAATATTTTCCTTGTTTTATTCTGCGAAAGGCTATATGCAGCACTTTCGTTTTACAGTCAAATTTATATTTTTTTTTCTTATTCTGGTACGGATTTTGCGATTTTAGGCGTCTTCGGAAGGAAACGTTCACTTTAAAAATATATGGCTTGCGATGTATTTGTATGAGGTTAATGAAATTTTAATACATTATAGCCAAATATATTGTTAATGTAAATCTCAAGTTACAACATTTTCCGGTCACCCAAAAAACCACGATAGTGCAAAATAAATCAATAATCAAAAACTTTGTCATATCGTGGAAATTTCAATACACAATACAAAATTCTTACTCATTATCTGTGTTACTTCAAAATAGGATCAAATAAGATCAAAATACAGGTATAGTACTGGAATAAACCAAGTTTAAAGGGCAATGTGCCTTCCATTTATTTTCTATTGTAAATGAGTGGTGAGTCATGAAAAAGAGCTAATTCATTTCAGGGAGTGAACAGTTCTGATCCGATCTCTGAAAAGAACAGTTTTGCCCATCTCTAATGTGAGCGGCCGCGTGGGGGCGGACGCTGCGTCAAAAGCGTCATAGGGGCTGCGGAACAAACTACTCCCGCAGCAGATCAGGCCAACGCGTGGTCGGCCTGCGTTGGACGTGGTGTCCCAGTCCGCGTATAAGACGACTGCCAGAGTTTTCTGCAGAGGCATAGAACACTATGGCGGACTGCCTGAAGCGATCCCGCAGCAACGGGACGCCAGCTTCCTCATGAAGGAGCCTCGTGGAGTAACGAGGTGGCTTGTGGAGAGCGAGTCTTAGCACCCGATTCTGGACACGCTGGAGCATCGCAATGTGCGACGGAGCGGCATTCCCCCACACTACGGCGGCGTACTCGAGTACCGGCCGGACGAGGGCCAAGTACACGGTCAGGCCGTGCCGAGGAGGAAGGGTGGATGCGGGGTTCAGCCGCGGGTAGAGCGCCCGGAGACGCCCCCAATCGCCCGCCTCCTGATGTCTCGGATGTGCGGCAGCCAGGTGAGACGCCTGTCCAGCGTCACACCGAGGTATTTGCCGGTTGGTGACCACGGGATGGGGCCTCCCGAGACCGTGACAGGCGGCAGGGCAGGAGGCAGCCGTCTCCGAGTGAAGACGACCGCCTGGCTCTTGGCGGCGTTGAATTTGAGTCGCCACTTGGTGGACCACGCCCCCAGGACGTCGCACGCCAGTAGGAGTCGGCGGCACATCGCGACCACGTTCATGCTGCGGGTGAACAGCGCAGTGTCGTCGGCATAAAGAGCCAACTCCACGCGCGCCACCCGCGGTACGTCAGGCAGCAGGGCGCCGAGAACCGACCCCTACGGCACCCCCGGACGAATCGGCCGGTCGGTGGAGGTGCCGCCGGCGGCCCGGACGTGGGAGGTGCGGCCCGCGAGGTAGGACCGCAGCAGAAGGGCGTGTGACGTCGGGACCCCATGTACAGGGCTATTACAAATGATTGAAGCGATTTCATAAATTCACTGTAGCTCCATTCATTGACATATGGTCACGACACACTACAGATACGTAGAAAAACTCATAAAGTTTTGTTCGGCTGAAGTCGCACTTCAGGTTTCTGCCGTCAGAGCGCTCGAGGGCGCATTGAGACAAAACGGCGACAGGAGCCGAGAAAGCGTATGTCGTGCTTGAAATGCACTCACATCAGTCAGTCATAACAGTGCAACGACACTTCAGGACGAAGTTCAACAAAGATCCACCAACTGCTAACTCCATTCGGCGATGGTATGCGCAGTTTAAAGCTTCTGGATGCCTCTGTAAGGGGAAATCAACGGGTCGGCCTGCAGTGAGCGAAGAACGGTTGAACGCGTGCGGGCAAGTTTCACGCGTAGCCCGCGGAAAATTGGCTCATGCCACAACTGGAGACCGACAGCGCCGACTTCATCTTTCAACACGAAGGTGCTCCACCACACTTCCATCATGATGTTCGGCATTTCTTAAACAGGAGATTGGAAAACCGATGGATCGGACGTGGTGGAGATCATGATCAGCAATCAGCCTCCACGCTCTCCCGACTTAACCCCATGCGATTTCTTTCTGTGGGGTTATGTGAAAGATTCAGTGATTAAACCTCCTCTACCAAGAAACGTGCCAGAACTGCGAGGTCGCATCAACGATGCTTTCGAACTCATTGATGGGGACATGCTGCGCCGAGTGTGGGAGGAACTTGATTATCGGCGTGATGTCTGCCGAATAACTAAAGGGGCACATATCGAACATTTGTGAATGCCTAAAAAAACTTTTTGAGTTTTTATATGTGTGTGCAAAGCATTGAGAAAATATCTCAAATAATAAAGTTACTGTAGAGCTGTGAAATCGCTTCAATCATTTGTAATAACCCTGTACAAGGAGCTTGTACACGAGGCCCTCGTGCCACACGCAGTCGAACGCCTTCGAGACGTCGAGGAGTACCGCCCCAAGGTACTCCCGCGACTCCAGCGCCCGCATCGCCAGGCGTAATAGCTGTTGCGTGGTCGTGTGGGCGGATGGATACCGACTGAGCTCCCGAGCAGGGTCATACCAAAATATACGCGATCTGCGCGCGCCTAGCGGCGTCAGACGGAAACGTTTCCTACTTTCTGAACACCGAGTCAAAGGGCATTATCTCAAAACTCTTCGCCTATCAATCTGTCTATCTTACAAGGTAATGAAAAGAATTCTGTGAGGTCATCAGTGACTACACATGATGAACCCTCACCACTGCCAAGTGCTGCATCATGAAGAAAAAAAGTTGGAAAATTCTGAAGGAGTATTCCTGCGATTCTTCATTGAAGGCACAGCAAGACATTACCCATCCCCTCAGAGGAAGCATGAGTACAATTAATTGGAGGTAGTGAATGCTGTACAAAGTTCTACTGCAACCCAAAAAGTGTCTACTAAGGAATCTTACCTTATCGTTATCCACAATTTTTCTTTAGCTGTTATACTTCTGCGAAAATTTGTGTTCTGTTTCAAAATTTTGTCTGGAATGTTCTGCAGCATATACTGAAATGTACTATGATTCATTCTGTAATATGAATAAAAATTTTCAGGATAGTTTTCAAGTTCTTCATGTAAAGAAAAAAACTCTCCTAAATATCTGTCGCTGTTTATGGGATGAATCCATAACCTCCTAGTTCTTCTGTACTTCAAAACTCGACGAGTTACTGCAGAGTCAAAACAATACCAATAAAAGAGTGAAGACATTGTTCTACACGACAGCATAAAGGCGTGCAACTGTTGACAGCAGCTGCGTTTTCTACTCACTTGCTTGTCAGCTGTCGAAGGGTGGGGATTTTTTTTTAATTTATTTATTTGGCCTCCGGCAGCTAACAGCCATTTAGCCAAAGAGTAGTGATTACCTTCACAGTGCAGCGCAGTCCGCCAAGGAAGAAAAAAATGAAGAACAATGAAACGCACATCTGTGTCGATCTACAGTAGTTTCATTAACTCGCCATTATTTTTTCTGTCAAAGTAGACTACGAGACTACAGAATTGCGCTTCAGTTTCTGCAGTAAACGTATCCCAAATCTCCAGTTTGTTTTTGTGATTAAAGAAATGGTTCAAATGGTTCTGAGCACTATGGAACTTAACTTCTGAGGTCATCAGTCCCCTAGAACTTAGAGCTACTTAAACCTAACTAACCTAAGGACATCACACACATCCATGCCCGCGGCAGGATTCGAACCTGCGACCGTAGTGGTCGCGCGGTTCCAGACTGAAGCGCCTAGAACCGCTTGGCCACACCGGCCGGCTTTTGTGATTAGTTTTACACCAAATTTTATCAGACCTATGTCATTGACACTTCTATCTAGACACTTTATCTAGACAGTGAGACCATCAAAATAATACGAGGGACCGACACTAGGTCTGCGCTGATCACTAGTAATCAGTTCTTCTCTGTCCTGCATTATATGACTACACTAAACCAAGCTGTAACCGCGCGAACTTGCGGACGCGGCACTGACGCCACTGAATAGCTCGCATTACTTGTGACCAGAGACAGATATCAGTATCATTATCGTTTCAAAAATTTTTCAGTACTTTTAGCTACATTTCATTCCCAACAATGTATGGTCTAAAACGGATCTAGCAGTAAGCTACCCGCTACATAACTTTTTCACTACAAAATTTGTAAATCAAGTGCACAACGTTGACAAATAGCATCATTTCACAATGACTGTTAAGAAATACGGAAAGGTAAACGATTCAATAGGAAGCTAAGATTTTACACTACCACATGTACAAAAATCAGATTTTTTTAGCCGCATACTTTCTTCAAGTGAAGTGAAGGAAGTCGAGGAAGTGAAGCATGGACGATAGATAGTTTAGACAAGAAGAGAACAGAAGCTTTCGAAATGTGGTGCTACAGAAGAATGCTGAAGATTAGATGGGTAGATCACATAACTAATGAGGAAGTATTGAATAGGATTGGGGAGAAGAGAAGTTTGTGGCACAACTTGACTAGAAGAAGGGATCCGTTGGTAGGACATATTCTAAGGCATCAAGGGATCACCAATTTGGTACTGGAGGGCAGCGTGGAGGGTAGAAATCGTAGAGGGAGACCAAGAGATGAATACACTAAGGAGATTCAGAAGGATGTAGGCTGCAGTAGGTACTGGGAGATGATGAAACTTGCACAGGATAGAGTAGCATGGAGAGCTGCATCAAACCAGTCTCAGGACAGAAGACCACAACATCAACAAACTTTCTTCAAAAGCGGTTGGGAAGCGTTACGAAACTAAGAAATCACGCGAAACGAAAAGTAGACTTTTTCTTTTTTCACGACGTAAGTAACGCTTTTAAGGAAAAAATAAGTTCATAAAACGATGTGGCGAAGTCCTATATACCGCTAAGAATTTTTAAAACATGAAAATCGGAGAAGTGGATTTTCCCCCATTTCGCCGTCCCGGCTCGGCGCGGCGTGCAATGGAAATGCACTACACGCCGGCCTGAGCTGGCTAGGCACGAGCCGAGCCAGTACGCGTCATCCCGGCCCTGCCCGGCCGGCAGTGTGAACGCAGCCTCACCCTGCTGAAATGTAGGGTTTCGCAGGGTTCGATCTTTATCCGCCCAGAGATGGATTATGCAAGCGCCGTCTGGGGAAACGCAGCCAACAAGCACATTCATCGGCTTCAGCAGCTCCAGAACAAGGCCCTCCGCCGTATTTTTCACGTTCCTGCCACGTTTCCGTCTCACTATCTCCACGAGGCAGCTCAAGAGGACTATGTCATAGCTCGCTTTCAACGCCGAGCCGGACGTCTGTATCATTCCTCTGCGGACTCTGCGAACCCTCTCATCCGGAGCCTTGGTGCTCCGTCTCACGACAGAGACCGCCACAAGCGGCCCAGCGCGCTACTTACTCGCTAACTCGCACTCCTCTTGTGATTCTACTTTCTCCACCGTCTGCATGATGACATATCAATGAACGTGAAGCACCTTCTTTCCTTCTTGTAATCTGATGTCAGTAGTAAATGCCTCCTTGGTAAAAACTACCTTTCCTAAGTAGACGACACTCTGAAGATGCGGACCGGCAGGGTTCGAATGAAGGGTAGAGCCACGGTTCGTGAAATGCAACGTCCACTGTTCAACGTGCCGTCAATGCGAACAAGAGGTGACCGAGACGTGTAACCAATGGCACCCCATACCCTCACGCTGGGTGATACGCCGGTATGGCGATGACGAATACACGCTTCCAATGTGCGTTCACCGCGATGTCGCCAAACGCGGATGCGACCATCATGATGCTGTAAACAGAACCTGGATTCATCCGAAAAAAAATGACGTTTTGCCATTCCTGCACCCAGTCCCATAGTGCTCAGAGCCATTTGAACCATTTTTTTGAACCCAAGTTCTTCGTTGAGTACACCATCGCAGACGCTCCTGTCTGTGATGCAGCGTTAAGGGTAACCGCAGCCATGGTCTCCGAGCTGATAGTCCGTGCTGCTGCAAACGTCGTCGAACTGTTCGTGCAGATGGTTGTTGTCTTGTAAATGTCCCCATCTGCTGACTCAGGGATCGAGACGTGGCTGCACGATCCGCTACAGCCATGCGGATAAGATGCCTGTCATCTCGACTGCTAGTGATACGAGGCCGGTGGGATCCAGCACGGCGTTCCGTATTACCCTCCTGAACCCACCGATTCCATATTCTAACAGTCATTGGATCTCGACCATCGCGAGCAGCAATGTCGCGATACGATAAACCGCAATCGCGATAGGCTACAATCCGATCTTTATCAAAGACGGAAATGTGATGATACGCATTTCTCCTCCTTACACGACGCATCATCACAAGAACGTCTCACCAGGCAACGCCGGTCAAATGCTGTTTGTGTATGAGAAATCGGCTGGAAACTTTCCTCATGTCAGCACGTTGTAGGTGTCGCCACCGGCGCCGACCTCGTGTGAGTGCTCTGAAAAGATAATCATTTGCATATCACAGCATCTTCTTCCTGTCGGTTAAATTTCGCGTGTGTAGCGCGCATCTTCGTGGTGTAGCAATTTCAATGGCCAGTAGTGTATTACTTTACTACAGCATACTCTCTATATTTATTTCGCGTACAGGTCTTGGCTCAGTATCTTTAGCATCGAATGTAAAATACACAGCTTACGAAATATGTCGTTCGCCTCACGGACGAAATCCGATGCGCTCAGTTATTCTGGACTTTAGCAGACTACTTCGTAATACTAATTAGATTTTTTTGACCACTGGGCCGAAAACATCTCTCCCACGTATCTGTGAAGCTGTCCGCCGCCGGTAGCTGAGTGGTCAGCGTGACAGACTGTCAATCCAAAGGGCCCGGGGTCGATTCCCGGCTGAGTCGGAGATTTTCTCCGCTCAGGGACTGGGTGTTGTGTTGTCCTCATCATCATCATTTCATCCCCATCGACGCGCAGGTCGCCGAAGTGGCGTCAAATCGAAAGACCTGCACCAGGCGACCGGTCTACCCGACGGGAGGCCCTAGCCACACGACATTTCATTTCATCTGTGAAGCTAGTCTGAAGCTTTCGCGTAGCAGAGGGTCCTACAGTACACACACACACACACACACACACACACACACACACACACACAGGGCGCCCAGAGGCCGCCGTGGCCGTTAAGAAGGCTGCTTAGCTTCATTAGAAGCGCGCACGGTCTGGCGGCCGGCCAGGTCGCCCGCGTTTTTCGTCGGCGGGTCAGCGCGGGAGCCGGCCCTAAGTCGCCGGTCCGTGTTTAATTAAACCCGGCAGCGGACCCCTGTGGAGGGGGGGGGGGTGGGGGGTGCACAATGGTCGCTGTGATTACCGCCCTGGACCTGGCCCCGTAACCGCAGACGTCGACGCCGCGCGAGGGCCGCCGAGGAATGAGGTTGCAGGCGGAGCGGCCGTTAAGATCGGAACTTACTGTGCGTGCGGTACGCGCCAGCTGCAGCCGGTACCAGGTGTGTGTGTGTGTGTGTGTGTGTGTGTGTGTGTGTGTGTGTGTGTGTGTGTGTGTGTGTGTGTGTCGAGACCTCCGCACACTGCGTTCTCGTATTCACTGTACCAACCAGTCCCATGATCCTTTCCCATGGAACTCTACCTGTACTCGTAATTCTTGCTTGTATCTAAAGCTCGATCAAGTACAGCGTTATTACAAATGATTGAAGCGATTTCACAGCTCTACAATAGCTTTATTATTTGAGATATTTTCACAATGCTTTGCACACACATACAAAAACTCAAAATTTTTAGGTATTCACAAATGTTCGATATGTGCCCCTTCAGTGATTCGGCAGACATCGAGCCGATAATCAAGTTCCTCCCACACTCGGCGCAGCATGTCCCCATTAATGAGTTCGAAAGCATCGTTGATGCGAGCTCGCAGTTCTGGCACGTTTCTTGGTAGAGTAGGTTTAAACACTGAATCTTTCACATAACCCCGCAGAAAGAAATCGCATGGGGTTAAGTCGGGAGAGCGTGGAGGCCATGACATGAATTGCTGATCATGATCTCCACCACGACCGATCCATCGGTTTTCCAATCTCCCGTTTAAGAAATACCGAACATCGTGATGGAAGCGCGGTGGGGCACCATCCTGTTGAAAGATGAAGTCGGCGCTGTCGGTCTCCAGTTGTGGCACGAGCCAATTTTCCGCGGGCTACGCGTGAAACTTGCCCGCACGCGTTCAACCGTTTCTTCGCTCACTGCAGGCCGACCCGTTGATTTCCCCTTACAGAGGCATCCAGAAGCTTTAAACTGTGCATACCATCGCCGAATGGAGTTAGCAGTTGGTGGATCTTTGTTGAACTTCGTCCTGAAGTGTCGTTGCACTGTTATGACTGACTGATGTGAGTGCATTTCAAGCACGACATACGCTTTCACGGCTCGTGTCGCCATTTTGTATCACTGCGCTCTCGAGCGCTCTGACGGCAGAAACCTGAAGTGCGGCTTCAGCCGAACAAAACTTTATGAGTTTTTCTACGTATCTGTAGTGTGTCGTGACCATATGTCAATGAATGGAGCTACAGTGAATTTATGAAATCGCTTCAATCATTTGTAATAACCCTGTATTACTTCTTCTGCTGATATGAGTTAGGGCAGTTCATCGTCACAGCAGACAGGATTAGCCGGCCGGTGTGGCCGAGCGGTTCTAGGCGCTACAGTCTGGAACCGCGCGACCTCTACGGTGGCAGGTTCGAATCCTGCCTCGGGCATGGATTTGTGTGATGTCGTTAGGCTAGTTAGGTTTAAGTAGTTGTAAGTTCCGTGGGACTGATGACCTCAGAAGGTAAGTCCCAGAGTACTCAGAGCCATTTGAACCATAGACAGGATTAATTGCTACCGCCCATAAAGCACGTGTACGTGTCGTGAAGGAAAGATTAGGATTGAACATCTCATTCTAAAGTGTGGCCATTAAAGATAAATGCTCAATCTCGGTGTCCGGAAGATAGAGATTCTGTAAATCATTTGCACAATATTTACGAAAATGATGTAGAAATAGACAATTTACAAATTGCATTAGACAATTTCCTTCTCAGTACAAAGTTATTATAAAGGAAGACACAAAGGAATGAAAGACTTACCTGACAGTGGACACTGATCAATAGATCACGGATTTTTAGGTCGTAAAAAAGTGTATTTTAGGCAGCTAAAATAGGCTCCTTCAGTAGTTCATTTAGGCTATATAAAACTTAAAATAGGCTCTAATAAAAACGATGTAGAGAAAATAAAAATAAATTCAAATACACAGTGTTGACAGTATGAACATCTTATTAATGGCCGCCTCTTCTGAACAAGCGAATGGAATCGACCGGTGCTTCAGATGAAAACATCTCACTGCTGGCAAATTATTTTTCGACCCGGAAAATTCACGTATAATACCTTTCACGAAACAGAGTAGTTTGATAGGACTGCCTGTAGACAGCAGCGGGAAATTCGCGAAGGGCAGTAATTTAGCTATAGAGGGCGTCTACGATTAACATTGTGATTTTTGGTGCAAATGGCTCTGAGCACTATGGGACTTAACATCTGAGGTCATCAGTCCCCCAGAACTACTTAAACCTAACTAACCTAAGGACATCACACACATCCATGCCCGAGGCAGGATTCGAACCTGCGACCGTAGCAGTCGCGCGGTTCCGGACTGAAGCGCCTAGAACCGCTCGGCCACATCGGCCGGCTTTTGATTTTTTAATCCGTGCTAAGCTCAAGGCTTATGAAACCGTTTCTTTGCGAAAACACACAGCTGGCCAGAATCCTACGAACGAAATATTTTCAAATATAACATTTAGTACTCCCACGTTCGATTCTAATGTGTAACTCAAATCTTTGACCGGTTCCCATTCGCTCACTGAAGTTACGCGCTGTCGCGCTCGGCGCGTACTTGGATGGATGACAATTCAACCGTGCCAAGTGCTGTTGGTAGTAAGGCAAGCAAAGGATTTGTAAACAGTCTCTAACGACCATCGCCTTCGGCGAGACATAAAGCCCTAAGTTTACTTCCTTTTTCTAATCTTTAAAAACACAAGAACTCTATGTCAGATTAACGAAATAGGTACTTTTTAGGATTTTGATCTCGAAATAGGCAAAATTAGGCGTCAACATCGAAATACGCAATTTTAGGTCCTATAGAACTAACGGTATTCAGTGTAGTTAGTCATGAAACGCGTAAGTACCAACTTATATGCAAATTGGAGCTTAGGAAAAAAGTAGGTTTTAACCTAAAGATCCATGATCTATTTTTTACATATGAATAATAAAACACCTATAAAGAGTATTTGGTATTAACAGGGATAGCGGTATAAAAAAATAAAAAAAAGACCGAAGTGTTAGGCAAATACAAAGCATGAGCGCATATCAACTAGCCACTTTGCTGCACGCTGGGCAGAAAATATTTTTTTCTATCTGTCGTATAGTGTGGAAAACTTGGAACCACTGTCTTACATGATGAAATAGACACTTTTTAGGATATTAAAGCCGAAATAGGCAAAAATAGACACTAACGTCTAAATAGGCTTTTTTAGGTCCTATAGAATTAACGCTATTAAGTGTAAATAGTCATGAAACGCATAAGTACAAATTTTTACGCAAATAGGTACTCAGGAACAAAATAGGTTATTACCTAAAATCAGCGGTCTACTGATCAATGCAGTAAGTTTAACATTTGTGCCAGACCGGGATTCCAATTGGCAGCTAATGTCTTTAATTCCTTTGTGTCTTGATTCGTAGTGGCTGCAGGATAAAATGATGTCTGTTCTTTCGGACGTCTCCGACCGAATATATATAATAAAAGCGACGACGCACACCAAGCTCGTTCTCATGCGGAAATCGGCGAAATGCCACGAGTAATGAGGATAATGAGCAAGGTACACTACATGAGTAGTATGTGGATAGGTTGAGAATTTGAGCCTGACGGGAGACGTGCTAGGGTTCAGTTGCAATGACCACTGTGTCCGGATGGCGTAGTGATCTGCGCATCTGCCTAGTAAGCAGCAGACCTGGGTTCGAACTCCAGCCCGGCACAAATTTTCAACTTTCTTCATTGACATAAATCAATGCCCACTGGCAGTTAATGTCTTTCAGTTCCCTTGTGTCTTCATTCATAGTGGCCGCAGTATAAAAATAGTGTCTGTTCTTTGGGATGTGTCTGAAGGAATACATACACACATATATACTACTGGCCATTAAAATTGCTACACCAAGAAGAAATGCAGATGATAAATGGGTACTCACTGGACAAATATATTATACTAGAACTGACATGTGATTACATTTTCACGCAATTTGAGTGCACAGATCCTGAGAAATCAGTACCCAGAACAACCACCACTGGCCGTAATAACGGCCTTGATACGCCTGGGCATTGAGTCAAACAGAGCTTGGATGGCGTGTACAGGTATAGCTGCCCATGCAGCTTCAACACGATACCAAGTGACTGGTGTATTGTGACGAGCCAGTTGCTTGGCCACCATTAACCAGACATTTTCAAATGGTGAGAGATCTGCAGAATGTGCTGGCCAGAGCAGCAGTCGAACATTTTCTGTATCGAGAAAGGCCCGTACAGGACCTGCAACATGCGGTCGTGCATTATCCGGCTGAAATGTAGGGTTTCGGAGGGTTCGAATGAAGGGTAGAGTCCCGGGTCGTAACACATGTGAAATGTAATGTCCACTGTTCAAAGTGCCGTCAATGCGGTCAAGAGGTGACCGAGACGTGTAACCAATGGCACCCCTATACCATCACGCCGGGTGATAACGCCAGTATGGCGATGACGAATACACTCTTCCAATGTGCGTTCACCGCGATATCGCCAAACACGAACGCTACCATCATGATGCTGTAAACAGAACCTGGATTCACCCGAAAAAATGACGTTTTGCCATTCGCGCATCCAGGTTCTTCGCCGGCCGGTGTGGCCAAGCGGTTCTAGTTGCTTCAGTCTGGAACCGCGCGACCGCTACGGTCGCAGGTTCGAATCCTGCCTCGGGCATGGATGTGTGTGATGTTCTTAGGTTAGTTAGGTTTAAGTAGTTCTAAATTGTAGGGGACTGATGACCTCATATGTTAAGTCTCATAGTGGTCAGAGCCATTTGAACCATTTTTTTGAACCCAGGTTCTTCGTTGAGTACACCATCGCAGGCGCTCCTGTCTGTGATGCAGCGTCAAGGGTAACTGCAGCCATGGTCTCAGAGCTAATAGTCCATGCTGCTGCAAACGTCGTCGAACTGTTCGTGCAGATCATCTGTTGACTCAGGGATCGAGACGTTGCTGCGCGATCAGTTACAGCCATGCGGATAAGATGCCTGTCATCTCGACTGCTAGTGATGCGAGGCCGTTGGGATCCAGCACGGCGTTCCGTATTACCCTCCTGAATCCACCGATTCCATATTCTGCTGACAGTCATTGGATCTTGACCAGCGCGAGCAGCAATGTCGCTATACGATAAACCGCAATCGCGATAGGCTACAATCCGACCTTTATCAAAGTCGGAAACGTGATGGTACTCATTTCTCCTCCTTACACGAGGCATCACAACGACGTTTCACCAGGCAACGCATGTCACCTGCTGTTTGTGTATGAGAAATCCGTTGGAAACTTTCCTCATGTCAGAACGTTGTAGGTGTCGCCACCGGCACCAACCTTGGGTGAATGCTCTGAAAAGCAAATCATTCGCGTATCACAGCATCTTCTTCTTGTCGGTTAAATTTCGCGTCTGTAGCACGTCATCTTCGTGGTGTGGCAATTTTAATGGCCAGTAGTGTATATGACTTCAGATATTTGCTGTAGCTAAACAGAGTGAACATTAATAAAACCGACAAACTGCAGAAGCGGATTCCTGACTGAAGATGGAGGAAAGAAGGTCTTATGAACGTTTGTCGGGAAATGCGTCGTTGCCACTGTGGATGGCGCTGACGAATAAAAGTTTCTCTGACCAAGTGCCGTACGTTTCTTGTGACTTGCAGGCTGTGTTATTAACGCAGTGTACTGTAAGTAGCGGAATGATCTGATAGTTATGTTAGGAACAAGCCGAGATGGCGTTTGGCGTATGGGTACGGGCAAGCTTCCTCATTTCCAGCCAGGAAACCGCCCCTACATTTTGTCGGTTTTATTAATGTTCAACATGTATTATTTGAACACTCTTAGAAAAACTCAGTTTTTTTGGCATATTACAAGTGTCTACCTACCGATTCTGCATGCATCGAGCTATAATGAAATTCTTCCCACGTTGGGCGCACCCTGTTACTATCAATACATTCAAAAGTATGGTAGATGCGAGTTTGCATTTGTGGTAGTTTTATAGGCAGAGGGAACGAAAACACTGAATTTTTCACATAACGCCACACAAAACAACTGTATTGGAACGTCAACCCCACTACGACCGGTCCACCAGTTTCCCATTTCCAGTTTAAGAATTCACGAACATCATGACGGAAGTGAGGTAGCGCACCATGCTGTTGGTGGAGGAAGTCAGCACTGTGTCACCAGTTGTGGCATGGGCTAATTTTCCAACATGTAGAGATACCGAGTCCTGTAATGGTCTTTTCGCAGAAGAAGAAGAAGAAGGGACTGTAAGCTTTAAACATTGAGACTGCACATAACACATTAACTATTAGGCTCGTTTCACACTGGGACACTTGTGACGGTCACCGGTGACTGTGGCGAACACTCCTGGGCCACTGGTGTCCCACACTGCAGCTGTTGCCAACTGATTAGTTGGTGAAATGGACTCGAGCGAGGAGGAACTGTTGTTAGTACTTGTAATGAGGAGGAGGAGGAGGAGAATGAAGACAAAACGTTCATTACACATGCATCCACTGCTACGTGATCGGCTGGAGAACGGATTGTATTACACCCTTTATGACGATCTGAGACAATCTGAGAAGAAGTTTTTTCAGTATTTTCGAATGTCAAAAACTTCATTTGATGAACTACTAGTATTCTCCTTGTAGGTTATTAACCTCCTAGCCTCGTACAGGGATAGAAAATATATTTCGCTATTCTTGTGGTCCGAAAAATACGGTATTAAAGTGAAAAAAGCATATAGAACTTACCAATTTTGTTTCTTTCATCTATGCTCTTTTCATCGAAATCTGGCACAAACTTCGTAATAATTTCTTGCCACGCTTTTATTTTCATGACTTTGTTACTGTAGTCATCGCTTTTCATATCCCAAATAACGGGACGACTTTCCACTTCACTTATAAAATCTTCTGTGTTGATGAACTCTAAACTCATGGCTGCACTGTGTGGAGAGCCACTGGGCTCAGCAACGGCTGCCTGTCTGTTGGCAACTCTGCAATGCCGTGTCTGTGATCGGTGTCCCAGTGTGAACACTCCAACACAAGCTAATGCATGTCCGGCGGTGACCGCAGCGAACAGTGTCGGTGTCCGTCACATGTGGCGAGGGTGAGTCACTGCTGGGTCACCGTGACTCGGTGACTCAGTGCAGTGTCCCGGTGTGAATGCTCCAATTCAAACGTAGGTATCTCTATCAGTGACCGTCACCGGTGACCGTCACAAGTGTCCCAGTGTGAAACGAGCCTTAGTGAATCTCGAATGTGCTCCACGATATCGTGGGGATTATCTGTTCCCCCAGATGCTGGCATCGTGCCTTTACACCGTGCCACTCGCAAAACAGAAAATTTTGTTTCATCACTGAAGAAGAGTCTCGTAAAACGTACTCTTTCTCGGCGCCCGTCGCCATCTTGCCTAAGTGCTCACTTCTGTGCACTCTTGGCACAAATCTGAAGTGCGGTTGCAAAAATACAAAACTCTAGGAGATTTCTATATGAGTGTCAAAATTTTGTGACAGTATGTCAATTAATGTAGCTACAGTGAATTTATAAAATCGCGTGAGTCATTTATGATAACAGTATACACGGTTATTACAAATGACTGAAGCGATTTCACAGCTCTACAATAACTTTATTATTTGAGATATTTTCACAGTGCTTTGCACACACACACAAAAACTCAAAAAGTTTTTTTAGGCATTCACAAATGTTCGATATGTGCCCCTTTAGTGATTCGGCAGACATCAAGCCGATAATCAAGTTCCTCCCACACTCGGCGCAGCATGTCCCCGTTAATGAGTTCGAAAGCATCGTTGATGCGAGCTCGCAGTTCTGGCACGTTTCTTGGTAGAGGAGGTTTAAACACTGAATCTTTCACATAACCCCACAGAAAGAAATCGCATGGGGTTAAGTCGGGAGAGCGTGGAGGCCATGACATGAATGGCTGATCATGATCTCCACCACGACCGATCCATCGGTTTTCCAATCTCCTGTTTAAGAAATGCCGAACATCGTGTTGGAAGTGCGGTGGAGCACCATCCTGTTGAAAGATGAAGTCGGCGCTGTCGGTCTCCAGTTGTGGCATGAGCCAATTTTCCGCGGGCTACGCGTGAAACTTGCCCGCACGCGCTCAACCGTTTCTTCGCTCACTGCAGGCCGACCCGTTGATTTCCCCTTACAGAGGCATCCAGAAGCTTTAAACTGCGCATACCATCGCCGAATGGAGTTAGCAGTTGGTGGATCTTTGTTGAACTTCGTCCTGAAGTGTCGTTGCACTGTTATGACTGACTGATGTGAGTGCATTTCAAGCACGACATACGCTTTCTCGGCTCCTGTCGCCATTTTGTCTCACTGCGCTCTCGAGCGCTCTGGCGGCAGAAACCTGAAGTGCGGCTTCAGCCGAACAAAACTACGTATCTGTAGTGTGTCGTGACCATATGTCAATGAATGGAGTTACAGTGAATTTATGAAATCGCTTCAATCATTTGTAATAGCCCTGTATTTCTACGTGCTGGTCATTTAAAGGTTACTGCGTAGAACGCTGATCACAGTACCAATTAGGATATTGGACTTTAATAGTATTATTTAACTGACGATACATTCTAGTACAGTGGTGGTCAAACTGCGGTCCTAATCAACTGTACGCGCGGCCCACCGGTTGTCACCAGTATTTTATAATAATACTCCTCTAGCAACCGACAGCCAAATCCAAAAACGTCAACTAACGTTAAGAGCTTATTGGGTGTACATTTTCTACTCAGTAGCAAACAAAAATACTTAAGGAGACAGTAATAGCTTAAGACGTGTATAATTTTATTTAGCGTTGGTTAGTTTGGCCGTTAGGCCGCGTAGCTCAGAGGCATACGGTTTAGCGTCATGGCCACTGCGGGGTTAGAGGATGTGAGAGGGGGGAATGTTTTGTTGTTTGTCTCCCAGTACTCACGGGCGTGCGCGACTCGTACCGATCACTTGCTGTATAGATTTTGACACGGAAGAGACATGAATTTGCGAATGCGCATTATAGAGACGGTCGTGTTTGAACGCCATACTATTTTGTAACAAGAAATAGGAAATTTAAATTAAGGCTAGTGTAATCCAATGGGAAAACCGGAACATAAGAGAGTCGAAGCGTCTGAGATATGATGCTACAGAAGAATGTTGAAAATCGGATGGACTGATAAGGTTAGGTATGAGGAAGCTCTCCTTACAAGGGAACCTCCCCATCGCACCCCCCACCCCTCCTCAGATTTAGTTATAAGTTGGCACAGTGGATAGGCCTTGTAAAACTGAACACAGATCAATCGAGAAAACAGGAAGAAGTTGTGTGGAACTATGAAAAAATAAGCAAAATATACAAACTGAGTAGTCCATGCGTAACATAGACAACAACGAGGAATCAGAAAGTTCAGGAGTGCCGTGGTACTGTGGTTAGCGTGAGCCGCTGCGGAGCGAGAGGTCCTTGGTTCAAGCCTTCCCTTGGCTGAAAATTTTAACTTTTTTTTCAGTTTTTGTGACAAACGCTTATGTTTTCATCACTTTTTTGGGAGTGATTATAACATCCACAAGAAAACCTAAATCGGGCGAGGTAGAATCTTTTTACCCATTCACCAAGTGTACAAGTTAGGTGGGTTGACAACATATTCCTGTCATGTGACGCACATGCCGTCACCAGTGTTGTATAGAATATATCAGACGTGTTTTCCTATGGAGGAATTGGTTGACCTATGACCTTGCGATCAATTGTTTTCGGTTCTCATTGGAAAGGCACGTCCTTTCGTCTACTAATCGCACGGTTTTGCGGTGCGGTCGCAAAACACAGACACTAAACTTATTACAGTGAACAGAGACGTCAATGAACGAAGGGACAGTTAAATAAAGAAAATAAACGTTTCACCCGAGGGAATACTTGAACCAAGGATGTCTCATTCCGCAGCTGCTCACGCTAACCACGGGACCACGGCGCTCCTGAGCTGATATTCTCCTTGATGTTGCCTATCTTGCACATAGACTACTCAGTTTGTATATTTTGCTTATTTTTTCATAGTTCCACACAACTTCTTCCTGTTTTCTCGATTGATCTGTGTTTAGTTTTTCAAGGCCTATCCACCGTGCCAACTTATAACTAAATCTGAGGGGGGTGCGATGGGGAGGTTCCCTTGTTAGAATCAGCGACGAAAGAAACATTTGAAAAACACCGAAAAGGAGGAGGACGCGATGATACATGTGTTAGACATCACGCAATAACTTCGTTGGCATTAGAAGAATCTGTGGAGGGTCAAAAAATGTAAGGGAAGACAGAGACTGGAGAACATCCAGCAAATAACTGAGTGCCTCCAGTCAGAAGTAAACGTTGTAATCGTGTTTCATATTGCATAATGCATGTCACTATAAATACAGTTACCGTTATTAATCAGTTAATAATCCACTCACACGGACAACACAACAACACTTCGCCAGCCAATTACAGTGGCAGAACTTTGGATTCACTGAGGGCGGCAGCAATATGAAACAGAGGACAGTCGACACGAAGTGTTCCGAATGATGCCTACTGTAAACGATCAATATTTGGAGACCGGCAAGAAACGTATCGCGCTCTCACTATAGCCATAGGGGCCTCATAACAAACTACTTTATGTAGGTTCCCAGTTACTAAGAAGTTCGGTTCATGTGCGGCCTTAGGTGTCACCCCACAATGTCAGTAGTGGCTCTTGAACAAAGAAGTTTGGCGGCCACTACTCTAGTTGTTTAAAGCACCCTTGGGGGAACGTATCAACAAAACTATTCGACAAGGTATGCAAGATATGCGACCCACGCCAAATCTCTTCAGATTTCGAGAAAAACGGAATAATTCCAAATACTACTCACCCTCCAGCGCGGCCCTCCATACAATAGTGTTTGGCGACGTACAGTTTCCGCCCGACCGCATGTTACGTGTTACCAGATACATTAATTTCATACACCTGAGGATCAGATTTTAAAATCCCGAAACCGTTCTTGGTTTGTTTAAACAAGTAGTACAACTGAAGCGAATCTCGCTAAATCAATTATCAACTATCTGTATAATAAGTAATGGTTGCAAAAACATTTGAAAGCCGACTTGGGGAAGATCCATTTCGGTTCCAAAGAAACGTAGGAACACATGAACGTCGTGATATAGTGTATTGACGTGTTTTGTAGTAGACTTTCATAAATAAGACACCTGATGAGGGACGAATGTTCGAAACGCCTAAAGTAATGCGCATTTAAGCATTTGAATCAATGTTAGGTGACTGATTACAGCCATAAACCAATTTTCGTCACATAGTCGATATGGCTTACAGCTAGAGTTGTAAAGCTACATTAGGCTATCATAGGCCATCATAAGTAAACTTAGACTACAGTGATTTTCCTAGCAGCTTTGGTCAATTGCGGTCGCACCCACATTAACTGTACATTAGGTGTGTTGCATATCTATCATGCGAGCGCTTTCTTTACGTACGCGATCAGTGTCGTACTAGATTTCCCTGCTAAACTGGAAGCAGTGAACCATTTAGAAACTGAGCTCAGGATATATAAAGGTCCAGGAAACCTAAGGAACATTTTTGTTCTGCATAGTTATCCTCGTGTTACTTAATAATAAACAGTATTTATGACAAAATCGAAACTTCATGATTTGTAACAGAAAACGGAGGTAACTTGTAGGGCAAGTAACAAAAACAACACACATTTATCATATAGCGCTAGAAAACAAAAAGGTAAAATAGTAAAAAAGTAAAACAAAAAATATATCAAACATTGATTCAGTATTTCGTCGACATTATATAAAACATGCCCCTGTCATTCACAAATAACTTTGGCATTTATCAACAATTACAGGAAACCCTTGCCTTTGATCTTGATGAAGAGCGTTCTATTGAATACAAAATAAAGACAATTGTTGTGTTTGTGTATGTAAACTGTACTTGGAAAGTAATTGGCTTGGTTACATAAAAGTGCAGAAGTTGCACGACTAACCGATTTTTTTATTGCTTATAAAATGCAATTTATATTCTGTAAGGATATAGAACACACAATGGACTAACACTAAACGATGTTCGGTTCTAATTAAGTGCAAAAAAAAAAAAGTCCAGACAAACAAAAACAGAGAGGAATCGTCGGCTCCCAGTTTCTCTCTTGCACATTTTCTCTCTTACACATTAATTTATGTTTCTTTCCCTACCAACGCTACCGGTAATTTTACCGCTTACTACTTTGTTTATCTAGCGTACCAAAACTACTGAACCGTATTTTTGGTAGAGCGCATCTATACTCACATTGTTTATGGCGATACTGTGAAATCTGACTGGAGGGAGGCATCTACCAGAATGTTAAACCCCGCCTCGTCGTGACTGTAAAGGGACCGCTGAGTCACGGAATCGCGCCGGATGTTTCCTCATTAGACGGTGTGTGGCGGAGGGTGAGTCACACAATTCTCCCCGCGACAGCTCTCCAACGGCGCGCCGCACTCTCGCGCCGCCCTTAAAGCCACACTCACTGCGCCACCCCTATCACGCGCACGTGGTGTTCGGGGAGGGCAGCTCGGGGTAGTTGGAATGCCGCCGTTGGCCGCAGTTTCATTAAAGAAGCCCGTCGTATTCCTCGCGCCCCCATACACAGTGGCGGTGGCGCGGATGAGTTCTGCTGAAACACTGTGCTCTCTCTGCCCCTCTCATTCGGTTCGCTCCACCGCCCTCCAGATACGGTCGGCTTCTACCCCTTTCCTGTCCCTCCCTCCCCCCTCCCCCCCCTCCCACCCTCCCCCCCCCCCCTCCACCGACTCCCCAAACGCCGACACGGGTCACTCCGTTAAAAGAAAAGAGGTGAGGCCGAGAACGCTGGTTGTGGAACACGCGCGCTGGAAAATAACTCTGCCGGCTTTTTGTGCCGTGGTCTGGGTCCGGGTTGGAGGGGAGGGTAGGGGGTTGAAAGGGGGCAGGAATGCAGGCCAGCGCGACCGCAAGCCGACCCACTCGTCTCCACGCGGATGCCGCGATTGAATTAAATGAACAGAAAAGCGGCAGGGCGCCGCACCGCACCGACCTATTCTGACGCCAACCCTTCAGACGGCATTTCACCCTCTCCCTTGTCCGCCACGCGCTCCCAATTCAAAGGCTGAGTACTCGTGCGGACGGCTTAATATCGTTTAAAATAAAATTGTATTAGGAATCGGCAGCCGCGAAATCTCTCCGAAGAATTGTGCGGCGATTTCGTGCAGCCATTGCAGCCCTCTGCCAGCGTGCATAATTTCTTTGCTTACTGGCGGGAATATAAAGATCAAAGGTACAACGTGAAACATAAAATCAAAAGACTCTGATCGTTCCAATTATTTCCTGCTACTTTCCGTCGCCCATAACAACGTGAAGTGCAAGGTCTTTCCCCGTTTGCCACCACTACTGTGGTAATGATTTTAATTGCCTAATGAACAATTTGTAGGTTCAGAGAGAGCTTTTAACATTGCTGACTCGAATATACTCTTGAAATATGTAAGGTAACAGGGATAAAATTGAGGGAGCAGAAGGTTATCCAAATTTACTATTAAAAGCATATAGCATTATAAGAGGTGAGGGACGTAAAAGAGAGGCAGTAGTTGAAAAAGATGTGAGACAGGGTCGTAGCCTATTCCCGGTGTTGTTCAATCTGTACATTGACTCAAGCAGACTAGGAAACACTTCGGAAATGGAATTAAAGTTCGAGAAAAGTTCTGTCAGAGGCAGCAAAAGACCTGAGAGGGCAGTTGAAATGAAAGGACGGTACAAAACGAACATCAACAAACGCAAAATAGTGATAGAAAAATGTAATCGAATCATGTTAGGAAATGATACACTAAACGAAGTAGAAATTTTGCTATTTGGGCATCTAAATAACTGATGAGGGGCGAAATAAGTATGGCAGCAAAAGAAAAAAAAAGTTTCTGAAAAAGACGAATTTCATATCCTGAAATATAAATTTAAATGCCAGGAAGTCTTTTCTGAAACTATTCATCTGGAGTGTAGCCTTGTACGGCAGTCAAACCTGCTCGACAAAACAGCTCAGATTGAAAAAAGAAGCATTTTCGGTGCTACATAAGAATGGCGAAGCTTAGATTGGTACACCGAATAAATGGAAATGGAAATGTCGTGTGGCTAGGGCCCTCCCGTCGGGTAGACCGTTCGCCTGGTGCAGGTCTTTCGATTTGACGCCACTTCGGCGACCTGCGCGTCGATGGGGATGAAATGATGATGATTAGGACAACACAACACCCAGTCCCTGAGCGGAGAAAATTTCCGACCCAGCCGGGAATCGAACCCGGGCCCTTAGGATTGACAGTCCGTCACGCTGACCACTCAGCTACCGGGGCGGAAGACCGAATAAATAATGAGGTTACAGTGATTATACTTCCGAAGAAGAGGAAATTAGCGCACAACTTTAAGAACAGAAGATTTCGTCTGAGAAGACGCATCATGAGTGTTGAAGGAGTCGTCAGTTTGGCAGTGAATGAAAGTGTATATGTGTGTGCGGCGGCGGGGGAGGGGGTGTGTGTGTATTGGAATAAAGAGAGAGACTAGAGAGACTAATCAGCTTCAAACAGATGCAGGTTGCAGCAGTTAGGATAGAAGAAGGTCGAGAGTAGTCTTCAGACTGAAGACCTCAACTGTGAGACCTCCCATCACCAACGTATAAACCGGTAGTGATGCAGCAGTTAACCCGCTAGATTCGTATCTGAGACGAACGAGACTCATATCGCCGCGCCGAACAAGGTGGCGCGGTGGTAAGACACTGGAGTCCTCTTCGGGAATACTATCGTTAACCTACCGGTTTCACGACAGTGTAGACACATCGTCAGGTTTATCTGGCAGGAATACAAGTCACTGTGTGAAATTTTGTGAAGTGGCTGAGAGCGGTTCTAGGCGCTTCAGTCTGGAACCGCGCGACCGCTACGGTCGCAGGTTCGAATCCTGCCTCGGGCATGGATGTGTGTGATGTCCTTAGGTTAGTTAGGTTTAAGTAGTTCTAAGTTCTCGGGGACTGATGACCTTATATGTTAAGTCCCATAGTGCTCAGAGCCATTTGAACCATTTTTGAAGTGGTTGAAATATAGAACCGTAGATAGTGTTGGCCATCAATAAAAAGAACAATGACAAGTACCCTCAGTGGTCATATTTTCATAATGTAAATGGACAGTTATGAAGTCCCTGCGTTCGAGAAGTTATCCACATTAAAAGTCAAACCAGATTTGTGGGTTGTCATAATAAAATTAACCACATCCAAAAGATGTTTGTCAAGATGTTCGAAGTATGACTGCTAGGAAAAGCGGGGAAACACCCTACACGGGCTGCCTACTCCACATCTCCCTGTTAGCAATATGGCCGATGTACACAAATCATACAGGATTTTAAGTTTTACTTCCATCTGTTTTATGCAGCTGGTGTCAACCGAATCCTGTAATATACCCTACGGGTTGCTATCCAGTAACCTATATTTCATATTTCTTACTCTCGACGTTTCGGTTCCGTGGCATAGTATTAGTTTTCGCATTAATTATCCCGTGTCCATATAGTACTTTCCCTAGACGTTACTTAATTTTTAGGCGCTTTTATCCCCATTCACATTACTGTGTCGCTCATTATTTGTTATTTCCCCACTTTTTGATGGGCCTGGCTTATTCAGCAGACATGTTTTTGTACACTTTTGGGACACATCTTTTGGGTGTACTCAGTTTTGTTGTAACAGCTCAGATTTGTCTGTGAAAATATAAACACTGTGAGTATTTGTAATCTTTTTTTTTTTGTTGAATGACAACACTATCTGTGGTTCTGCCGTTTCATAAAAATTCATACAGCGATTTTTATTCTTGACAGATAAACCTGAAAGTTGGGCTACACTGATGTGAAACCAGTAGCTGCGAATAAAGCACATTCATACAGAAACACCTCATCATTGTAACTAAGTTATCCTCCAGACATCTGAGTCTCATCTTTGTCTACGATAATGATGAAAGCTGAACAAATGAATTAAAATTTGTGCCATGGCCAAGACTTGAGCCTGGGTATGCTTGCTTGCTAGACAGGAATGCAAGCCATTACACCACCATAGCACTATAGCTAACATTGCTGCACTTCATAATTCAATTTTCCTTGAGACATTTGAGTCTCATCATTATCGACAGTAAGATGGAAGCTCAAGATATGGATTAAAATTTGTGCCATGGCCTGGACTTGAACCTGGGTCTCGTTGTGTACTAGGGAGGAATGCTTGACTTTTTTTAATTGTTATAATTTTATGGTAATTTCAATGGTAATTGACTGTTTTTCATTGTTATTCCTGGAACCGCGTGACCGCTACGGTCGCAGGTTCGAATCCTGCCTCGGGCATGGATGTGTGTGATGTCCTTAGGTTAGTTAGGTTTAATTAGTTCTAAGTTCTAGGGGACTGATGACCTCAGAAGTTAAGTCCCGTAGTGCTCAGAGCCATTTGAACCATTGTTATTCACAGTTTCTCCGAGCTGTGGTTGTCTTCCTCAGAATGTTGTTTGTATCAAAAATGAATGCAAAGCTGTTCGCGTCTGTATCGGAATGCTACACGTGTTCCCTGGGTAATGCTAAATAAACTGCATCAACGAACCTCTACACGCCACACAAGATCTCCTAGCGAACACATTGTGATGACAATTAGTATTCGGGAGTGCGGCAGATCAAATTCCCGTCCCGTTATCCCGGTTTAGGTTTTCCGTCATTCCCCTAAATCGCTTAAGACGATTGAAGGACTGCAGATTTTTTTCCACATCGGCCCCTGTCTGAGCTCGTGCTACAACTCCAACAACTTCGTTAGTGACAGGATGTTAAACCTACCTTCCATTTCATTAGCGAACTGTTAGTGTCACCGTTATGATTCACCAATGGAGCACAGAGGAACACGGAAGAATTCTAGCGACGATACAGGCCGTACATTTGGACACAAGCGACTTTGACAATGGGCATATAGTTACTAATCGGCGCTTGGGAATGAGCTTCATGGAAACCCCATCTATGGGAAATGGCGGAATGACAAACTACGAGCAGACGACACGGTGTTGTATGTCAAATCCTCATCACAGAATGTGGAGGTTGGATGCTTGCCATCTCTGTAAAGCAGTATAGGAAGCGATCTGTGACAGATCTGGTACACTGGTATGTGTTTCGGAGGACACTGTTCATCGCACATATTGTAATATGTGGCTCCTCTATTTTCCCCCACGTCGACCCAACGACAACGTCAGTCACAATTGCATTGGGCATGTATATCAATGGGAACGTGTCGCTTGGTCGGATGAATTGCATTTGTTGTTACGCATGGGCGTGTCCGCCAACGCCGTCTTCAATCTAACGACTTCGCGACACGTGGACCTCGCCATAGACACGAGTCGGTTGGGGCAGTTTTATACTATGGAAGCAAGCGTCTGGGCTTCCATGGGACCTGTGGTAATAACGCAAGAGCTATGGACATGTCGGTCCCGATGTCGGTAGCATCTTACAACAGGATAACTATTCACGTCACAAGATCACAGTGGTTTGAGTAGTGTCATAGTGTCTTGGCCTTCACCGATCTGAGCTCGAAGGAAGTCATATGAAACGCTGTCGGTCGCCAGCTTCACCTCACAAGCCAAAGCCCGTAATTTAAGGGAATGAGAGGACATCTGGTTCCGCAAACGCACCAAGCGCTGATCGAACCCATGAAACGCAAAATCGCCGTTTTGCCCTTTTAAGCATGTGGTCGTAATGTTATCTCTCGTATCGGGCTAAGCCACGATCCTCACGCCGGCGAGGGTGGCCGAGCGGTTCTAGGCGCTACAGTCTGGAACCGCGTGACCGCTACGGTCGCAGGTTCGAATCCTGCCTCGGGCATGGATGTGTGTGATGTCCTTAGGTTAGTTAGATTTAAGTAGTTCTAAATTCTAGCGGACTGATGACCTCAGAAGTTAAGTCCCACAGTGCTCAGAGCCATTTGAACCATTTTTGAACCACGATCCTCCACTTAAAGCGTTCTCCCAGTGGTTCTGTTCCCACATAGCACGCTGGGGAACCTGCGCTGTTTGTATTGCGAAATCGTAGGTGCGAACATGAGCGACCGGAGACGTACTCTCATAGCCTGTGTTTTCCATTTGTGTTCGTTTCTTTTCTTTCGTCGGGATACATGTTTGCGACGTTTTTTAGAAAATATATATTTTTTCAAATGGTTCAAATGGCTCTGAGCACTATGGGACTTAACTGCTGTGGTCATCAGTCCCCTAGAACTTAGAACTACTTAAACCTAACTAACCTAAGGACATCTCACACATCCATGCCTGAGGCAGGATTCGAATCTGCGACCGTAGCGGTCGCGTGGTTCCAGACTGTAGCGCCTAGAACCGCTCGGCCACTCCGGCCGGCATATATATCAGTCAGTTTCTATGTAAAATGTGACAGGTAATAATAAAGGAATCATGTTTAAAAATAGTTTTCGACGGCTGATCACGGATACCAGGAAATGCTATTTCAAGTCACGATGTGGCAAAAATTTTAATTGGTTAATACATATTTATTTGTTAATTGATCTGTTTCCTGAAGGGGTTCACTCCAGTGTAATATGGTTCAAGGTCCGAACATTCCGTACTTTTCCTGTACTCATGATACAATATCAGTCTAGCTGTGTGGAGCGTTGACACCAGGTTGCGAAATGACATAAACGAGAATGAGCGATTGAGAATGAGACCACGACTTCGAAGCTAGAAGTAAAGGTACAAACACAATTTTTCAAAAAATAACGTAGAAGTGCGGAACTGCTATTTCTAGAAAGTTTTTCGTTATTATGTGGCCCCGAGACTATTTCTCCATTCTTTCTAAGATCAGCTGTTTTCAAGCGAATGGAACTGCGCGCTCCATCACTTCCGTGGAAAGTTGCTCCGTACGCCAGCTTCCGACGGTTGTTAGATATTCGGCGAAGTCTTCATCCAACTCTCGCCTTTTTATCGTATTTTAAAAACCCTGTATCAGAAGTTAATTTTTCACTGCTATTATTTCGCTTGACATTTGTAATGGCTGCTCAGAATAAAGAACACCACATTAAAACTTTCTCGGCTGTCTCGAGAGTTACCCATCGATTTTATCGTAACTGTACTCCTACTTCTTTCACTGGAGAAAAAAGGAGTTATCGCGGCACATTCGTTGCAGTTTGGGTAAGGATTCGGCGGTGCATTTAACTCTCCATCCATCTTTTCTTGTGTCTTGCTTATTTTCGTAACTGCATAAAGATTAGACTTCGTCATGGGTCTTCATTTCCTACAGAATTATTCCACGGGACGTATGTAGATTCGGCTGCTGGAGCAGTAGACGAAAAAGAAGACGTGAGCTACTTTTCTTTTCGTTTGCATAAATTTCGGAAAGGCGAATATCGGGATAATACAGGCCTAATATAGTTCCACAATTCCTGATAGAGGAAAATGAAAAGACGGCGTAACTGGTTTGGTGCCAAGTTAGGAAACTGATTAGTTGTTGTTCGTCCATTGCTTAAACCTACATTTTTTGCTGTTGATTTAACGTAAGACAGACCTCTGTCGAGCCTGTTAGTATGAGAGGATTCGAGGCTAATTCCGTGTTTCCAGAGTTTCTAAAAGCTTCTGGATCACTGTCACAGCAATATCTTCTAAGGAAAATATGTTGTTATGGGATATATAACAGAGTTTTCTCCTTGGTCAAAAATTTCCAGACAGACAGGATGGAGACGGCTGTTCATGTTCATGTCGTACATTAATGACTTAGCGGACGGTATTAAATGCAATTTCATACTCTTCACGGGTGATGCATTTACTTTTATCTTTGTGTTGACCAACTAGGATCAGAAAACAACTCCAATTCCTCGTGTCTCGTTGCTATTTATCGATTACGCCTTCATATTCCCCCCGTACTATACTTTCCCTTCTTACGTCCATGTTGTTCCCGGCTTGTTATTTCATTTCCATTTGAAGGCTTCTAAATTTATTATTTTATTTCTGAGCAAGTTTCGAGCTTTTATTTCCGATTCTTTGATGTTTTACCTTTCTGGTTATTTCTCCTTTCTGTCATCCAAACTATTGTTGATTTCTTTTTTTCAGAAATACCGGAATATTTGTTCGTTCGCCTGTTCTCATTCATTCGTTCGTTCGAGTACTCCTAAGAAGATTGACACTAGCTTTGCCATAACTGCAGATATTTTGTGTGTGTTTTTGCAGATGTCCTATTCCTTTATCATTGCTCTTCTTTGCTCCTTTTCCAACCATGTGTAATTTGTATTGCGCCGGTTATTTTCGTAGTAATCGATCTTTCAAGTAGCTGTAGTCTGCCTAGTTTATAATTCATCGTTCAGCATTTACATGTATATAATAATTCTGGTCGTACTACGGTGCCATAGTGTTTTAGTTATGTATTTCTAGAAATGCATTTCTTGTTGAAGAACTTTTATGTCAAACCAAATGCACTTTTCTCTTTAGTAACTTTTACATGTATTCTATATTTTCCTACTCCATTCTGTTGTATAGTTTGTCCAAGATATTTAAATTTACTAACTTGGTCGAATATATTTTGGTTCTTATGTATCTTGGAGCTTTTTTATGTTTCTCATTTTTTTGACCTGAAAATGTGATACCAGCTGTATTCGTTTTCCTATCCGGAAGATTTTTTTGATTAACTACTTCTGTCAGATTTTGTGAAAGTATTGAAAAATAGTCTGTAAAATCCATCGGTTTAACTTAATTCAGTTTGGTTTCCTTCCCAAAACTACTAGTTCAGTTTTTATAATTTTTTAACTCCAAATTCCAAATATTTGCGTTTTTTCTACGGCACAGTTAAACAGCAAAGCTGGAAAGCCGACCACTTGGTACAACAGTAGTCATTAAATATCTATTTGTTGGAGTTTCATGAAGTATGTTCGCTAAATTTGCTTTATCATCGAACACTCCAGATGTATCTATGTTAAAGTCTACAGAATCAGATGCTCTGTTGGAATCAATAAATGATACTATTATAGGTTTGTGGATTACTCTCCTGTGGCGAATTTGAGTTTAGAATCTGTTCTTTGCAGAATCTTACATTTCGAAATATAGCCTCATACTCAGCCGATTTTGTGTCTAAAAGTTTCTTCGACTCTTTTCAGGAGCATTTTTGGTAATATTTTGTATGCCACTTGCAGAAGTGACACTCATATCTAGCTATTGACATTTTGTTTGTCTCCCTTTGCGTGTGGCGGGTGGATTAATGCGTTTATTTATGAGACAACTAAATTCGGTAAAAAAGTAGAGTAATATCCAGTCAGATCTCGACAGCGTGGTGGGAAGGCTGGCAGCTATATCTAGATGTTGATAAATTCGGACTTCGCACTTCATTAAATGGAAAACAGTGATATCCTTAGACTGCAGGAGTAATGAGTAGACTCACACGTATCGTGCGAGTATTTGGGAGTAACAGTGTGTGGAGATGTGAACTGAAACGATCACATAAACTCAGTTGTAGGTAAAGTAAATCGCTGATTTCGATCGAATCGCTGGTAGGATACTGGGAAATTAAAGTTCGTCTACAAATGAATCGGATACAAAACGGTTGTACAGCTCATACCCGAAAACCGCTCAAGTGTGTGGAACCGTAGTAACAGGGACGCTAAAAGGGAGTCCCCTGCCAGAAAAACGGAGTTTGTGCCGCCGAGCTGGGCGGCCCTACAAGGCCCTCTGTATTTCGAGACCACGGCACATGCGCTCGGGTGAGCTGTTTAGTCTCCAACATGTTGTTGCTGTTGTGGTCTTCAGTCCTGAGACTGGTTAGATGCAGCTCTCCATGCTACTCTATCCTGTGCAAGCTGCTTCATCTCCCAGTACCTTCTGCAGCCTACATCCTTCTGAACCTGCTTAGTGTATTCATCTCTTGGTCTCCCTCTACGATTTTTACCCTCCAAGCTGCCCTCCAGTACTAAATTGGTGATCCCTTGATGCCTCAGAACATGTCCTACCAACGGATCCCATCTTCTAGTCAAGTTGTGCCACAAACTCCTCTTCTCCCCAATTCTGTTCAGTACCTCCTCATTAGTTATGTGATCTACCGATCTAATCTTCAGCATTCTTCTGTAGCACCACATTTCGAAAGCTTCTATTCTCTTCTTGTCCAAACTATTTATCGTCCACGTTTCACTTCCATACATGGCTACATTCCGTACAAATACTTTCAGAAACGACTTCCTGACACATAAATCTATACTCGACGTTAACAAATTCCTCTTCTTCAGAAAATTCAGTGTCCAACATAACCGTATTAAAATCGAGTCCCCCTGACACGTTGTATTTGTATTCATTTATGTTCGAACGACAAAGTCTAAAGCGGTCGACACACGGAGCGTGCATTCGAACGTAGAGCGTGCCGAGTCTCTGACTTCATAGCGTGGGAAAATCACGCTGGGGAATCTCTTCGAACATATGGGACAATATATTGCCTGTCAGACATCCTGAGCGTGTGTCTGAGCGTAGAGCAGTGAGATGGAAGAACGGCACCTACGTCAGATGACACCATCTCTCTTCAGTACAGAGTCGCGAGACGCCATTCTGGCTCTCAACTGAAGCCCATATGTATATACGGCGTTCAGATGCACCAGATAATTTCAGATCTCTCGAACCACGGGGAATAGGTGTTTGTGCTATCCTCATCATTTCATCTTCATTCGTGAACGTGGAGAGACTGGACAGTAAAAAGATTGGGACTTTGTACGGCGCTGATAATCGCGCAGTTGAGCGCCCCACAAACCGATATCATCATCATCATCATCATTATTAACCCGTCGTTAATTGTACGATTTGTTGTAATAAAACGACGGGAAACATCATCTTGATGATTAAAAGGTTATTGTAACTTGCTTATTATGAAAGTATGCCGTTTCAAGGCAACGGAATATTGAGGACCTATCAAAAATGAATTGTTCTTGGTACAACATTTTTACAAGTAAATGTCAGTTAGTAATAACATATCCGATTACAGCTTTCTGGAGACGGTCAGATATCAAGTCCTATATCATATATGGTCGGTACATCATAGTGATTAGAGACGGATTTTAGTAATTTAACACATGATGATGTAGCCGGCCGATGTGACCGTGCGGTTAAAGGCGCTTCAGTCTGGAACCGCGTGACCGCTACGGTCGCAGGCTCGAATCCTGCCTCGGGCATGGATGTGTGTGATGTCCTTAGGTTAGTTAGGTTTAATTAGTTCTAAGTTCTAGGCGACTGATGACCTCAGAAGTTAAGTCGCATAGTGCTCAGAGCCATTTGAACCATTTTTTTGAACACATGATGTAGTGCTGCTTCGTGTCATTGGTTCTCTCTCTCTCTCTCTCTCTCTCTCTCTCTCTCTCTCTCTCTCTCTCTCTCTCCCTCCCTTCCCCCCTCCCCCCTTTTTTTGTACTTACCTTTCCGTTTACTGATAGATTGTGACTCGTTCTTGTTAGTTTAATAGAAGAATATTCTATAATAGTCGATGTTACGCAAATGTAAGAGCGCTCTTTCTGACGCACGAGTTTGTTCCAGTGGCTTCATCTAAAAGGCAGCTTACGTTACCTGCAGCATGGTATATTGTATTTTGTTGTTTCAATTTTTGTATTTCACACGTTGTACGAATTTTGCTACGGAATAGGAACAGTGACCAAGTAAGAATTTTACTAAAAAGTGAGAACGATGAATAATTTTTGTCTTATGTTGAGAACTGTTGTAGATTTGCATCGCAATTTTTGGAATGGAACCTTTATAAGCCGATTACTTTATTGGTGGGACACGGCACTTCCCTTTTTCACCTCATACCATGCCCATGGCTATTGAACTTCTTATTTGTGAATACTACAGACAGAAAAATCTGACTAGCGTATGGACAAGGGAGGAAATGTGCGTCTGAATAAAACTAACGTAGGAATTTTACAGCCGTCCATTTCGTAAACAGGGTGATTTGCGAGCCTGTTACAGCCGACAATTGCCGCAAGAAAAATGGCTCTGAGCACTATGGGACTTAACATCTACGGTCATCAGTCACCTAGAACTTAGAGCTACTTAAACCTAACTAACCTAAGGACAGCACACAACACCCAGTCATCACGAGGCAGAGAAAATCCCTGACCCCGCCGGGAATCGAACCCGGGAACCCGGGCGTAGGAAGCGAGAACGCTACCGCACGACCACGAGCTGCGGACAATTGCCGCAAGAGCGCGCTGCTATCCGTATATCACGTTGAGGCACACGTACAAAGTACGTAAGTCGTATCGTTTCTGATCTTTCAGTAGCAAGTTGAGGTCACCACGCTCAACTTTGACGTTCGAAAGCGCCGTCCGTGTGCTGACGGCTTTAAGCCGGCGGCGGCACATCTTACGCTATGCCGAGCTGACAGTGATTTAATGAGTAAGTTATGAACAGTCAAGCACTGGAGAAATATTTTGCCGCGAAGAATCTTCAAAATTGTACTGATATTTGTTTGTCCTGCTGGGAAACCAATCACGTACAATGGGTTCGTTTAGGGACATTGGAAACCTTAAGGGCGACGCAGCCCATTGCCTGGAGTGTAGATTGTACCGCAGAACTGTTACGTTCTACAGACGTCGAATTCGTTTTCGGAAGGCGCTGTGTGGGAAGGCCGTGCTGTGGTATTCGAGAGTACACTTCCAGGGGAAAAGTAAATAATACAGTACAATCACGTAACAGGACCACATACGATTGTTGAACTTGAGAAAATTTTCCGACAGTATGGAATGAGATCTTAGGGGAATAGGAAACACTCTTACTTTTCGATAGTTCGAGATGGACCGAAGAGGTTGGCCTGATAATTTTGGTAAAGTTTCCAGTTATGTATTTCGATGTGTGATAGAGGGCAGTATAAAGTGAGCATGATCGTTAATATCAGCTTTGGATGATTTTCTGCCTGTTTTCTTAGCTAAACTGAAAACTGATTTTGTTAGTACAAGACCGTTTGGCTTATTATACAGACTGCTTAAAGACTGAGGTCGATAAAAGCCATGAATTGTGAAATATTTTGGCGACCAAGTCTAATCATTGAATACTGTGTTAACATTTGACTGTTAACATAGTGATTTTGGTCCTAGTTTGTAATCGGACGGTCGTTGGTAGGATATGGATGCTGATTGTAGTAAGAATGAAGAAATTACTAAACCTAATTAGCCGGCCGGAGTGGACGAGCGGTTCTTGGCGCTTCAGTCTGGAACTGCGCGACCGCTACGGTTACAGGTTCGAATCCTGCCTCGGGGATGGATGTGTGTGATGTCCTTAGGTTAGTTAGGTTTAAGTAGTTCTAAGTTCTAGGGGACTGATGACCTCAGATGTTAAGTCCCATAATGCTCAGAGCCATTTGAACCAAACCTAATTATTTCCACCTAGAATCAAGTTTGAACTTGTTGACGGCGTTTGTGACGTTCTAGCATGAAAATAGAAGACAATTTCCAAACAGCATACCTCATTTAGCTAGTGAACCTAGTCCTGAAATATTGAATAAATCTACACAATATGAAGTCAACAGGGAGCAGTTAAAGGACACGTCCGGTACGTTCTTTGTTTTTACAGTTTTTCATTGAGTGAGTTACATTATTTGTCGCTCTAGACCTGATCTTGAATTTGTTGACTCAGGTGAAGGAGCAGTGACCCAAAATGAACTGCACAGCCGTACTCGTGATGGATATATAGACACAGAGCGGACAAAAACTCTACTTATATTACTTATGAAACTTCAGTTCTTTCCTTCGTCGAAAAACGAAATTAAAAGTAACTTCCAGTCAATAGCGGCGTGAATGCAAACGCGTTTACAGTTCTCGTTCTGTCGATTGTCATTAACAAGAATTACTGTAGTTTCCATAAAACATGTACATCGATGCAGCAGAGCGTGGCAAAACGGCGCTGCAAGTGTGTTAAGTCGGTTAAAACTCCAACTGAACGCCACTGCAGCGCAATAGCGCGAAATTATTCGTTTCGAGGGAACAAAATCTGCAGCTCGTTATCTTCCTATGCGTAACGAGCGCTCCACACACACACACACACACACACACACACACACACACGCCCATCTGAGTTAATGGTCGAGTGAGTAATTGTTTTCGTGTGGAGCTAGTAGGTTAAATTTCTATAAATGTTGCATGTGCAGTGGACATGCTTTGAAGTGGATATTATCGGTCGTGTGTTGTTTTTTTTCCGAGCGCACAATGAGAGAACTATAAACTTGTGTGCTGTCAGAAATTGTTAGGATCCTAGGTTGCTGTGCTGGAAACAGCCTCCCTGATTGTGAAAAAAGTAATAAAGCAAAATACAATACAATAAAATAAAAGTCAGTCTCTTGGAGCATATAGTCAGTAGAGCAGTTTTAAGAATCATAGAATGAAGGCTTTCACGGCAGGTGTTGTCATCACTCCCATAAGAGTCTTATGTATGGACCACGGCATCGCATCCCGGAAGTGTTGAGTTTTAAGAATGTCTACATAGAAAATAAAGTTTATTACTAACTCAAAAAAAGTAAACCAAAAATTTTACACATATGAATTGGACATGGAGAAAGGTAGAAAAGTTTAAGTATCTAGGAGAGACAGTTCCAGAAAATATGTTAGAAAATATTACCCCTACTAAAAGGGTACACAAAATACAAAGGACATATGGAATAACATAGAATATTCAGGAATAAGAAGTGGAAGAAATGCATAAATAATGCTTTGCATGGGTAACACAGAATGCCTCGGCGGAAGTTAATATACGGCACTGAATTATAAATATTAGAGAGAAGAATAAGGGAAAATGTACGTCCAACAAGAAGCAAAGAAGTCTAAAAATTAAGATGCAGTGATAAAATACACGAAAACATACGAGTACATAAAATAACAAGGAATACGAAAAGAAGACAAATATTTTTTGGGCATTTCTGCATGGTGAATGACACTAGCTTGATAACAGAGTATGAGAAAGGAAGGTTCAGTGAGAAAGGAAAGTAACCATAAGCTGCATCCGAGACGTTAAAAAATTTAAAAATGCTCAACGTCAAGCAGAAAGAGAGATTTTCAGAAGACAGGTGACGTTTCCTGCAGTACGTGGTCAGTTTTACTACAGTATTCTTGCTGTCGAGTCCGGCAGAGAGGAGACGATAAAAAATCTAAGGACAAGCAGCAACGCGAGGGGAAGTTCATCAGCTGACGTTAGTGCGCAAAGTACGGCCATGAGACGGGTCAGATGAAACACGAGCGTAGATTTACGCGCTCATTGCTTTTATGGTTCCCTCGCAACGTAATTGTGAATATAATTCAGCACGAACGAGCAGACCACTTACCCATATGGAGCTAGTAGCACGTGAGTTTTCGTGACGCGTGCCGGCCCACTGAAAGCGAAGTACGGAAGCGGGCAGAAGTGGCAGAGAAGCCAACACACCTGAGCCCACCTGAAAATTACGCGAATCAGCTTGAGAGCCCGTCGCCATAATGTGCTCCGCTTCGCCGTCGCGCTGATTATGGTCTCTTATGCCGGCTAAAGTAAGGGAAGCTGTACTCTGCAGTGTCCATTTCACAAAAAATACTCCGCCCTGCGCGGTCTACATCTACATCTACATCCATACTCCGCAAGCCACCTGACGGTGTGTGCCGGAGGGTACCTTGAGTACCTTTATCGGTTCTCCCTTCTATTCCAGTCTCGTATTGTTCGTGGAGAGAAAGATTGTCGGTATGCCTCTGTGTGGGCTCTAATCTCTCTGATTTTATCCTCATGGTCTCTTCGCGAGATATACGTAGGAGGGAGCGATATACTGCTTGAGTCCTCGGTGAAGGTATGTTTTCGAAATTTGAACAAAAGCCCGTACCGAGCTACTGAGCGCCTCTCCTGCAGAGTCTTCCACTGGAGTTTATCTATCATCTCCGTAAGGCTTTCGCGATTACTAAATGATCCTGTAACGAAACGCGCTGCTCTCCGTTGAATCTTCTTAATCTCTTCTGTCAACCCTATCTGGTACGGATCCCACACTGGTGAGCAATATTCAAGCAGTGGGCGAACAAGTGTACTGTAACCTACTTCCTTTGTTTTCGGACTGCATTTACTTAGGATTCTTCCAATGAATCTCAGTCTGGCATCTGCTTTACCGACGATCAACTTTATATGGTTATTCCATTTTAAAGCACTCCTAATGCCTACTCCCAGATAATTTATGGAATTAGCTGCTTCCAGTTGCTGACCTGCTATATTGTAGCTAAATGATAAAGGGTCTTTCTTTCTATGTATTCGCAGCACATTACACTTGTCTACATTGAGATTCAATTGTCATTCCCTGCACCATGCATCAATACGTTGCAGATCCTCCAGCATTTCAGTACAATTTTCCATTGTTACAACCTCTCGATACACCACAGCATCATCTGCAAAAAGCCTCAGTGAACTTCCGATGTCATCCACCAAGTCATTTATGTATATTGTGAATAGCAACGGTCCTATGACACTCCCCTGCGGCACACCTGAAATCACTCTTACTTCGGAAGACTTCTCTCCATTGAGAATGACATGCTGCGTCCTGTTATCTAGGAACTCCTCAATCCAATCACACAATTGGTCTGATAGTCCATATGCTCTTACTTTGTTCATTAAACGACTGTGGGGAACTGTATCGAACGCCTTGCGGAAGTCAAGAAACACGGCATGTACCTGGGAACCCGTGTCTATGGCCCTCTGAGTCTCGTGGACGAATAGCGCGAGCTGGGTTTCACTGTGGTATCGTGGGTACCTGACAATTATTGTGCTTTAAAATTCTTGGTCAGTGTTTAGGATAAAATACCAATGTCTTCTACGCGATAGTAGCAATCGGTACTGAACTGCACTCTTCTGCGAACTCGCCTTTACATTCACCAGTGCCCGCATCTCGTGGTCGTGCGGTAGCGTTCTCGCTTCCCACGCCCGGGTTGCCGGGTTCGATTCCCGGCGGGGTCAGGGATTTTCTCTGCCTCGTGATGGCTGGGTGTTGTGCTGTCCTTAGGTTTGTTAGGTTCAAGTAGTTCTAAGTTCTAGGGGACTGATGACCATAGCTGTTAAGTCCCATAGTGCTCAGAGCCATTTGAACCATTTGAACATTCACCAGTAAAAGCAAAACACGTCAGAGTCAGAGAAACCGAAGCGAGCAATTGTCCACTGTCATTATGAAGAGAGAAATGTTGGGGGGTAAAGTCGAGCGCCGGCACGCCGGTCAGGAACGTTAGAGCAGTGACGGCTGTGAAGAAGACGTCAGACAATAGTACGCTGAACCGACCCCTCTCTAGGACTACGAGTCAGCAGCGGCCTTTAGGCGAAGAGAACATAAGCGCCGCACCGCTTGGCAGCGGTGGAACTGAGGCTGCGACTTGCCATCAATGGACAGCCAGTAGCCTGGACTACGACGACGAAATACACTCCTGGAAATTGAAATAAGAACACCGTGAATTCATTGTCCCAGGAAGGGGAAACTTTATTGACACATTCCTGGGGTCAGCTACATCACATGATCACACTGACAGAACCACAGGCACATAGACACAGGCAACAGAGCATGCACAATGTCGGCGCTAGTACAGTGTATATCCACCTTTCGCAGCAATGCAGGCTGCTATTCTCCCATGGAGACGATCGTAGAGATGCTGGATGTAGTCCTGTGGAACGGCTTGCCATGCCATTTCCACCTGGCGCCTCAGTTGGACCAGCTTTCGTGCTGGACGTGCAGACCGCGTGAGACGACGCTTCATCCAGTCCCAAACATGCTCAATGGGGGACAGATCCGGAGATCTTGCTGGCCAGGGTAGTTGACTTACACCTTCTAGAGCACGTTGGGTGGCACGGGATACATGCGGACGTGCATTGTCCTGTTGGAACAGCAAGTTCCCTTGCCGGTCTAGGAATGGTAGAACGATGGGTTCGGTGACGGTTTGGATGTACCGTGCACTATTCAGTGTCCCCTCGACGATCACCAGTGGTGTACGGCCAGTGTAGGAGATCGCTCCCCACACCATGATGCCGGGTGTTGGCCCTGTGTGCCTCGGTCGTATGCAGTCCTGATTGTGGCGCTCACCTGCACGGCGCCAAACACGCATACGACCATCATTGGCACCAAGGCAGAAGCGACTCTCATCGCTGAAGACGACACGTCCCCATTCGTCCCTCCATTCACGCCTGTCGCGACACCACTGGAGGCGGGCTGCACGATGTTGGGGCGTGAGCGGAAGACGGCCTAACGGTCAGCTTCATGGAGACGGTTGCGAATGGTCCTCGCCGATACCCAGGAGCAACAGTGTCCCTAATTTGCTGGGAAGTGGCGGTGCGGTCCCCTACGGCACTGCGTAGGATCCTACGGTCTTGGCGTGCATCCGTGTGTCGCTGCGGTCCGGTCCCAGGTCGACGGGCACGTGCACCTTCCGCCGACCACTGGCGACAACATCGATGTACTGTGGAGACCTCACGCCCCACGTGTTGAGCAATTCGGCGGTACGTCCACCCGGCCTCCCGCATGCCCACTATACGCCCTCGCTCAAAGTCCGTCAACTGCACATACGGTTCACGTCCACGCTGTCGCGGCATGCTACCAGTGTTAAAGACTGCGATGGAGCTCCGTATGCCACGGCAAACTGGCTGACACTGACGGCGGCGGTGCACAAATGCTGCGCAGCTAGCGCCATTCGACGGCCAACACCGCGGTTCCTGGTGTGTCCGCTGTGCCGTGCGTGTGATCATTGCTTGTACAGCCCTCTCGCAGTGTCCGGAGCAAGTATGGTGGGTCTGACACACCGGTGTCAATGTGTTCTTTTTTCCATTTCCAGGAGTGTAGATGATGCGGGCACTCACGCCGTTTTTCACCAGCAGGAATCTAAAACCGTCAACGAAATTAAAACTTTATAGAGCGACGGTACAACCCTCCCTGCTGTACGGCTCGACGTCTTGCGGAACAACATGTGACTCCAATATACGTAGTTTGCAACAAACATTACAAAACATGTGTTTGGAGTCTAGGCGCCTCACGGTGGGTCAGGACGAGATACATACACGAGCTGACTGGAGAAAAATACATCGCTGAGAAGATAAAAGACCGGGCAACTCGTCTTTTTCACAAATTAGACGAGTATCGGGGAAATCTCTGCCAACTTGCGAATGTGGGCCAGGCCTTACCACAACATTGGCACAAATACAATGTGCCTGGAGCCATTATTGAACCATCACAGGACAATGAAAGATGATGCAGTCTTCAGGTATTCGTGGTACTTACTGTCCATCACTCCTACGACTACCCAATAAACACCCTCAAAGGACTCAAGGACCCACAGAGAGCCCAAGCCCCTTTGCGAGCGAATACACAATAAAATGAAACCATTTCTCACAACTTGCCAATCCAGAAGAAACAATCGCCAAAGGCGATCACTCTTGGACAGAACATGCGAAAAATGTGTGTGAAATCTTATGGGACTTAAATGCTAAGGTCATCAGTCCCTAAGCTTACACACTACTTGACCTAAATTATCCTAAGGACAAACACACACACACACACACACACACACACACACACACACACACACACACAGACATGCCCGATGGAGGACTCGAACCTCCGCCGGGACCAGCCGCACAGTCCATGACTGCAGCGCCCGAGACCGCTCGGCTAACCCCGCGCGGCCGGCTCAGTTCGCCCACTTCCACAGCGGCATCAAGAATAGGCCCTTGTATAGAAGGGACTTAAGCTGTATTCTTTCACTTGTACTGGAATTGTATACACTGAAGAGATTCCTTATTTGTCTGTCGCCCTTAGCTCGCGACACGTCTGTATTTCACAAAGTTAAGTATTGTAATCATTTCCTTTTGTAATGAATTTCATTGATACGATTTGCTTCAAGTGTTGTCTAGCGATCCGAGATAGCAGGTTTCCTAGACACCCCACATTTGATGAGTAAGCAGGATAGAACACGAAACGTGAAGATTTTTAGTGCACTTTAGCAAAGAACACAGGGAATCACCACAGAGACAACAAAGATCTGTCTGGTGGTGTTAACTGCCAAGGAATGTATCAGAATTGATCCCCGATAAGACTGTCCGTAGTGCTCTCTGCGAAACTATTAGCCTGGACCATTACGTTCGTAGCGTTTTTCCATTTCTTCTTCACTGTTTGTAACAGTCTGCCAACGCTGGGGTAACTTTTCAATTCCGCGACTGTAGAAATCACGTGGTTTTGAGGCGAAGGACTCTCATCGAGCAATGTTCGAAGTGCGTTTTTATCAGGAATAGAAGTTTCTTGAAGGTTGTTCCTTAGAGAGCGGAAAGATTAAAAATGTGAAGGCGGAAGATCAAATGAATAAGTTGGGTGCGGAACGAGTTCCCAACCCAACTTCGGTAAAGTGTTTTTTGTCAATCTAGTAGAATGCGGACGGGCGCTATCGTGGATTAGCATCACTTCACTCAGCCTTCCTGTTCGTTGTTCTTGGATTACGTCTGCAAGACGTCTCAGTTGCCGGCTACAAATGTCAGCAGTGATGATTTCACTACGGAGAGGCAATTTGTGCCTGCCGTTGTGGCCGAGCAGTTCTAGGCGCTTCAGTCCGCAACCGCGCTGCTGCTACGGTCGCAGGTTCGAATCCTGCCTCGGGCATGTATGTTTGTGATGTCTTTAGGTTAGTTAGGTTTAAGTAGTTCTAAGTCTAGGGGACCGATGATCTCAGATGTTAAGTCCCATAGTGTTGAGAGCCATTTGAACCATTTTTGAGATGCAATTTGTAGTACACCTCAGCGTTGCTGTTCACCAGATGCATAATATTACGAAGAGTTGCTGCTCTGTTTGGGCTGGACCATCCCTTTCCTTTTCCTTATGTTAACAAAGACACGATTTCCCGTCACCAGTAACGATACGGGATAGGAGAGCCATTTGATGACGGGCAACCAGAGATGTAATACGGTCCCCAGCTGATTTATGTAATTTTGGCTTAGAGCTTGCGGTACCCACACAGCCGATTTTTAATTGCCCCTCACTGCATGCAACGAGTTCTCGAGGACACTGATGTGAACAGCGTTTAACCGATCTTCATCAAACCGCGGAGGTCCTTCTGAAAGTGGAAAGACACTAATGGCAAAACGAGCCTCCTTAAAACAAGAAAACCGTATTCTTGCCGTCCTCTGTCGAATGTGATTATCCGCACATACGGTGCAAATATTTCTGGCTGCATCCGCTGCTGTCACCCCTCCATTGAATTCAAACAAAAGAATATGTCAAAAATACCCCGATTTCTCCGCTTGGCACTCCATTTTCTAGCGTCCACAGCTCCACTCACAGTCACCAAATGACAATTTGTAAACTCAAATAGCAACAGTGAAATACAAATAAAAAGACAGTCGATAAATAAACCCAGAGCAACGGGAATACCAACATCCAAAAGCAAAAAGCTACGAACTTGTGCACTAGTCTAATTTACTGACTTTGATACAATATATACCATTCATAAAGAACCTCTGAGGTACTGCAGTCTATATGGTAAAAATTTCTGCCAACATTATTTCTACAGCAATTAGTTATCAGTCCTGGGAATCACATACAATGTCAGGAGTAAATCAAATTTATGAAAACGTGTTGTTGTTGTTGTTGTTTTTGTTGTAGTCATCTTCAGTCCGAAGACCGGTTTCAGTCAGTCAGCTAGAGCATCTTCGTCTCTATACGACTACTGAAACCTGCATCTGTTTGAAGCTGCTTACTGAATTCATTCACGGCCGCCCTGTGCAACTTTTACCCTCTCAACCCTGTCCGCCCCTTTCCCATTACAAAATAAACTACCCCTGGTGCCTCAGGATATGCCGTATCAACCAGTTCCTTCCTTTAGTCGGGTTGTGCCACAAATTACCGATTCAGTACCTCTTTATTGGTTGTTCTATCTACCTTATCTTCCACATTTATCTGCAGCATCACATTTCAAAAGCTTCTTTTCTTGTCTGAAGTTTTTTAGCGTGCATCTGTCGCTTCCGTGCTGCGGTGACATAACAATAAATAACTATATTGGTGACTAAGGAAAACGCGTCGCGCTGCCCATGATTTTTGCGTGTAGTATCAAATGGTTCAGTGTGTCCTCGTGAAATATCACGATAAAAACTTAGCAATAAGCCGCCCGAAGCGCCTTTACTCCCAGATGCAATAATATTGTTGTCGACTAACACACACTACTTAAGTACTTTCAAAATAAACTTCCTAACACTTTCGAAGTGAAAATATTTTTGTTGAATTGGAATAAATTCTGAAATCGGCCGCAATTGGGCACTGAAATGAAATCAGTGGTGACAAGCAAAAATTTGTGCCGGTTGGGATCGTGAAGATAGATTCCCGGTACATGCGAACTGTCGCCTTAAATCCTTCAGCTACTCGAGCATCGATTCCATCCGACCCAAATTCCCATCTTCGCACACTTGCATAGTGCATCCTGTCCATCATATATACACTCCTGGAAATTGAAATAAGAACACCGTGAATTCATTGTCCCAGGAAGGGGAAACTTTATTGACACATTCCTGGGGTCAGATACATCACATGATCACACTGACAGAACCACAGGCACATAGACACAGGCAACAGATCATGCACAATGTCGGCACTAGTACAGTGTATATCCACCTTTCGCAGCAATGCAGGCTGCTATTCTCCCATGGAGACGATCGTAGAGATGCTGGATGTAGTCCTGTGGAACGGCTTGCCATGCCATTTCCACCTGGCGCCTCAGTTGGACCAGCGTTCGTGCTGGACGTGCAGACCGCGTGAGACGACGCTTCATCCAGTCCCAAACATGCTCAATGGGGGACAGATCCGGAGATCTTGCTGGCTAGGGTAGTTGACTTACACCTTCTAGAGCACGTTGGGTGGCACGGGATACATGCGGACGTGCATTGTCCTGTTGGAACAGCAAGTTCCCTTGCCGGTCTAGGAATGGTAGAATGATGGGTTCGATGACGGTTTGGATGTACCGTGCACTATTCAGTGTCCCCTCGACGATCACCAGTGGTGTACGGCCAGTGTAGGAGATCGCTCCCCACACCATGATGCCGGGTGTTGGCCCTGTGTGCCTCGGTCGTATGCAGTCCTGATTGTGGCGCTCACCTGCACGGCGCCAAACACGCATACGACCATCATTGGCACCAAGGCAGAAGCGACTCTCATCGCTGAAGACGACACGTCTCCATTCGTCCCTCCATTCACGCCTGTCGCGACACCACTGGAGGCGGGCTGCACGATGTTGGGGCGTGAGCGAAAGACGGCCTAACGGTGTGCGGGACCGTAGCCCAGCTTCATGGAGACGGTTGCGAATGGTCCTCGCCGATACCCCAGGAGCAACAGTGTCCCTAATTTGCTGGGAAGTGGCGGTGCGGTCCCCTACGGCACTGCGTAGGATCCTACGGTCTTGGCGTGCATCCGTGCGTCGCTGCGGTCCGGTCCCAGGTCGACGGGCACGTGCACCTTCCGCCGACTACTGGCGACAACATCGATGTACTGTGGAGACCTCACGCCTCACGTGTTGAGCAATTCGGCGGTACGTCCACCCGGAATCCCGCATGCCCACTATACGCCCTCGCTCAAAGTCCGTCAACTGCACATACGGTTCACGTCCACGCTGTCGCGGCATGCTACCAGTGTTAAAGACTGCGATGGAGCTCCGTATGCCACGGCAAACTGGCTGACACTGACGGCGGCGGTGCACAAATGCTGCGCAGCTAGCGCCATTCGACGGCCAACACCGCGGTTCCTGGTGTGTCCGCTGTGCCGTGCGTGTGATCATTGCTTGTACAGCCCTCCCGCAGTGTCCGGAGCAAGTATGGTGGGTCTGACACACCGGTATCAATGTGTTCTTTTTTCCATTTCCAGGAGTGTATAATGTGCCTGTGTGTGTGTGTGTGTGTGTGTGTGTGTGTCAGTCAGTTGCTATTGCCAGTCTGCATTTTACGAAGGTGGGACAGGAAAGCTATGCTTACTGTTGGATAGAAAATTTAATAATGAATATGTAACTGCGGAATTAGTACTATCGCAGGACCCAGACATCGAAACCAGTTTGGAAAATTTCTGGATTTTGCTTCTCGATCTATTTTTCCAGAATTATTTTGAAGCTGTTGACTGTGAACTGAAGTGCCCGCCTGCCCCGAATCACTTCATCAGCATGTCCTCGGTTGGCATCTATGGCAGACGTTATCAGCCAATCGGTGGATAGTGTATCTCCATCGTCCGTTTCTCCGTTACTAAACTTCTTCACCCAACGTCGCACATCGCTGATGTCTATTGCACCGTCCCCATACACTTTTTCATGGAAGAGGTTATAAAATATTTAAAATCATGGGTCAAGTAGCAAAACCCTGAATTTTTCCGAACTGGTTTTGATACATGGCTTCAACGATGCCAATAACGTGTACAAATGCATGGTGACTATGTTGAACGGTAGTGTAGTGTAGTGGATAGTTCAAGCTCCGATCCGTACTAACTCCGCTGTTAAGTTCATTATTAATTTTATTTAAATTTTGTATTTGTGGGGATCCACAGCCTCCGGACGCTTAATAAACGTAAACATGGTCCGTAGTAGGCTTAATGCGATGTTTATTTAATCGTGCGATTAGCTAATCGTTCAGTTAAATAAACATTGCGTTACAGCGTGCTACGGACCATGTTTACGTTCATTAATTAAATTTTTTATAACACTGGAGGCATTGCCTTTTGAGCCATCCACATATATTCTCTCTGCTTCGACCACCGTCAGTTATTTTGCTGCCCAAATAACGTCATTCATCTACTACTTATCTAATTCTCCCAGCATCGCATGATTTAATTGGATTACAGTCCAGTACTTTTTTTTGCTGATATTCTTATAACATCTTTTCAGGACACTGTCCATTCCATTAAACTTATCTTTGCTGTCTCTGACACGATGTTGTCGTGAAACATGGAAGTTTTTATATCTTTCCCCTGAAATTTAATTTCTTTTCCAAATTTCTCCTTGATTTCTTTTACAACTTGCTCTATGTACAGACTGTTTAAACGTCTCGGACAGGCTACAACCCTGTCTCGCTCCCTTCTCAGTTTCTACCTCCATTGCATGTTGTATGACTCTTTTTAACAGCAGCGTGATTTAAGTTGCAGATGGTGTTTCCTTCTCTCTATTTTATTCACGATGACTTTAAAATTTCAGTAATTTATTACAATGAGTGTTTGTGTGGAGTGATTTTCATCGTAAACGTAAACGCCAGTAAGGGATTAGGTCTTCTGTTCCGAGTGGCTGGTGCTGTCTGCAACCGATTACGAGAAGCGATCTTTGATCGTGGGACATATGATCTTCCAGCAGACGAACTCTGGTGATGCCGCTGCTTCTTTATCCAAGCAGGTCCTCATTTGGACTCAGAAGGCTCTGTGGACACCTTTCCAGGCCTCCCTACGTCAGAAAAAAATCAAATGATATAGCGGGAATGGAATAACGGTCTTTCTGCACCGAAAGCAGCGGTGCTAACATTTTTGTTCAAAAAAATGGTTCAAATGGCTCTGAGCACTATGGGACTTAACTTCTGAGGTCATCAGTCCCCTAGAACTTAGAACTACTTAAACCTAACTAACCTAAGTACAGCACACACACATCCATGCCCGAGGCAGGATTTGAACCTGCGACCGTAGCAGCAGCGTGGTTCCGGACTGACGCGCCCAGAACCGCTCGGCCACAACGTCCGGCAAACATTTTTTTTCTTAATTTGTGAAAGGAACGGGGTTCGACCCGATTATGATAAATTACAAACTCACTGCTGTAGCCACTATCTTTTTATTTTATTTTATTTTATTTTCTAAGAAAGCTTTGGTGGGTCAGTGGCAAAATGGGTAGGGGCAGCATCACAAGGTTTGGCCACGATGTCCCGTTTTCCCCTCAGCACTAAGAGTGTGCCATCTTAGGCACTGTATAACATTAAAACACTTGATAATGGCACTTTGAAGCCGAAATCATGATCGTGTGAAAGTAACACTACAAATAAAAAAAGTCTAATGGCGCTACAGACTTTAAGGAAATATATTATGACTGGGGCCCCACATTATGAAAAAAGTATTAGAACTAAGAAGAGTGAAGGGCATAGGATCGAAGAGAGCCAAATTGCATTAAGGAAAAGAAGGAAAGAATTTTTTTTTTTTTTTTTGTACTATCACCAGAGTGTAGCAAACGCTCATGCTGTGGCATGTCTCGTAATACCGAGAGGGAGCTAAGTGAAAGCCGGTCTTCGTCTGCTGCCAAACAGGAAGAAAAGAAAAAAAAAGAAGGGGTCGTCCCGTTACGACGTGAGGACGTTTCATGGCGCTTCTCGCTGCGTAAAAATCGATGTATGTCTTCTCGTATTATTGTGGTTGCGTTGGTAGCTCAGTCGTAACAAAAAAGAAGGTTCGTGGTTCAGCTTCTCTTGTCTGGATAATCCAGCTGCGAGGTGGGTTATGGAAAGCGCCCCAGACAATATTTACGAATTGTTGCTGGTACTTGGAGCTCCCCACGATCGTACAGTATGCTTCGTTTAAGTACTGCCAAAAATCGAGGAATGTCTTCTCACCGTCGCCAGTGGACACCCTGGCCGCGAATTCACGCCGCAGAATTCGTTTTTTCTCTCGGAAAATACTACCATTCGGCTACGGATGTGGTGAGGAACATTTAAATAAGAAGTCCCATAATACTACGACGTTCCGTAATACTTTTAAAAGTTTATAGAACTTCGTAAACCTGCGTATTTTGAGACACGCTGTGTACCTAATGATGAGACAGGATTGTCTTGAGAAATCGATTATACTTGAACTGAACATAAGAATAAATTACGTGATGGAGCTGTATAGAAATTGAGATAATCAGTGGAAAGGAGTTGGTGTGTTGCAGGTACCGCAGTCTGAAGTGTGCGCTGTGGGATAAGAGGTGTAGAATGAGAGCGTGTGAGACAGTCAAGCAGTGTGTGTGTGTGTGTGTGTGTGTGTGTGTGTGAGAGAGAGAGAGAGAGAGAGAGAGAGAGAGAGAGAGATGTTCAGCGAGGTCGGTGAGATGGCGGAAAAACAAGTACGGACAAACAAATGACGGTAGCGGCGGTGTGGCCAACCGAGCGCTACACTTTAGTGCGGCAATAACACTAACTACGCCGGTGCCCGAGGGGAGCATAAAGGCCGCCCACAAACAACAACGACGACGCAAGCGGCAACAGGGGTTTGGCAGTACTGCGCAGGCAGTTGGCGGCCCTGCGGCCGACATCTGCTCGTTGGAGCACAGGTCCCTGCCGCCTGTGCGCGGCCAAATGCACACGTATCGAGAAAAGTGGATAGCCGCGTTTGGGTATTGTTCCAAAGCGAACAGGGTGGTCGAATAGAGCGCGGCAGGGGGAACAACATCGCACTAGTATAGCGTCTGCTTTTCCAAGGTTACGCCTGCTTGGTTTTCCTCGCGGGGACTCTACGGCTTCACACACTCTGTACTGAGGTCCGATGAGCAGAGCAATACCGGGCAGATTCGCGGTTTCTAGCCCTCTCGTTGCTGAGCGCGCCGCAACAGCGAACGCAAACGTGTGCGGTTTGTCCGCTCCACGGATTTCCACAAATCTTCCGCGCTGGGCACCGATTTACGATATTATTGAGGACGATTCATGATAATATGGTCATGGTAAGCTTCATAGGTTTCTCGTACCTACATTCATTTAATTTTAACTATCGTTTTTTATTTTATTTATTCTATTTTTTGTCTTAGAGTGTATACAGTTCTCGAAATAATGGAAAAAGTATCAGTTATAGTAAAAGAAATAAACTGAATTTTCATTTTTTGCTTTGGAAAGCTGTTTAATATTGACTAACAATCCAAGATTTATTTCCATTCAAAGTACCCTCAATGTAATCATCTACATTTGTGCAAGAGCCTTTTTATCGGGAATGTGGTTTCCAATATGCGACTTGGACACTTCAGCTATTATACTTCACATCTTCACTATTGGCTGAACGTCGTCTTTTCATGGTTCTTTTCAGATGCGGGAAATGCGTAACTCATAGGTGGCGTAACCCCTCGATATAAAATAAGCCGCAGCATTATTCTGTTATTTTCGGCCAAAACTTCACGAAGAAGGAGTGAAATGTAAGTCGGTGCATTGACATGATGCAACTTAAAAAAGTGTAATGTTGTACTATCGGAACTTTTTTCGAGCTTTTTTTATTTTCCCATTTTCACTATTTATTAATTTGTTTGTTTATTTGAGTCTTCCGACTTCTGACTGGTTTGATGCCACGAGTTCCTCTCCTGTGTCATCCTCTTCATGGCAAGGTAGCACTTGCAACCTACGTCCTCAATTATTTGCTGGATGTATTCCAATCTCTGTTTTCCTCTACAGTTTTTCCCCTCTACAGCTCCCTCTAGTACCGCCGAAGTTATTCCGTGATGTCTTAACACATACCCGATCATTCTGTCCTCTCTTCTTGTCAGTGTTTTCTTCTTTTCAGTTTTTCCGAGCTACAAAATGGAAAAAGTGCGTACCATATGTTAGTTCAGTTACAAAAGACTCGTAAATCCGTTTTATACCATTTTTTATTGGAGGATGTCTGTGGTACTTGGACCCGAACCTACTATAGTTGTGTGAAACTCTTACCAAGGACATGATGCTTTTATTATCCACGGTTATGTGTGGAATACATTACAGTCTGAAAAAAGGCTAACGAACATGGCGTTCACGCCCTGATTTTCGCGCGACGCTGACCGGTTGTCGTGTCCTTCATTTCCATACGGCGCTATCTGGATGCGGTATGGAGGGGTATGGGGTCAGTACACTGCTCTCGCGGCAGTTGCGGTTTTCCAGAACCTGGAGTTTTTGAGAGCACCGGACCTGCGACTTCTGTGTGACAGATAAGCTGATTACTCACAAGGGGACCGCGCCTACTTGTCATCAGCGATTTCGTCTAAATTTATCGTGTATTCAAGGCCTGGCCAGAATTGAAAGTGACAGAAGCGAGCGCTCCTGATGGCCAAACGTTTAGAAAAAAAAAAATAGCATTTTTGGCGCGGATCGGGCGTGGCATGGGCCATTTACGTTAGTATAGTTTCCAGGCAGTAATTGACGCAGTGGAAATAGTACGGAACGGTAAACAAGGCTCTTGGGATCGTGTCCCTCCGTGGGAACCATTTTTTTAATTTCCTATTTTTATGTTACTTTCACTGCAAATGAATCGAGACAATGAACGTGTACTAGATTTGATGAAATCATATGTGTAGGATTATAAAATTCTTATGTTAATTGATTCGTAGAGAGGACAAAAAATTCCTCAGTTATATGACGAATTTTTTCAAGATGCAGGTTTGCTGTCGTACTGTAGTAAAGTGATTCGCCCCAAATGCACACCGCCACTGCAACCGAAGTCAAATTTTTATCTTCATGTAAAGAATTTCATCAGGAAGTTTCAAAACTGCCTTTATCTCGTCGAGAGGATAAGAAATCACGTTCTGAAAACCTTGCATCAAAATACATTCCTTTGCTCTTCACAAGTTGCCCTCGAGAGTATTTGGCGAAATAGTGTGTTACGGGTGGTTTGCTGCCAGACTGTGCGATGTTGAGAAGACCTTTTATGAATGTAAACCAAGTTTGTTTCTGAATAGAAGCTTCAAAACAACCAAGTAATTGTAAACAGAAGGCGTTTATTAAGTGTGTGAGAAGCAAAGATAATTACTGCTTCCACTGTTTTTATGATGAATATTACTCTAGCACGTGTGAATCATCAGCTGTAAAATAATAAAAGTATCTACTTCCATATATGGAGTTCCCACGTACGCTTTACAATACTTTCCTCCAGATTTATTAACAATCCCAAATGTTCATTTGCCTTTCCTTTACTACGTTTCACGATTATATTAAGAAAATACAATATATTGAGCATTATTTAGATTTATTTGCAGTGTAGATAACGGAGAAATTGAAAATAAAAAGAAGTTTTCGTATAAGGATTCAAGCCTACGACCTTCGGATTACCGTTGTGTGCCGGACGATGTGGCCGAGTGGTGCTAGGCGCTTCAGTCTGGAACCGCGCGACTGCTACGGTTTCGGGTTCGAATCCTGCCTCGGGCGTGGATGTGTGTGATGTCCTTAGGTTAGTTAGGTTTAAGTAGTTCTAAGTTCTAGGGGACTCATGATCTCAGATGTTAAGTCCCATAGTGCTCAGAGCCATTTTACCGTTCTGTATTTTTTCCGCTGCGTCACCGTTGTTCGGAAACGATACTAACGTAAATGGCCCGTGCCTCCTCCGACCCGCGTCAAAAACGCTATTTTGTTCTCCTAAACTCATGGCCATCTTGAGCTCCCGCTTCTGTCACATTCATTTTTGACAATATTCCAAGAATCTGGACGAAATTGCTGATGGCCAGTGAACGCGATCGGCTTGTCAGTTACGGAGGTGGACCTAAAATGCAGTAAGCGTAGCAATTTTGTTATGATGTAGCTTGATAGTGCCAGAGGGAGCGAAATAATCTGACTGCCAAGTAATTAAATAAAATGTTTATTCCACAATTAAAAAAACAGTCTATGCAGGAAAATGACTATGTACCGGTATTATTCCGGTTTCTTTTTTTCTAACCTGAGCGTTTGCCCGGTTGCGGGTGAGCGTGCTGTGGACGTCAGACATTGCAGAGCCTTAGCGGGGCCTGGCCCTGCGGGAACAGCAGACTCTGGATCCTGTGGAGCTGCTCAGCCACTAGACGTGAATTAATAACGCACCCACCAGCCGCCACCGGCCGCGCGCCGTCACTGACGGCCCCTACCGCCGGCTCCGCCGCAGCCCGCACCGCACGCCCATAAGGCGGGCCGCCTACACGCTGAGTGGCAGGCGCCGGCTGCTCCTACAGGCGCCAGCTTACAGGTGCAGGGGAATTTCGTAGGAAGGCTAAATGCCTACAGCGTAACCAAGTGTACGAGATAAGGAAACAGTTGTGTACATGCAGATACGTTTTCTGTTACTATAGTTCGCAACCGATATAAAAGGTGTGTCGCGTAACACGCAATTATTACTCATAATTCTTTTATCAACGAGATACTGTAGCAAGTACGGTTGTGTTTTAATCGAACGATATGCCGGGTGATCAAAAAGTCAGTATGAATATGAAAACTTAATAAACCACGTAATAATGTAGACAGAGAGGTAAAAATTGTCACACATGCTTGGAATGACATGGGGTTCTATTAGAACCACCCCATATTGCTAGACGCGTGAAAGATCTCTTGCGCGCGTCGTTTCTACATCTACATTTATACTCCGCAAGCCACCCAACGGTGTGTGGCGGAGGGCACCCTACGTGCCACTCTCATTACCTCCCTTTCCTGTTCCACCCGCGTATGGTTCGCGGGAAGAACGACTGCCGGAAAGCCTCCGTGCGCGCTCGAATTTCTCTGATTTTACATTTGTGATCTCCTCTGGAGGTATAAGTAGGGGGGCGCAATATATTCTATGCCGCATCCAGAAACGCACCCTCTCGAAACCTGGACAGTAAGCTACACCGCGATGCAGAGCGCCTCTCTTGCAGAGTCTGCCACTTGAGTTTGCTAAACATCTCCGTTACGCTATCACGCTTACCAAATAACCCTGCGACTAAACGCGCCGCTCTTCTTTGGATCTTCTCTATCTCCTCCGTCAACCCGATCTGGTACGGATCCCACACTGATGAGCAATACTAAAGTATAGGCCGAACGAGTGTTCTGTAAGCCACCTCCTTCGTTGATGGACTACATTTTCTGAGGACACTCCCAATGAATCTCAACCTGGCACCCGCCTTACCAACAATTAATTTTATATGATCATTCCACTTCAAATCGTTCCGTACGCATACTCCCAGATATTTTACAGGGGTAACTGCTACCAGTTTGGTGATGATCGTGTGCTCAACCGCCACTTTCATCATGGTTGGCCTCCCAGGTCCCCAGACCTCAGCCCGTGCGATTATTGGCTTTGGGGTTACCTGAAGTCGCAAGTGTATCATGATCGACCGTCATCTATAGGCATGCTGAAAGACAACATCCGACGCCAATGCCTCACCATAACTCCGGACATGCATTACAGTGCTGTTCACAACGGTATTCCTGGAGTACAGCTATTGTTGAGGAATGATGGTGGACATATTGAGCATATTCTGTAAAGAACATCATCTTTACTTTGACTTACTTTGTTATGCTAATTATTGCTATTCTCATCAGATGAATCGCCATCTGTCGGACATTTTTTGAACTTTTTTTTGGTTCTAATAAAACCCCACGTCATTCCAAGTATGCGTGTCAATTTGTACCTCTCTCTCTACATTATTCTGTGATTTATTCAGTTTTCAAATTTATACTGACTTTTTGATCACCCAGTACTGATTCCAAAGAAAGCTCCTGAAAACAACAATGATACAACGATTATTAACGTAGTTTGATACATATTGTGAAATATTAAGATTGCATTGCGTAATAGTATAACGTAAATAATAACATTGGCGTTACATTCTGGAGCCGCGAGACCGCTACGGTCACAGGTTCGAATCCTACCTCGGGCATGGATGTATGTGATGTCCTTAGGTTAGTTAGGTTTAAGTATTTCCAAGTTATAGGGGACTGGTGACCACAGCAGTTAAGTCCCATAGTGCTCAGAGCCATTTGAACCATAATAACATTGCAAACGAATGAACAACATATAAATACAAAGTAGTCCATTAGAAGAATGAATGTAAATTCAAACAGTTCATTACAACCGTTACTGAGGAATACTGTCATCGAGACATAAAAGTACAGATAGTAACAAAGCGTCACACTTAGTCACGGCGACACAAGCTTAGAGACCGACTGTAGCCTCATTTGGAGCTGCCGTCCTCTCGTAAATCTGTGTAACCACCCTACTAGTGAGGTCCAGTGGCCTGTGCGGACTTCAATGTGGGGGTGGATGGGGAGTAGGGGCGTTTGATGGAAGGCCGGAAATGGAGGGGCCGTAACACTCCACAGGGCCATCCGCCGGAGCTGGAGCCTCCAGGATAATTACAGGCACTCGGCGCGGCGCTCAGGGACCCGCGGCGGCTGAGTGGATGAGCTACTGTGCTGCTGCGGTGGGCTGGCGGGGCCCAGGGGCTGCTGCTGGCTACTGGCCGC